>NW_006399856.1:931984-947181 GCF_000299155.1 Elephantulus edwardii | reverse complement strand
AACCTTTCCAGGCTTAATGACTGAAAGAACAGATTTCCTCCTACCAAGAAGCGTTTGCCCTTTTTCCCAGGCGCCTTCCTGAAAAAGAATGACTTGCTGACCCATAGTGAGGAAGGTATTGAGAAGCAGGGAAGGAGAAAGGCCTCCCAGGAGCTTTCCAAGTGAAAACTGGTCAGTGGCAACTTGCAGAGTGCATACTAAGAACTGACCTTTTTTATTATTATTATTCTTAATTCTAATGAAAGTTAACAGAGACTTAGGGTTCCCAGTCATTCATTGTTGCACTTTTCTTCCTACCCACCTCCTCCCCCCAATTCACTCTTCTCCTTGAAAAGAAAGAAAAACTCTTTTCATTGTTACACAATCCCTCCCTCCAAGTCCACTCCACTATGCAGCCTTCACTCTGGACTTCTGTAATGACAAGAATGCCCATTCATATATCCCTTTTAAACAGTTCTCTCCCTCATTTGTTTCAATGCAATATACATCATTCTTCCCTCCTTTTCTGTCTTCCCTCAACCCTGATGTCAGTCCCGTTTTACAACAGTGGCCCTATGCAACATTTTTCCTTTTGTGACTGAGATCTTTCACTCAGCATAATGTCCTCCAGGGTCACCCATTTTACATAATACTTCATGAGTTCCTTGTTTTTCAATGCTGCATAGTATTCCATTGTGTGAATATACCAGAGCTTCTCTACCCATTCGTTTGTTGATGGGCACTTGAGTTGTTTCTAACTCTTTGCTATTGTGAGCAAAGCCGCAAGAAACATGGGTGAGCATGTATCTACTTGGGTGGAGTTATGGTTTCCTTAGGGTAAATTCCCAGTAGTGGAATTGCTGGGTCAGATGGTATCTCTATTTGCAACTTTTTGAGAGAGTGCCATACAGCTTTGCACAGCAATTGCACCATTTTACACTCCCACCAACAGTGAATAAGAGTTCTAAGGAACTGACCTTTTATTAAGCATCACTGTGAGTCACAATCAACTCAATGACATTGAGTTTGGTTGGTTGGGGATTAATTACTAATAAACAGTCTTGGAAAAGGGAAAAGTTTTATATCAAACCATCTCAGAGATATCATTCTAGTTCTATTTCTGAGCAGACACTTAGGTTCAAATGGAGTTACCTAATCAAACCTCATTTCATGGAAGAGGAAACCAGATTCAGAAAGTTTACGTGAATATTCAAGGTCACACAGCTATTGAGTCTTTCTTCCTTTTTTGACTTAACTAGAACCATTTTCCCAATCTTCAGGTTCAGCCTGTAGTACGCTAAGATCCCCAGACACTTCCTTTTTCTTTAGTCATCCTGACTCTTCAGAAGTTTCATAAAATCCTCATATCTCTTTCATTCCTAAATTTTCTTTGTCCCCTATCGTACATGTCCTGTTTAAAAGGTCCAGAACAAAGAAGGCCACTTGATACACAATCAAGTAACTTGTTATTTAATTTATATTTACAAACATGTTTCCTAAAACACGTTGAGTAATATCAAGGTGGTAGTAAATACTGAGTGTTTATTACAAGACCCCAGCTAAGAATGATTAAGGAAGCTGGCACATCCATAGAGCCCTGCATAGTCCTTGGTTCTATGCTTGTTTGGTCTCCTTCCACACCCTAAACACTTTCATGTTGGAGAAAAGCCAGTTCCTTCCTGCATACAGCCTTGTTGTTTACCGTATGCAAACCCAGAGAGGTACGGATGTGGCCTCATAGTTTTCTGTTGGGTAACCAGATTTCTTTCCTACATAGGAAGTGACTGGATTTCTTCACAGGGCCCTTCCCATAGCCTTCTATTGGCTTTCTTCTCTCATCTACCCAGACTTTAACCTAGCTGAAAAAAGAGGGTCATAATTCTTGGATAATGTGGAGGCACATGCTTTGACACACATACATGCATGCAAAGACAGGTAAACAACATGCACGTACCTTCTTTGAGCCAAATAAAAATTTGGTTAATGTATCGTCCAGATGGACATTTAAAACTTGCTGGCAGAAAAATATCAATAATGGTTGTCACTAAGAAAAGGAAATAAAGACTGGGATAGAAACTTTGTTTTCTATTTTATGTCCTATTTCTGATCATCATAGTGGACTGACAGAGCAAATATGGGAAGTAACAACACATAACCAAACATGCATCATATAGTTGTTGTTAGGTGCCTTCAAGTATGACTCATTGTGACCCTGTGAGTGACAGTTCTGAACCCTGTTCTATCCTGTGCCTTCTTCACACTTCCTGACACACCAGAGCCCATTGCAGCAGTCACTGTGTCATTCCACCTGGTTGAGGGTCTTCCTCTTCTTTGCTGACCACCCACCTTTCCAAGCACCATGTCCCTCTCCAAGGAATAGCCTTCCTAGCAACATGCTCAAAGTATGTGAGGCAAAGTCTCATCATTCTTGCCTCCAAAGAGCACTCCGGCTGTACCCTCTCTAAAACATATCTGTTTGTTCTTTTGGCTGTCCATGGGATGTTCAGTGCTCTTCTCCAACACCACAGCTCAAAGGCATCAATTCTTTTCTGTCATCCTTATTCATAGTCCAGCTCTCAAATGCATAACAAGTTATTGGAAAGACCATGACCTGAATCAGATGCACCTTAGTCCTCAAACTGACATCATTACTTCTCAATATTTTGGAGAGGTCCCTAACTGCAGATTTTCCCAATGCAATGTATCTCCTTATTTTTTTACTACTATAGAGAAATGACAAAATAAGTATGTTTAAAACAACTAGGGGAACTACATATAAAAAAAATGGAGGATTGGATATGTTTACTTCCAATCAGAAGAGAAGATTCACTAAAAAGAACACTAAGGGGGAAAGGTGGGGGTTTTTTCATGCTAATAATGATGTTGTTATTGTTGTTGTTGTTGTTGTTGTTGTTGTTGTTGTTATGTGCTGTCGAGTCATTTGCGACTCATAGCGACCCTATGTACAACAGTCCTAAACCCTGCTCTATCCTGTGCCAATCTCATTGCCTCTGACACACCCATCCCGATTACCCCAGTCACTGAATCAATCCACCTCATAGAGGGTCTTCCCCTCCTGCGCTGTCCCTCTACTCTACCGAGCATTATGTCCCTCTCCAAAGACCTGTCTCTCCTTACAACATGTCCAAAGTATGTCAGACAAAGCCCCAGAATCCTTGCCTCCAAGGAGCAGCCTGGTTTAACCCTCTCTAGGATGAATCTGTTTGTTTTCTTGGCAGTCCATGGTACATTAGCAGTTTGAAAACTAAGGAATGCCTGATTCAGGCCATGGTCTTTGCAATCACTTGCTATGCATCTGAGAGCTGGACAATGAATAAGGATGAAAGAAGAAGAAGCAATGTCTTTGAGCTGAGGTGTTGGAGAAGAGCACTGAACATCCATCCCATGGACGGCCAAAAGAACAAATAGGTGTGTCTTCAGGAAGGTACAGCCAGAGTGCTCCTTGGAAACAAGGATGACGAAGCTTTGTCTCAGGTGCTTTGGGCATGTTTCTAGGAGAGGCTATTTCTTGGAAAGGGACATCATGTGGGGAAGGTCAGCAAAAGAAAGAAAGACTCTCAACCAAATGGACTGACACAGTGACTACAGCAATGGATTCAAGTATGTCAGAAATTATGAAGATGGCACAAGATAGGGCAGGGTTCAGATCTGTTTTTCAGAGGGTTGCTTTGAGTTATACTTGACTCAATAAACAGCCCACCACTTGTCTGTCGGTGTGCTGTACCATGGTCCTTATATGCTCTCTGATGTTGGAAGTTATGTCACCAAGTATGTCACTTTGTAAGAAGAGCAGACTTGCCTCATGCAATATGTTGTTCGATTTCTTAACTGCTGCTTTCATGAGTGTTGACTGTGGATCCATGTAAAATTAAGTAACTCAAATACCAGCAATGTCACCCATGGTGGACCGTTCTCAGTGGAGGTTCCAGACCAAACCAGACAATTCATAAAAAATAAGTGAGACCTTTATGGATCACCTTGGAGCTTCATCCGACAGAGTACTACAAGGTGAGTTCTTCAGGACTGAAGGCACTTAAAATATAAGTGGGAGGGGGTTGCCTCCTCAAAGCAGAGTCAACCTTAATGTGCCTGGAGTGATGCTTTCAGGACCATCATTTGCTTATGTGGCACGACTCAAAATAGGAAGAAATAGCTACAAACACCCATTTGGAACTGGAAGGTAAAACGTACAAAGTATAAATCAGGGAAAGTTAGAAGCTGTAAAAAATAATATAGAACATTTGACAACTGATAACCTAAAGCTTTCAACAGCAAAATCTCAACTCTTTGCCATTGAGTCAGAACCAACTCACGACTGACACTACAGCATGTTTTCAGAGGCTCTAAATCACATGGAAGATTGCTCGCCTTTCTCCCGAGGAGTGGCTGGTGGACTTGAACTGCCCACTTTTGGGTTGTGGTAAGAAGCTGCACTGCAATCCCAAAGGCACGTGGGATCTCAAACCCACCAGCTGCTCCATCGGAGAAGGAGAAGGATCATCCAAGGATTAGCTCCATGATGATACACATCAACAACGAGGCCATTAGAGTTCCCTGCCTGAGACATTAGCAAGCTTCAGTGAGCTGGTATTAGCCATTTTTAATCAGACAGTATGAGAGAAGACGACCCTGGATAAGATGGATTAACTTAGTATCGGGGGTAAAGAGGGTAAGTGTGTCGGAGATGATGAAATTGGCTCAAGATAGGGCAGGGTTAGAGTTACTGTACATGGAGTCACTATAAGTCACTGGTGACTTGACAGTATATCACAACATGCCAAGAATGACAAATTGAAGAGTAATGGTGCACTATTCATAGTCAACAGAACATTTCAAGGTCTTGCCTGAAGTACAGCGTTGTCAATGAAAGGATAGTATCCTTATGCCTACAAAGTATAACTGTTATTCAAATTTGTGCATACACACTAATGTCAAAAAATGAAATAATTGAATATTTTTACCAATTTCTGCAGTCTAAAATTGATAAAACATGCAATCAAGATGTGTTGTTAATTACTGATGATTACAATGTGAAAATTAGAGACTTTGGAAAGAAGGAAGTTATCAGTAGTTGGAAAATATGACCTTATGATAGAAATGACTTCTGAAATTATATTGTTGAATTTTGCAACCAAAAATTCTTTGTTGAAAATGACTTTTTTTCTTCTTTTTCTAATTTTATTTTATTAATTTTAATGAAGATTTACAGAGATTTTTGGATTTCCATTCATATATTACTGCACTTTTCTCCCTGCCCACTCCTCCCCTCCAGTTTGCTCTTCTCTTGGAAGTAAAAGAAAAATTCCTTCATTGGTATACAATCCCCCGTGTCGTCCCCCCGCCACCACCCCAAGTACACTCCTCTATGCAACCTTCAATCTGGACTGACTTTTTTTTAACAACATAAGCTATTTTACTTAGATTCACAATCAACACCCATGGTAGCATCAGTCAAAAAAATCATAAGACATACTGCATCGGGGGAATCTGCTGTCCAGGGCCTATCCAAAGTTCTAAAGAGCAATGGTGTCAGTTTAAAGATTAAGGTGCAGTTCATGCAAGCCAGGGCATTTTCAGTTGCTTCCTAGGCATCTGAAAGTTGGGCAATGAATAAAGAAGATAAAAGAATAATTGGAACAATTGGAGCCTTTGAAATGTGGTGTTGAAGACATTGAATGTCCGATGCATGACTTAAGTAAATGAGCAAATTTGACTTGAAGGAAGTATAATCAGAATATTCCTTAGAGGCAAAAATAATGAAACTTCCTCTTACTTACTATGGACATATTTTCAGGAAGAACCACTCTTTGGAGAGAGATGTCATGCTGGGAAGGTAGAGGGTCAAGAAGGAGAGAAAGATGAATTGGTACAATGACTACCATAATAGGATTGAGCACCATGGGGATTGTGAGAATGGTCCAGATAGAGCAAGGTTCAAATCTGTTGCTTCCAGGGTCTCTATAACTCATAGTCAATGCAACATATCACAACAGCAACATACATATAGGCCTCACCTAGACAGAACACGCAGGAATGAACCCAATTATATTTGTGGAAAGAACTCAATATCATTAGTCAGAACAAGTCAAAGGCCAATTTTGAAGCAGACTATCAATAGCTCATAGGTAAATTCAAGTTGAAACGGAAGAAAAATTGTTAAATTTTCTTATTATTAATTTCAATTAAAATTTACAGAGACTGGATTTCCATTCATTCATTGTTGTGCATTTCTACCCACCCACCCCTCCTCGCCCCCAATATACTCCCCTCTTTGAAAAGTAAAAGAAAAAATTCTTTCATTGTTTTACAATCCCTCCCGCCCAGGTCCACTCCACTATGCAGCCTTCATTCTGTACTCCCATCATGACAAAAATGCCTAATCACATATCCCATTTAAACAGTTTTCTCCATCATCTGTTTCAATGCAGTATACATTATTTATCCCATCTTTCTTAGTCTCCTCCCAACCCTGATGTCAGTACCGTTTTACAACAGTGGCACCATGAAGTATTTGTCCTTCTGTGACTGAGATACTTCACTCAGCATAATGTCCTCCAGGGTCACTCATTTTTAATAATATTTCATGTGTTCCTTGTTTTTCAATGCAGTGTAGTATTCCACTGTGTGAATATACCACAGCTTCTCTGTCCATTTGTTGATGGGCACTTAGGTTGTTTCCAACTCCTTGCTATTGTGAACAAAGCCGAGATAAGCATAGGTGTGCATATATCTGCTTGGGTGGCAGTTATGGTCTCTTCGGGGTATATTCCCAGGAGTGGAATTGCTGGGCCAGATGGTATCTCTATTTGCAGCTTTTTGAGTTACTGCCTTCCACAATGGTTGCACCATTTTACCCTTCCACCAACAGTGAATAAGTTTCTCCACAACCTCGCCAGCATTTGTTGCTTGCTGCTCTATTAAATTTTGCTATTCTTACTAGGGTGAGATGATACCTCATAGTTGTTTTAAGAAAATTTTTAAGAGTCCACAAGAGGCAAAGTGTGATGTTGAATATACCCCACCCAATTTTGAGACTGTATCAAGAATATATAATGACACATGAAAGAGGAAAAAAGTCTTTTACAAGGAACTGAAAAAAGAAAAGACCAAAATAGATGCCAGAGGAGAGTGAAAATTGGTCTTATGCTTAGAGTTGGAAAGATGAAGTAATGAGCTGAACAGGAGGTTTCAAAGGACAACTGAAGAGGACAAAGTATTATAATGAAATGTACAATACTTCGTGTAGGAAGCAAAAAGGGAAGAACATGCTTGGTATTTCTCAAACTGAGAGAACCAAGGAAAAAACTTGAAACCTGAAGTTGCAGGAAGATGGATGGAAAGCACAGAGTTGCTTTATCAAAAAGAATTAGACATTCAACCATTTCAGAGAGTAGCATATGCTCAAAAGCCATGAAATGGTACTGAAGGAAGAAGTCCAGTGTACAGTGAAAGTGTTGGTAAAAAACGCAAATCACCAGAATGTAATGGAATACCATTTGAGATGGTTCAACAAATTGAGGCAACGTTGAAAGCACTAATTTCCGATAGCAAGAAATTTGGAAGTCATCTCCCTAGCCAATTCACTGGACTGAATAATTCTACTTCTTCCAAAGAAAGATGTTCCAACCGAATTCAGAAATCATCAAATGATATCATGACTAGCTTACGTAAGTAAAATTTTTTTCTGAAGGCAATTAAAAATGGTTACAGTAGTACACCAACAGGGAACTATCAAAAATTAAGCCAGATTCTTCAAAACAGGATGTGAAATAAGCAAAGCCATTGCTAATGTCAGTTAGATTTTGGCCGAGAGCAGAGAATTCCAGAAATATGGTTTCCTATGTTTTGTTGACTAAGCAAAGATATTTGATTGTGTAGATTCCAACAAATTTTAGATAATATTAGTAAAAGTGGGAACTGCAAAGTACTTAATTGTGCTTTTGAGAAATCTATATATAGAATCCATATATGGATGTTGCTTGCTTGTTTGATTTATAGATCAAAAGGCAGGAGGCAACCATTCGACCAGAATAAGAAGGACACTGTGTGCTTTAAAATCAGGAAAGGTGTATGTCCAAGTTGTGTCCCTTCATCATACTTATTTAATCTTTATGCAAGCAAAGAATTCAAAAAACTGGACCGAAGAAAATGCTGCATCAGAATTCATTAACAACTTGTCATGTGTAGATGGCACAATCTTGCATGCTGAAAGAAAGACTCGAAACACTGATGAAGCTCAAAAGACCATATACAGCCTTCACTATGAACTACACTTCAACATAAAGAAAACAAGAATCCTTACAACTAGACCATAAGCAAAAGCAAGAAATGGAGACCATATTGAGGAGGTTACCAAGGATTTCATTTTACTTGGATCCACAATCAACACCCACAGAAGCTGCAGTTTCAAAAGCAAATATTATGCTGCATTTGGGAAACTGCTGGAAAGCAGAGATGTCACTTTAAGAACTAAGGCCATCTGACTCAAGTAGTGGTATTTTCAACTGTCTCACATGCGTAGGAAAGATGGGCAACCAAATAAGGAAAACCCAAAGAAGAATCAATGTCCTTGAGTTGTATCTGCAAGCAGTAATGAACATATTGCAAGAAAATGAACAGATCTGTTCTGAAAGAAGTTTAACTAGAATGCTCCCTGGAGGTGAGGATGGGAAGACTTTGTCTTATTTGTTATCAGTTATCAGATGGGGCCAGTTTCTGAAAAAGGACAACATGCTTGGGGAAAGGAGAGGAGAGGAGAGGCGAGGAGGTAAGGCAGTGGCTATAACAGTGCACTCAGAGCAATGATTGTGAGTATGGTGTGAAATTTTCATTTGCTTATACACAGCATCACTATGGAGCTTGAACAGAATCAAAAGCACCCAGCAGCTCTAAACTAACAGTTAATATATCCTCAGTGACTCACTAAGGCCTTAGAAGACAGAGCTGTCAATCTACTTGCATAAAGAATGTTAATATCTGCTGTCCAGTCAACTCTCAACTAACGGCCACTCCAGTATAACAAGCTAGAACTGCTCCGTAGGACTGTCACTGCTGTGCCACCCAGGATCCTTCTGAAAAGACTGCAGCTGAGAAAATCCTGTGGGCCAGTTCTGCTCCCTAACACCTGAGCTCACCATGAATCTCAATCAGCTCAAATGGCAATGAAGTTTGGTTGGGTTCTAGTATTTCCTCCAGGCCCAACATGAGCCCTTATTTCCCTTCTAATGAAGTCCTTCTTGGAGTTAGTTGTCTTTGGTGTGACTGGGGGTGGGGGTAAAAGGGGAGATGGAGTGGGCACTCCATGACAAAAGGAGACAAAGTGGAGGTTCCCCAGCCCAACTCTCAGCCTCCTTTCCCAAGCCTCAGGTATTTTTTGCATCTTTCTTTTTTTCCTGAACAAAATCTCTTAGTACTTCATATCTTCAGCCCTTCCTCAGGCTATCTGGAGATCCTCAAGGCAAGGAGCCTCCGTCCTGGACCTAGAAAACCATCTTAGATAATGCTCCAGAGATGATAACTCTACTAGTCATGATCTTTTTCTTTTCTTTTTTCTTTTCTCTTCTCCTTTCTCTTTTCTCTTCTTTCTTCTTTTTTCTTTTCTTTTCTAGCCTTGTAGGTATTAAGCCATTCCTGACACTCACTTCATTTCTGACACTCCATCCCTGAGACTCACCACACCTCCACATTCACCCCACATTTAAGCATCACTCTAGACTTGTTCCAAATCTCATCTTGAACCTCCTTCTCTTTGACCTCTCATTGCATCTATGAATCTCACTCTTCCATCCCAGCTTTTTTTATTCCTCACCTTTGACTTTCTCTGACTCTTTCATCTTATTCCAAGCTCAACCTAGTTCCCTACATCAACTCTGACTCATCCAATCCACGTTCCCAGCCTCACCCTTGATCTAAATCCCGTCTCTGTGCCAATCCTGTTGCCAGTGTCCAGTTATCTCCTATATTTCTTCATCTCTCATAACCCAATAAGTTGTCAGCTTTGTTTCTTTGGTTTTCGTTCCATTTCTGTCATTCACCATCAAAAGAGCTCTGATTCCTTCAGGGCTCGTGAGTAATACTTGTTCATGGGCATACACTGATAAAAATGGAGTGAAGATAAACTATAAAGGCAAACCTGATGAGTGAAATATGTTTCAAAAAAAAGAGAGGCATGAGGAGATGGAGGAAGTACAGAGAGGACGATGCTTTGAGCTCATGGTGCAAAAATGGGTTTGAGGCCCCAATCACTGAGCTGCCACTGAGGGCCCAGCTGCCTCCCCTGAAAGTGCCCTCACTTCCCAACACTAGGTCCCCCCTGCCCGCCTTCTCCGGCCACCAACTTCCGCAGGCCGTTTCCACCGAGGGAAAGGAACCGTGTATTGCGTGTCCACTATCCAGAACCTCCACTCTTTTGACCCCTTTGCTGATGCAAGTCAGGGTGATGACGTGCTTCCTGCTGGGACTGAGGCTTATGTCCATGTAAGAATTCAACAGAGAAATGGCAGGAAGACCCTTACAGTCATCCAACGGATCACTGATTATTATGATAAAAAGAACCTAGTGAAGGCGTTTAAGTTTGCCTGCAATGGTACTGTAATTGAGCATCCAGAATATGGAGAAGTAATTCAGCTACAGGGTGACCAGTGAAAGAACATATGCCAGTTCCTCGTAGAGATTGGACTAGGTAACGACATCCAGCTGAAGGTTCATGGGTCTTAAGTGTTTGTGGCTCACTGAAGCTCAGGTGAGGATTTCCTTGCAATGAGTAGAAAATTTCCTTTCTGTCCCCTGTCACAAGTTTACAACCTCACAGCTTGTATAATGTAACCATTTGGGGTTCACTTTTGACTTGGAATATTGTAACTCCTTCATGCAATAAACTTAAAAGAGCCATTAAAAAAAAAAAGGAAAATGGGTTTGAGCCTTTTAGTATCCATAGTTTGATTAAAAAAATAAGTATCTTGCTGAACATTTAATGAGTTCTATGAAATGTGTCAGGCACATATAAAATTCCTGTCTTCAAATATTGGGAAAAAGACCTGGGCATCTCCTTTAGAAGAATCATATGGTTCTTGTTATTTACTGTTAATATAGTGAATTACGTTGATTGTTTTTTTTATGTTGAACCACCCCTGAATGCCTGTTATGAATCCCACTTGGTCATGGTGAATTATTTTTTTATGTGCTTTTGGATTCTATTGGCTAGGATTTTGTTAAGGATTTCTGCATCTATATTCATCAGAGATATTGGTCTGTAGTTTTCTGTCTCGGTAGTATCTTTGCCTATTTTGGGTGTTAGGATAATGCTTGCTTCACAGAATGACTCTGGAAGTGTTCCTTCTTTTTCAAATTTTTAAATAATTTAAGTAGAATGGGTGCTAAATCCTCTCTGAATGTTTGGTAGAATTCAGATGTGAAGCCATCTGACCCAGAGCTTTTCTTATGAGGAAGTCTTTTTATGACCTTTTCAATTTCTTCTCTTGTGATGGGTCTGTTCAAGTGATCTCTATCTGCCCTTATCAGTCTGGGCAGGGGATATGTTTCAAGAAATTTGTCCATTTCCTCTAGGTTTTTAAATTTATCAGAACATAGCTTTTCATAGTATTCTGATATAATTGATTTATTTGAATGGCAAACAGACACATGAAGAAACGCTCCAAATCACTGGCAATAAGAGAGATGCAAATCAAAACCACAATGAGGTACCATCTCACTCCAGTAAGAGTAGCAAAGGTTAGCAGGGCAGCAAGTAATGGATGCTGGAGAGGACGTGGCGAGAAAGGAACCCTTATACATTGTTGGTGGGATTGTAAAATGATGCAAACATTCTAGAAGGCAGTTTGGTTGGCCCTTCCTCAAAAAGCTGAATATAGAAATTCCTTATGACCCAGCTCCTCCACTACTTGGAATATACCTTGAGAATATGAGAACTGAGGCACAAACTGAGATTTGTACACCAATGTTCACAGCAGCAGTATTCATCATCCCAAGAATAAAGAAACAGACTAAATGTCCAACCACAAACGAATGCATTGAGAAAGTATAGTACATTCACACAATGGAATGCAGCACTCAGGAGCAATAACTTTGTAAATTGTTACCTAACTTGGGAGGGACTGGAGAATGTTATGCTGAGTGAACTAACTCAGTCACATAAGGATAAATATTGTATAAAATCATTATTGTAGAATGAGTGTAAGGATCCAGGGGGGGTGGGAGAGGCTGGAAGCAAAGGGATGTGGATGTGCAGAAGGAAGAATGGATTAATTATTGAGTTGTACAATTTGATGAGGGGGTGAGGGAAATTGAAATAATTTATTCTAATTTGTATTTGAATTTTGTAAATAAACTAGTAGAAAAATAAAAATAAAAAAGAATCGGCTACTGGAAACCCTGCAGAGTAGAATTCTACTGACTCATGGATCACCATGAATTGGCATCAACTGAATGGCAAATGGTTTGGGTTTGCCTTCAAGGAAGGGAAAATGACAAAAATAATGGCAATGGAAAGTATTATGTGTATCATAGTCTAAAATCAGAGGCACTTGGTTTGTGTTAATAGAGCAGGTCTGAAAGTGGAGCCTTAATTCCATTTAAAAATCTTGACATGAGTCTGCACTCCATGCTATGTTTTTTAAAAACTGACTATTCAAATGACTGTTCCCTTAACCTTGGTGACAGTATAGTGTGTAGTATGGGCTGACAATCAGAAGGTGAGTGATTCAGATCCACCAGCCCCTCAATCGGGAAAAAGATGGGCAGTCTCCTCCCATAAAGGTCTCTAGTCTCAGAAACCTGGTGGAGGGTCATCATGCATCACACATGACTTGACGTGATGGCTGTAGGTTTTAACCTCAGTGCTGATGTGGGTCATGTACCCCAAGGACAATATTGCTTTTCTCTGAGATCTTCCTGTTACAGTATATCTAATCTATTCCTTAAGAATCTTGAGATATAGTATTATCTAACTCTTTACAATGAACCTCCAGATCCAGACATGCTTGATGAAGTAATTATACCAAGTAAGTTGCCAGGAAAACCTGTCCTTTGGGCCCACACCGTCATAAACTGAATAACATGTATGTTTGAACAATCATGCAATCCCACTCATATTATGGACTTTTCACTGCCAAATTATCATTTCAAATATATCGTGTGTGTGTGTGTGTGTGTGTGTGTGTGTGTGTGTCTTTCCTGGTTTTATTGTTTCTTTGTTTTCCCTTTTTTTAATTAATTTTCATTAAAATTTACAGAGACTTTGGATTTCCATTCATTCATTGTTGCATTTTTCTTCCTGCCCACTCCTCCCCTCAATTCTCTCTTTGAAAAGTAAAAGAAAAATTCCTTCATTGGTATACAATCCCTCCCCCCAAATCGACTCCACTGTGCAAGCTTCGTTCTGGACTCCTGTCATGACAATAATATCTATTCACATATCCCTTTTAAACTGTTCCCTCCCTCATCTGTTTCAATGCAGTATACATAATTTATCCCATTTTTCTCAGTCTCCTCCCAGCCCCAATATCAGTACCTTTTTACAATAGTGGCACTATGCAGTATTTGTCCTTTTGTGACTGAGATATTTCACTCAGCATAATGTCCTCCAGGGTAACCCATTTTGAATAATATTGCATGAGTTCCTTGTTTTTCAATGCAGCATAGTATTCCATTGTGTGAATATACCACAGCTTCTCTCTCCATTCGCTTCTTGATGGGCACTTAGGTTGTTTCCAACTTTTCGCTATTGTGAATAAAGCAACAATAAACATGGGTGTGCATATATCTGCTTGGGTGATGGTTATGGTTTCTTTGGCGTATATCCCCAGTAGTGGAATTGCTGGGTCAAATGATATTTCTATTTGCAACTTTATCATCTTTAACTTCCTTGATTGTCATTAATGAATGAATTTATTAATTATGTAGCCTTCAGTTCTCATTTCAATGACATAAAAATGTACCCCCTTTTCTGCAGCCATTTCCACTCTGTGGCAATGGACATTTCCCACAACCTATCTCCAACCCTCAGTAAACATTGTTGACTTTTATTTAAGCAGAGTCTGTGATGTTGTACTATATTATACAGGAGTGTTTAGAGGAATGGGAAACTAATGGAATCTGAGACAGCCTGAAAAAGTCTGGCCTAGACAATGTTCAACTTAAAATTCACCCAAGAGCCTCCAGGCGAACATTTAAATTTACTTGTGGGCAAAGAGAGTCTTCTCAACAGGGCCACCCAGTGATTAACAGAAGTTTTTGTGTCCAGATAGTTTGTTCTGGCAGGAATTAAAACCCAAGGAAATATCTGCCCTCCCCCCCATCAACCTAGAAAGATGCCTCTTCTTTGAGTGCTGTCCCTAAAAAGTGAGGGAAATATATTCTACAAGAACTGTCAACAGCACACAAGCCTTACTGTATGTCACAACTAAGATTCTTCCAGAGATGAAGAATCTTTGAACACAAATCTATTTGAAATGAAACATGGGACAGAAATATATTAGAAAATAAATAGAACATGAAACAGATATTTAATTGAAAACATCTAACTATATAGTTGCCTGATGGCTATGCACAGGATTATGAGGTTGTTATGGTCCAAGAAGCTCCAAGAGGGTGAGGACTAAAAGCTTCTCATCTTGTTCCTCACAGCAACAACACAGTCTCGTGCACAAATGGCATCCAATACCTACTATGATGTTAGCCATGAGGGCAAGAGGTCTAGCTTCTCAATCTCTTTTATCCTTGGTCTACCCATCACTCCCAAGTGGAAATTGTTTTCAAACTGCATCCCAAGGACACCCAGGAATTTGATGTTTGTGCAGCGCCGGCCTCAAAGTCCCCAGCAGATACTACAACAAACCCAAGTCAAGAAAACAATTCTGTGAGCTGTGAGCAGAGGACAAAGAGTTGCCAAGTAGCCTGATGGAAAAGTAGTAACGTGCTCAGTGGTTGAGGTGATGAAGGGGCCAAAAGAGAGCCCAGCCCACCTGAGAAAAGAGCTTCAGCTACAATTCCTTGATATAGTGGCCAACTCAGATTTTAGATATGACCATGTAATGACCACGTAAGCAAGTCTAAGAGACAAAAGTTCAGTTGAAAATGACATTTTTCTCAAAAAGTTGCAAATAGAGATACCATTTGACCCAGCAATTCCACTACTGGGAATATACCCTAAAGAGACCATAAATGGCACCCAAGTAGAT
>NW_006399856.1:926897-928564 GCF_000299155.1 Elephantulus edwardii | reverse complement strand
AGGTCCTTGGAGAGGGACATCATGCTTGGGAGGGTGGAGGGACAACGCAGGAGGGGAAGACCCTCTATGAGATGGATTGATTCGGTGACTGGGATAATCGGGATGGGTGTGTCAGAGGCGGTGCGGTTGGCGCAGGATAGAGCAGGGTTTAGGGCTGTTGTGGTTTGCAGCACCACTGGTAGAGGAAGAACCGTAAGAGGTAACATGATGGCGTGCCAAGAAGTCCCTGCTGACCAGGCCATCGGTGGCCAAGATCTTGAAGAATCCATTGCGAAACCTCTGGCCAATGAAGGCATAGATGAGGGGGTTGAGGCAGCTGTGGAGGAAGCCCAGAATCTCAGTGGCTTCCAGAGCCCAGTCAATGTCTTTGTGGTGTGCACAGGTCCCCTTGATGACCCTAGTCCTCATGAGGGTGTCTGTGACCAGAACCAGGTTATAGGGCAACCAGCAGAGCAGGAAGACAAATACAACAACAAAGATGACCCTCATAGCATGATACTTCTGCTTCATATGGGCCTCGAGCAGAGTGCACAGGGTGAATCCATAACAGAACAGCATAATCAGCAGTGGAAGGAGGAAGCCACAGTTCTGGGGCAGAATCCGAAGCATCAGCCTCCACTTCGTTGTATCGCTACCGAAGTCCTGGTAGCAGACAGTGAGGCTAGAATAAGATAGAGTAATAGCTCTGTGGAAAAGGAAGAAGGGTAAGGATAGTATCAGAGAAAATCCCCAGATGCCTAAACATATATACTTGACCAGGTGGCGTTTCTGGATCAGCTTGTGCGTGGCATGGACAATGGCCAGGTAGCGATCCACGCTGATGGAGGCCAGCAGTAAGATACCACTGTAGAAGTTGACTTCCTTCAGGAGCGAGACTGTCTTGCACAGAGGTGTGCCAAAAGTCCATCCATTGATCTTGGATGCAGCCCAGATAGGGAGTGTCAGAGCAAAGAGCAAGTCAGCTATGGCCAGGTTCAGCAGGTAGATGTCCGTGACAGAGGAGCTGACACGATTGTATAAAATGACCAGCACCACAAAGGAGTTTCCTAGCACACTCAGGAGGAATACCAAGGCTTAAACGGTGGCCACAGCATGCTTGCTGAATGTCTCGGTTTCTGTAGCACAGGGGCTAGTATCTTGTTCCATGAATGGCATCTCAGTGTCATTAAAATACTCAAAACTGTCCTGCAGATCTTTATAATCCAAAGTGAAAACTTCTTGGGTTTCAGCCATGGTCTAGTTGAAATAGTAGAAGGAAAGAAATGTGACTTAGTAACTGAGTTTCAAGTACACTTTTATCAAAGATGCAATAGCAGTTACTAGGATATCTTTAGCTTCTATTGGTGTGAAGGCCAGGAAACCTCACTCTCACCCTTGGCACCAACTTGGATGGACATTTTTAGAGTTTGGCTTCACATTGTTATCACCCTTCCATCACTGGTCTGACTGTGGGAGAAGAAGGAAAATCCTTTGCCCTTGGTTGGCCATACAGTTGCCTCACCTCTACCTGGTCTTTCTCTCACTTTCTCTATTCTCAGCCATAGCTGTGCATTCAGATAGGAGGACCAGGCTGGTCTTTTTTTTTTCCTATAATTATATTTTATTAATTTTCATAAACATTTACAGAGATTTTGGGTTTCCATTCATTCATTGTTGCACTATTCTCT
>NW_006399856.1:905706-925797 GCF_000299155.1 Elephantulus edwardii | reverse complement strand
ATAGTTGTTTTAATTTGCATCTCTCTTAGGGCTAGGGATTTTGAGCATTTCTTCATGTGTTTGTTAGCCATCTGAATGTCGTCTTCGGTGAAGTACCAGGCTTGTCTTGACTTAGAGGAAGGGTTGGCATTAGCCAGAATTTAAAAATCCAAACCTTGTCCAGCCTATGTGATTTTCCTTCCTATGTCCTTCCTCATCCTTCTAAAAACTTGCTGAAAGAAGAACAAGATAGGGGCTCTGGTGGCCTAGTGGCAAGAAGCTGCACGGCAATCCCAGAGGTGCGTAGTTCAAATCCACCAGATGCTTTACTGGGAAAGGAGGGACAGTCTTCTCCTGTACCAGTCAGATCTGATTTGACGGTACACGCACAAAAAGATAATAAAATAAAAATTAAAAAAAGAAGGAAGAGATAGCAACTAATGACATAATGAAGTGAATTTTGAGCCTTGATGCTAAAGGAGAGATCAAGGCTTGGGTCCTCTGTCTGTCCAGACATTTGAAAGGATAAGGTTTTTACCTTAGCCCCTAAAAGCATCTCCTAAATACCCACAGAATTCTTCAGTGTTATTAAAAGTCTTTTGTTTTTAAATTGTGAAACTCTTTGTGGAAATTAAAACCAGTATTTAAACCAGATAAAAGTTTAGCTGTTAGACAGGAAGGATGTGATGTCCTCTATCCAGACAGCTCTAGCGGAAGTCCTCTAAAGTCCTCCCAGCTCTCCAGAGAACAGGTTGAAAAGCTTTCCAACAGATTCCTAGATTGCATAGAAAGATACCCAGTGTCCAGACCTGGCTCTAGCATTAATCACCTGTGTGACCTAGGCTGGGTCACTTTCTTTTTTCTAGGTTTCAACTTTCATATTTGAAATTAATTCCTTAGAACAACCTCTAGGTTGCTTCCAGACCTGAGGTTCTATGACAAGGTCATTTAGATCCACATTTTGTAGTAATCCTGCCAGCATTTGCATTTTCACAGACTGCAAAGCCTTAAAGCAAAGCCATAAAGATCACTAAGCCTCTGAGTGGAATGAAAGGAACAAGGGAAGGAACTGTGATCACCTTATCCAACTGCAGCCATGTCTGAGGTGCAAGTGTGTGACCCACAGTGAGGAGGCAAGAAACCAACTTAATAGAAATCCTTAGGTTCTAGGGAAGCATTTTCTAGAATATAATCAGCCCAAGACCCACCCCCTCAAACAAAGCTGGCTCCCCTACCTGAAGCACGGGCTGTGCTGTGCCCAGCAGCAAGAGCTCGCAGCTCAGAAAACAGCAATGATTTTAGAGTGAGAGGGAACTTGATAAATATAGGGAAATCATGCCACACCATACCTCCCTCCTGAGCTCCACCCACATCTGTATTTGCATAACAGACTATGAGTCACAATTTCAGGGCACCAGAGACTCTTGGGTTCACATGTCCAAGCAGTGAGTCCAAGTGTGAAGCTGGAGTTAAGGGTCCATTACCTGAATTCCTTGTTCTGTATAGTCACATTTTTTTCTCCTCCTTTTGTTACTTTTCATTCTAGCTGTTTTTCCTTTTCATTCCCTACTACAACAGCTTTGAATGCTTCCAAACTGCCTGACATGAGTAAAGAAGAAAGGACTTGATTTTATAGAGCAGGGACTTTCAGAACATCTAGGAAGAAGGAAATTGGGGACAATTTGGTGGAAAAGAGATGGAGGACTGATATTGTAGACTTCTCTGGAGTGACTTGGAGCTAGCAGGAATATTAGTGGTAATTAGGAGGGAAAACTTATTCATTCTTAACTACCATCCACTCTTTGGTACTACAACAGTCAATGATCGGTTGATCAGAAGGACACTGAGGGGGAGCTCTGGTGGCCTAGTGGCAAGGAGCTGCAACTACAATCCCAGAGGCGCACGGTTCAAATCCACCAGATGCTCTGCCGGGGAAGGAGGGACAATCTCCTCCTGTACCAGTCAGATCTGATTTGACGGTACACGCACACAAAAATAATAAAATAAAAAAGAAGGACACTGAGGCTGAGGACATGAGGCCACTCCTGGAGACAGGTTTCACATGTAACAGATCACAAGAGGTGGAACAAGCAGTGAGTGAGTAGAAGAATTGCTATTTCCCTCTCTGTAATAAAGGACCACTCCTCTCAGGGGACATAAGTCAGAATTAACTTGAAGGCAACAGTTTTGGGTTTGTTTTCTCAGAGAACCTGACTCCGCTGTTACCTGCAACTAATGGCTGTCCCTCTGGCTTTACTCCTCTGGCACTTTGATCACCTCTCCATTGCAATGGAGCAAGGATGAGAGCTTAAAAACCAAGGTGCACCTGATACAATCCGTGGTATTTTGAATTGCTTCTTATATATCTGAAAGTTGGTCCATGAATAAAGATGACAAGAGAAGAATAGATGCCTTTGAATTATGGTGTTGGAGAAGAGTATAGAATATCCCATGGACTGGCTAAAGAAAAAAACCAATCTGTCTTGAGGAATTGCAACCAGAGGGCTCCTTAGAGACAAGGATAGTGAAACTCTCACTTATTGTGGGCATATTTTCAGGAGGAAGCAGTCCTTGGAGAGGGATGTCATGCTGGAAGAAGTAGAGCATCAGTGAAAGAGAAGAAGTCCCTGAACAAGATGGATTGAACTGTGACTACACCGTAAGCATGAGCATGGCAGAGATCGTGGCAACGGTGCAGGACAGGGCAAGGTTCAGATCTGCCGTACACAGAGTTGCTATGATTTGTAGTTGGCGAGACAGAATCTAATAACAACAACTATTACAATATGATCTCTACTCTGCTGTATTGATATATTTACAAATCTATCCTTCCCACTTGACCACAAACTACTAAAGAGCTGAGACTTTACTGATTCATTGTTGTGTCATCTGGCAAGGATTGTAGTAAGGGCTTGATCAAGATGTGTGAAATGAATTCGGTTAGACAGATCTCCCATAATTCATGGGTATCTCTGTGATTTGGCGTATCTGTCACTTTTAATCAGACATTCACACCTAAAGTATATCTGAAAATTCCTCAGTTGTAGAGCTGAATGGGTCTGTCTACCTTACTTGCTTTCCAATCATCCTCTAATATTATCCTCTCTTACATTAGTTCCACAGCTATTGATGATTTGCAAGGCCATGTATGAACAGTTAGGGTAGCTAGAGATCAGCAGAAGCTAACAGCTAGAAAAGCCAACTTTTAAACTAACACCACACCCACCAGCCCCTCAGAGTTGCCTAATAAAGAGATAGCCAACACAATATCATTAGAGAAAGAAAGGGTGAACTGTGTAAGAGACACAGTCACAAAAGGTAAACACTGGATAGCAGGTCTAGGGAAAGGTTGCTCATTGCCAAGTCTGGCCATGAAGATGGCAAAAAGAAGCCCCTGAAATAATGCAAAAAGCAGACCAGGGAAATAGGTGAAGAAGATAGGCTTTCTAACAGAAAAAGAAAAAAAAAAGAACAGAAGAAATTCGAGGAACTAAAAGCAGAGGCCACAGGCAAAGTTCCCCCAGCCACAGATGGAATTAAGAAATCTAAGGGAAAAAATAAGCTGGTTGTTTTTTTTTTTTTTTTGTGACTGAAGCAATTATACCCTTACTCCGTTCCAGTGTAAAACATCTGGCTTCTCCAGTATACCAACTATAAATAAAACAGTATTATCTTGGAGCCTGTTGTACATTTAAGAATAAACTTTTGTAAAACAATGAAGGGGGGAAAGGTGAACACTTTTACATACACAATCCTGCATAATCAGACTTAATAAGCATTAATCTACAAGCAGCTTTCTAAGGCAGGTGGCAGAAATGAGCAGATATAGGCAGTGACTAGGAATATGCTCTGATCCATACACAGGACTAAGACTCATACTGATCCTACAAGCAATGGATCTGAACCTTGTCCTATCCAGCATGATCCTCATGCTCTCTGCCATCATCAAGCCCATTGTGCTGCTCACTGTGTCAGTCTATCTCATTGAGGGTCTTTCCCTCTTTCTCTGACCCTCTACTTTTACTAGCATGATGTCGCTAAAAACAGATTCTTCCTGAAAATATGCCCAAAGTAAGGTAGATGCAGTTTCACCATCCTTGCCTGTAAGGAGCACTCAGGTCACACTTCCTTCAAGACTGATTTGTTTGTTCTTGTGTTAGTCCCTGTTGTGTTCAATACTCCTCCAACGCCGCAAGTCAAATGCATCAATTCTTCTTCAAACTTCCGCATGCACTGCCCAACTTTCAGATGAACAGGAAGCAATTGAAAGTATTATGTATTGGCTCAGCTGCACTTTGTTCTTTCAACTGACTTCCTTACTCTTTAAGACTTCAGACAGGTCTTTGACGGCAACTTTCCCTAACATAACATGTCTTTTGACTTCTTTTTTTTATTATTTTATTTTAATAATTTTAATAAACATTTACAGATATTTTGGATTTCCATTCATTCAGTCTTTTGACTTCTTAACTGCTGCAATACCAAGGGCATTGATTGACTGTGGATCCAAGTAAAACAAAATCATTGGTAACTTCAATCTTTTCTCTGTCTATCATGATGTTGCTTATTGGTCCAATGGGGAGAATTTTTGTTTTCTTGATGTTGATATATAACCCATATTGAAGATTGCAGTCTTTGCTCTGCTTTGGTAAAAGCCCCAAGTCGTCTTCACTTTCTGTAAGAAAGACTGTGTTATCTGTATAATGCAGGTTGTTAATGACTTGTCCTCCAATTCTGATGCCACATTCTTCTTCATATAGTCTTGACTTCTCAAATGACTTGCTCAGCATACAAGACTGAATAAGTGTGAAGAAAGGATTCAACCCAATGCACTTTACTCCTGACTTTAAACTACTCAGTTGTTCCCTTATTCTGTCTGGACAACACCTTAATAGTGTACATATAGATTTCACATGAGCACAATTAACTATTCCAGGGGTCCTATTTTTCTCAGTGTTAGCCATAATTTGTTATGATCCAAATAGTCAAATGTCTTTGCATAATTAATTAACCAAAGGTGACTATCTCTTTGGTATTCTCTGCTTTCAGCCAAGATCTACCTGAAACCAGTAATGATTTCCCTTGTGTCATGGCCTCTTTTGAATCCAGCTTGAATTTCTGATAGTTCTAGCCATTTAAAAAATTATCTTCCCCAACTTGATGGTTATATAGGATTTCTTTACAACAACATAGGGTTTCTAAGGCTGTAAAGACAAAAGCAGATTGCTGTTGAGATCAACTGTCAACTTTGTATTAGGAGTTGGCTATTTTAACCATTACAGCACTTGCTATTAAATCAATGGAATGTCTTAAAATTGAACTTAGAATCAGCCTTCAGTGATGGAGTTGTTGTTATTAGGTGTCATCGAGTCAACTACTACCCATAGTACCTTTATAAACAAGTCTGAACCTTGACCTAGCCTGCTCAGTCATCATGCTCTCTGCTCCAGCCTATGGGTACAACCAATTTGTCTGTCCACCGCCTTGAAGGTCTTTCACTCTCTTTGACCCTTCACCTTTCCTAGCATGATGTCTTTTCCAAGGACTAGCCCCTCCAGATGACATGCCCAAAGTATGTGAGATAATTTCCACCATTTCTTTTTTTTATTTATTTTATTTTTTGTGTGTGAGTGTACTGTCAAATCAAATCTGACTGGTGCAGGAGGAGATTGTCCCTCCTTCCCCAGCAGAGCATCTGGTAATTTCCACCATTCTTGCTACCAAGGAGCACCTGACTGCACTTTCTCCAAAACAAATTTAATTGTTATTTTGACAGTTGATGGGATATTCAATACTCGTCACCAACATCATTACTCTTCAGGTGTCGATGAAGGAGATACATATTATGTACTTGTTTTGTCTGTCTTATGAATTAATACTTAGTCTAATGTGTATTCTCTTTATTATTTTTGAACTTTGAGTATGATTTTTTATTCCATTTCAAAAAAATTATCTTCAGCAAGGTTTTACTTGGATATGATATTATTCAAATATTTCCACAATCTGTTGGACCACCTTTTGGGGGAATATAAACAAATATGAATCTTTTCCAGTCAGTTGGCCAGGTAGCCATAGAGTAATATAGTCAGGTGATACTCTATAGTAAATAAAAACAATTAGTCGACGCCCTCGCCTAGTGCCCCCGCCCGGCGTGCCCGGGATCCGCGCGGCGCGGGCATGCCCAGTGCGGGCGCAGCTGCCCCGGCGTGGGAGCGCCGAGCCGAGAGGGCCCTTGGCGGGCGAGGGCCGGGGCCGCGGCGGCAGCGGAGCTGCCTGGCCCTTCATGATGAGAGGTTCTGAGGAGCTTCTCTCTTTTTCTGTGTAGTTGGTATATTGGAAGGTGAAGAGATGGCTGACAGTGTCAAAACCTTCCTCCAGGACCTGGCCAGGGGCATCAAAGACTCCATCTGGGGTATCTGTACCATCTCAAAGCTGGATGCTCGGATACAGCAGAAGAGGGAAGAGGAGCGACGGAGACGGGCCAGCAGCGTCCTTGCGCAGAGGAGAACACAGAGTGTAGAGCGGAAGCAGGAGAGTGAACCACGTATTATTAGTAGGATTATCCTGTGCTGTGCCTGGAATGGAGGCGTATTCTGGTTTAGTCTCATGCTGTTTTACCGAGTGTTTATTCCTGTGCTTCAGTCAGTGACAGCGCAAATTATTGGTGATCCGTTACTACATGGAGATGTTTGGTCATGGCTGGAATTCCTCCTCACGTCAATTTTCAGTGCTCTCTGGGTGCTTCCCCTGTTTGTGCTGAGCAAAGTTGTCAATGCCATTTGGTTCCAAGATATAGCTGATCTGGCATTTGAAGTATCAGGAAAGAAGCCGCACCCATTCCCTAGTGTCAGTAAAATAATTGCTGATATGCTCTTCAACCTTTTGTTGCAAGCTCTTTTCCTTTTCCAGGGGATGTTTGTGAGTCTCTTCCGCATCCATCTCGTTGGTCAACTGGTTAGCCTCCTGCATATGTCCCTTCTCTATTCACTTTACTGCTTTGAATATCGCTGGTTTAATAAAGGAATTGAGATGCACCAGCGATTGTCAAACATAGAAAGGAATTGGCCTTATTACTTCGGATTTGGTTTGCCCTTGGCTTTCCTCACAGCAATGCAGTCCTCATACATTATCAGTGGCTGCCTCTTCTCCATCCTCTTTCCTTTATTCATTATCAGCGCTAATGAGGCAAAGACTCCCGGCAAAGCATACCTTTTTCAGTTGCGCCTCTTCTCCTTGGTGGTCTTCTTAAGCAACAGACTTTTCCACAAGACAGTCTACCTGCAGTCAGCTCTGAGCAGCTCAGCCTCTGCAAAGAAGTTCCCTTCACCACATCCATCTCCTGCCAAACTGAAGGCTGCCGCCGACCACTGATTTCCCCTGCCATCCCGGACGGATGTATGGGACACTTCTCCCTGCTGACCTCCCCCTAACCAGGGAAGGCAGGACCCAGTCTGCCAGGGGTCCTTTGCCTATTTCCTTATCTCTAACAAACTTAAGCAGAATCTTCTGACACCAGTGTATAGATTTTTAGCACCCCAGTACTTCAAAACAAGTGAAAAGCCTGTGGTCTCAATGGACTGCAGGTTTTTCTGTGGCTATTATATAGCATTTGCTGGACCCGGGGCCTGGACTGATTTAAATACTCTTTCTCCCTGTGCCATTTATCATCCCACCTTCCTTCCTGCCTTCGACTCTTGGATGAATGTGTTTTGTAAATCTAGTTGTTGTAATTTGTGAATTTGTTATGTTCCTTTGGTTCTGTGAAGCACATACATTGGATGTGGCTAGTAAAGGAGGATCTCAGTCACTCCTGGTCACGCCCCTTAATAGCCATCACTGTCTTGTTTTCTGTAACTCAGGTGAGGTTTTGGTCTTGTTCCACTGCAAAAAAAAAAGGATCTGAAGAGATGAGATGCAACAAGAAGAAACACCTCTCAGCCACATCATTTGGGCTTTGAGGTGTGATTTTCTTTCTTTCCCGTGAAGGGCAAAGACTTTCTTCACTGGTACATAAAGTATCCCAACTACAGGGAGTTAGCAAGTCCGGACAAGTGCCACTGAGACACCAAATGCTCAGAGATGGTCTGAGGTTCTGGAAGTCTCAGTTTACTGTTGGCCATTGCTGGGCCTGTCTTCAAAGGAATATTGGGTGCTGCAAATAGGAACTGATGGGGCAAATTTATTAAACCCATTGAACTTCTTATTTGTTGGCTTTTTTTCTGTCATTTTAAGAAACTATATGAGTGAGGAAAGGATGTCAAAGCAATTGTACAGTTTTAGAATATCAAAATTAAACACCAACTGGTTTCCAAAAAAAAAAACAATTAGTCACAGAGAAGAAGAGGGTAACATTGTGAAAATTGTAATTCCTGTCATAAAACAAAATGAGTATGAATGGTTGAATAGAAAATGGAGGAAAATAAAGTAAAAAAATTAGTTATAAGAAAAACAAAATTATGATTAGGCAGAGGAGAAAGGGTATTGCTCTGTGAAATACCTGTTTGTATGCAAATTGCCACTTGTACACATGGAGGAAAATCATTTTGGCCACAAGAGGGCAGCAACCAATGGACAGAGAGCCTTCTGCCATTGATAAAGACTAGGGCAAACAGTCGCGTGTAATTCTCTTACTAAACCCTTAATTAATGTTGATTCAACAGCCTAATCTATTACAACTAATCACAGTCTCCCTCTCCTCCTCACAGAGCATGAACAGTGAAGAAACAGCCCCTCTGGAAAGGCATGATTGCTTGAAGGTGGGTTCAGAGGACAAGTGTGAAAATAACCTTTCATTTACTATTAAGGATGAAGATTTCCTGGGGAGAAAAGTGCAACAATGAATGCATGGAGCAAGAAGCTGCACTGCAAACCCAGAGGCACACGGTTCTAATCCACCAGATGCTCTGCTGGAGAAGGGGCAATCTCCTCCTGTACTAGTCAGATCCAATTTGACAGTACACACATAAAAAATAATAAAATTTTTTAAAAAAAGAATGCATGGAAACCCTAAATCTCTGTAAACTTTCCTTAAAATTAATTTTTTTGAAAAAGAAAGAGAATGAAGATGTCTCTGTAGGATGGGATGAAAGTCTATATAGATAAGCTTGGAATAAAAGTATGACCACTTGAAAATGTTCCAGGCAGTCCACCTTCCCAAAGCTTCTGTACCTCACTTCCCCCTATAGCTGCTAACCTCTTAATCTAATGTATGACATTTCTGACGTTGTTGCTGTGAGATTCTGTCAGGTCGACTACGAGTCATAGTAACACTAAGAACAACAGATCTGAGCCTGGGCCTAGGCAGCACCATCCTCTTCATACTCAAGTCTACTGTGGCACTCATTGTACCAATCCATCTTGTTAAGGATCTTCCCCTCTTCCATGGATCCTCTCCCTTTCCCAGCATAATTTCTTTCTCCAAAACTGGTTCCTCCTTAAAATAAACCGAGCCAGTGAGGTGAGGTCTCATCCCCTTGGCCTCTAAGGAAACACTCTGGTTGCATTTTTTCAAGAGATATTTGATTGTTCTTCTGGAAGTCCATGATATATTCAATACTCCTCTCCAATATCATAATCCAAAGGCTTCGATTCTTCTTCAGTTTTCCTTATTCATTGTCCAACTTTTCAATTTCTCAGGAAGCAATAGAAAATACCAACCTTTGATGTTTATGATAGGAACTCATTTTTTTATGATTTCCCAGTGCCACAAAAATTGTTGTGACAGGTGAAAGATTAATGCCAGTCAACTGGAAGAATATGTGGGTCTCTTTGGAATGATTTTGATTTTGCCACTTTCTTTTAAATATTTGTACTACTTAAGCCTGTGTGCATAGTGCAATATACCTGCAAGTATACCCATCTCACCCTCATATCAGTCTTGATAGCTTGATGAAGACTTTGAGAACTTCCTCCAAAAGAATCAATCCCCTTGGAACTGGAGACCAAAGGAGAGGAAAGGGAGGTGGGGAGAAGCCACCTCTCTCCAGAGATCATTACCAGTCACAGCAGCTGGTTCAGGGAGGGTATGAACTAAGATGATCCATCAGAGCACATATTTAATGGCTGTGGAAAACCAAGTATTGGTTTCATGGATGCTGGAGTCATTTTCCTGCCATAAATGGCAAAGTCAAGAACAAATACTATTTCACAGAAAAAGACAAAGTTGAAAGAATCACAGTGAAGTAGAGCAAATGAACAAACCACTCTTGGAGAAGAACCTATTGTCTGTACTTTTCAGTCACAAGAGCCAATTATTTCTCCTTGTTGTTTAGACTAGCTCAAATTCTATGTTCTACTACTTGCAAGCCAAAGCATGCCTAACCTAGAAAGTTTTGGGCACAGTAACTGATCTAGGATGAGAGGAGAGGTGTCCATGGACTACATTTTCAGGACAGTGGTGACAACAGTGAAGGTCTCCTTCCTTACACTGTGCTTAGAAAGATGCTTCATCAGTAGAAGACCTCCCAGCCCTGATGGCAAACTCTGGTGGAAGCAAAATAGGAATCTCGAACTGAACACATGAGAACACATCTAAAGGACCCTTCTCAGAATGGAGGCAGAAATCTTTGCAGAAGTCCCCAAAAGCCCTGCTTTACTTTATGATCAGGACAAGTTTCTTAACTTGTATCAAAGCATCCTTAACTATAATAATAGGGCTCCTTGCCTCACAGAGATGTGAGATTGGATTGAGATAAGGGTGCAGAGTCTAGTACCAAACTGTCAGTCTTCAATCCAGATCCATTCTGGTCCGTTGTGCAACCTTGGACAGCTTAGACATTCACTTTGTGCCTCAGCTTTTTAACCTGTAAAATGAGAATAAAAATGGAACCTGTCTTAGTTCTCTAATACTGCCATTAAAAAAAAAACAACCCACAGATTACTCCATCCCCGGAGACCTGTTTTTCACCAATGTCTTTAGTTCTTGATCATGCTACTTCCTGAAATGGATGAATGGCTGCCAATTCTTTTTGATACAGTGATTCTGTGTGTTCCTTCCATCTACATCTAAGGCTTCCTGTGTTGTTCACTATTTTACCTATCTCGTTCATCGTCATCCAGTTGACAAGAACTCACAGTGATCTTCCATTTGGTTTCCAAAGTTGTAAATATATTTTTTTAATTTATTATTATTATTATTATTATTATTATCATTATCATTATTATCATTATTATGTGTGTGTGTGTGTGTGTGTGTGTGTGTGTACCCTCAAATCAGATTTGACTGGTACAGGAGGAAATTGTTCCTCCTTCTCCAGCAAAGTATTTGGTGGATTTGAATCACTTACCTCTGGGATTGCAGTGCACCTTCTTGCCAATAGGCCACCAGAGCTCGCCAAAGTTGTAAATCTTAACGTGAGGAGACTGTTGGTCTCTCTCTATTGAGGTGGCTGGTGGATTCAAACTGCCCAAGATGTGTGATCATGTGTTCAGCAGCAAAACTGATGTGGAACACGCCATGAAAGCTCTTTCAGTATCACAATTTAAGGCCTAAACTTTGTCTCTGGTTCTTTAAGCTGGAGAAATGTCAACTGTGTCCTTTCTTTTTTGGTTTCCTAACTCTTGGCATATTTCAGTGTAGTAACTATTTGTCTTCTCAAGCCACCCTTTGAAATCTTATTTTGTCTCTCTTATTTTATCATTTCTTCCATTTGCTTTAGCCATCCTGTGTTCAAAACAAGTTTCAGAGTCTCTTCTGGCATCCACTGTAGTTGTTTCTTTCTGTCCTGTCTTTTTAATGGTCTAATTCTTACTTTGGGCATCTTGTCAGGAGGCGCCAGTACTTGGGAAAAAATATACAACGGTTGAAAATCTCCGGAGTGAGTTAATGACACAGATTGACACAATGACTGGAACAGTAGACCTGAGCAATGGGTTTGTGAGGATGACGCAAGATAGGGCAAAGCTGCTACCTGTTTTCATGGTTGATATGAGTCATCGCAACTTAACGGCACCTAACAACAACAACATTGCTTTCTTCATATCTGATGTCCTTGGTGTCATCTCTGCGCTTTGGTCATTAGTGTTCAGGGCATCACGTTTCTGAGAAGGTCTCTGAATTCAACAGTTATTGCCGAAGAACATCAATGGGGAATTGTCAGAACTTCAAGCCAGATTCAGAAAAGGAAGTTAGACAAAGGATTTCATAGCTGGCTGATGTCAGAGGGATCTTGCCTGAAAACTGAAAATACTGGAAAGTTGTTGCTTTTTTTTTTTTACCTGTATTTTATTCGCTATCCAAGGCTATCTGACCATGTGGATCACAGTAACTCTTGGATAATATTGCAAAGAATGGGAATTCCAAAACACTTAATTGTCCTCATGTAGAGGCTGTGTATAGGTAAAGAAGTAGCTAAGAGCAAGGGGATACAGCCTGGTTTAAAGTGAGGAAAGTTGCTGTTAGAGTATGTCCTTTAACTATACCTGTTCAATCTGTAAGCCAAAGAAATGGAGAAGCTGGACCACATGAAGGATGTGATACCAAGTTTGGAAGAAGATTCATTAACAGCTGTGATATGCAAATGACACATTTGCTTTCTCAGAATGAAGTTAACTAAAGAACTTGCTGGTGAAAACCAAAGACCACAGCCTTCAGTGTGAATTACACATGAACAGCAAGAAAAGAAAAATTCTCACCACTAGACCAATAAACAATATCATAATAGATGAAGAAAATATTGAATTTGTCAAGTATTTCATTTTACTTGGATCCACAATCAACATCTGTGGAAGTGTCAATTAAAAAATCAAATATGTTTTATTGAGCTAATTGCCATGAAGTAGGTCTTTCAGAGGGTTCTTGTTGTTGTTGTTGTTAGGTGCCGTCAAGTCAAGTACAACACATAGCAGCTCAATGAATAACAGATCTGAACCCTGTCTTATCTTATGCCATCCTCACACCTGACAGCAGTCACCATGCCAATCCACCTAGTTAAAGGTCCTCTTCTCCTTTGCCAATACTCCACCTTTCTGAGAACCATGTCCCTCTCAGAGGAATAGCCCCTCCTAGCAACATCCCCAAAGTATGTGAAGCAAAGCCTTATCATCTTTGCCTCTAAACAGCACTCTGGCTGCACCCTCTCCAAGACCTATTTGTTTGTTCTTTTGGCTTTCCAGGAGATGTTCAGAGCTGTTCTCCAACACCACAGCTGAAAGGCATCAATTCTTCTGTCATTCTTAAGCATTGTCCAGCTCTCAGAAGCACAGCAAGTGATCAGAAAGAACATGGCTTCCTAGGACTAAAACCAAGGACTATGAAATTCATTACAGAAAAGCTAGGAACAACACTAGAAGTCCTAATCCACAACATAAACAGTCTTCCCAGTACCCTGGAAAAGCTACAACCAGGAGAAGATAACATAGATGAATGGGACCTTCTAAGACTCAAATCCCTATGCACATCCAAAAACTTCTCCAGAAGGGTAAAAAGGGAAGCCACTGACTGGGAAAAAGTATTCGGTAATAACATATCAGATAAGGGACTTATATCCAGAATTTATGAAATACTTGAGCACCACAACAAGATAAAGGTAAATAATCCAATAGAAAAATGGGCACAGGATATGAACAGGCACTTCACCGAAGACGACATTCAGATGGCTAACAAACACATGAAGAAATGCTCAAAATCCCTAGCCCTAAGAGAGATGCAAATTAAAACAACTATGAGATATCATTTCACCCCAGTCAAAATAGCAAAATTTAACAGAACAGCAAGCAACAAATGCTGGCGAGGTTGTGGAGAAACTGGAACCCTGATTCACTGTTGGTGGGAGTGTAAAATGGTGCAACCCCTGTGGAAAGCAGTATGGCGCTTTCTCAAAAAGTTGCAAATAGAGATACCATTTGACCCAGCAATTCCACTACTGGGAATATACCCTGAAGAGACCATAGCTGACATCCAAGCAGATATATGCACACCCATATTTATTGCAGCTTTGTTCACAATAGCAAGGAGTTGGAAACAACCTAAGTGCCCATCAACAAACGAATGGCTAGAGAAGCTGTGGTATATTCGCACAATGGAATACTATGCTGCATTAAAAAACAAGGAACTCATGCAATATCATTCAAAATGGTTGACTCTGGAGAACATTATGCTGAGTGAAATATCCCAGTCACAAAAGGACAAATATTACATGATGCCACTGTTGTAGAATGGGACTGTCCTTGGGGTTGGGGAGAGACTGAGTAAGATGGGTTCAATAATGTATACTGCACTGAAACAGAGGAGGGAGAGAACCGTCTAAAAGAGAGATGTAACTGGGTATTTCTGTCATCACAGGAGACTAGAGCGAGGGCTGCATGGTGGAGGGGACCTGGGGGAGTGTTTGTAAAACAATGAAAGAATCTTTTCTTTTACTTTTCCATAAAAAAAAAAAAAGAAAACCCAAAATCCCTGTAAATGTTCATTAAATCTAGTAAAATTTAATAATAGAAAAAAAAAAAAAGAAAGACCATGGCCTGAATCAGACATCTCTTAGTCCTCAAACTGACATCATTATTCCTCAATAATCTGGAGAGGTCCCTAACTGCAAACTTTCCCAGTGCAATACATCTCCTGATTTCCTGACTGCTGTTACCAAGAATGTTAATTGTGGATCCAAGAAAGATGAAGTTGTTGACAGTTTCAATCTTTTCTTCATCTATCATGATGTTGCCTGTTGGTCCAGTGGTGAGAATCTTTGTTTTCTTGACATTGAGATGCAATCAATATTGAAGCCTGCATTCTTTGATCCTCTGCAACAAGTGCATCAGGTCCTCTCAGTAAGCAAGATTGTGTCATCTGCATAATGCAGGTTATTGATGAGTCTCCCTTCAATTCCTCTTCAGAGTCCAGCTTCTCGAATAGTTTACACAGCATACAGATTGAATAGGTATGGAAAGAGAATACAACCTTGACACACTCCCTTCTTAATTTTAAAGCACAGAATGTTCCCTTGCTCTGTTCACACGACAGTTCCTGGTCAAGGTGTAGGTTTCACCTGAGCACAATTAAGTGCTCTGGGATTCCCATTCTTCTCAATGTTAGCCATAACTTGTTATGATCCACACAGTCAAATGCCTTTCCATAGTCAATAAAGTATAAGTAGATATTCTTCTGGTGTTCTTTACTCTCAGCCAGGATGCATCTAACATTAGTAATGATATCCCTGGTGCCACAGCCTTTTCTAAATCCTGCTTGAACTTCTGGAAGTTCCCTATCCATGTACTGTTCTAGACATTTTTTAATGATCTTCATCAGTATTTGCTTGTACATGATATTAATGATATTGTTCTATAGTTTTCACATTCTGTTGGATCACTTCTTTTGGGAGTGGGAACAAATATGGACCTCTTTCAATCTGCTGTCCAGATGACTGTCCTCCAAATTTCCTTGCATAGACTGGTGAGTGCATCCAGGGCTGCATCTGTTAATTGAAACAAGTCAATTGGTATTCCATCTATTCCTGGGCCTTATTTTTTTTTCTCTCCAATGCCCTCAATGCACCTTTCACTACCTCCTTCATTAACATTGGCTCCTGTTCATAAGATATTTCCTGAAATTTTTCAGTGTCAGTCAGTTCTTTTTGGTACAGAGATCTTGTGTATTCCCTTTGTCCTCTTTTGATGCTTTCTGGGTCATTCAATATATCACCCACAGCATCTTTCAACAGTGCAATTTAAAGTTGAAATTTGTTTTTCATTCAGTTTGAAAAATTCGCAACGAGTTCTTCCCTCCAGCTGTCTGTACATTCCATCTTATTTTTTAATTTTTTTATTTTATTATTTTTGTGTGTGTACCATCAAATCAGATCTGACTGGTACAGGAGGAGATTACCCCTCCTTCTCCAGCAGAGCATCTCGTGGATTCAAACCACATACCTCTGGGATTGCAGTGCAGTTTCTTGCCACTAGGCCACCAGAGCTCCCTTGCACATTCCATTATAATAATTTACTTTGTGTTCTGAAGTAGAGAAGCTACTTTGGACTGCCCTTTGGAATCTTCTGTTCAGCTCTTTCACTTTGGCATGTTCTCCCTTTGTTTTGGCTTCTTGATGCTCCCATGTGATTTTCAGAGACTCTTTTGACATCTATTTCTGTTTTTTATGTCTCCTGTCTTTGTAACGACATTTTTGCCTTCTTCGTGGATGAATATCCTTGATATCATCCCATAGCTTATCTGGTCTTCGATTACTGGTGTTCGGTGGTGCTTCAAACCTATTCTTAAGATGATCCTGATATTGTTGTTAGCTGTCCTTGAGCCAGCTCCAACTCATAGCAACAGAGTATAACAGAACAAAACTTATCTGAACCTGCACCAGCCTCACCATCTCTGCTGAGCTTAAGACCATCGTTGCATTCACTGTGTCAAACCACATGATTAAGGATCTTCTCCTGTACCAACCTTCTACTTTTCCAAGTGGTAGCTCCTTCTCCAGGGACTAACCCCTCCTGATAACATTGCCAAGGATCTCAGGACGAAGTTGGACTTTCCTTGCCTCCAAGGAGCCCTCGGGCTGCACTTCTTTTAACATTTGTTTGTTCTGTTAGCAGTCTGTGGGACATGCAACACTCTTCACCAACATTATAATCAAAGGAATCAATTCTTCTTCCATATTCATTGCCCAACTTTCACATGCATATGAAGCAATAGAAACTACTGTGTGTGGGTTCAGGAGAAAACCCAAGCACATGAGTTTTCCAGGAGGCCTACCAGTTGTTGAGTTGTCTGACTCTTGGTGAGAAATGTGTTTGCATAGAAATGTGCTCCATACAATTATCTCCAGGATTTTCCCCCACAAGAGCTCAAGGTGAACTCAAACTTCCAACCTTTTGATTATCAGCTGAGTGCATTAACCCCCCACAGGGACTTCTAGAAAATACTGACTCCTGGAAGTGTCAAGTTACCCAGTAAGCAAGGGAAGCAGTTATTTACTAATCCACAGTGAACAGTTTCACACTTTTGCCAAATCAAAGATTCAGCGCCTAGGTATGACAGGCATCTCTCTCTCTCCAAACCCACAGCACCTTCAAAAAAGACTCAAAACTGCTTTTCAAATTTACAGTCCCTGACAGGATGGAGCACCCAGTCAGCAAGAAAAGCACAGGATTACTTGTGCTTATGAGATGATGGAAAACTGTACAAATCTCCTCTGCCTGCTGGAGATCATGACAACCTTCTCTAAGAGGGAATTCAGACATGAAGTACAAAGAGGAAGTAATGCGAGCATGCTACAGAGTGATTTAGAGGGGAAACCTAGATAGTGAGAGCGTGTGCATGGGGGTGATGACTTCCTGGCATGACTAAGTAGATGGTACCATTTACCAAGACAGGGAATATAAGAGAAAGGACAAGCTTGGGCAAGGAGATAATGATTTCTGTTTGATCAGACTCTATCAACCTTTTGAGAGGGAGCACTATCTGGGCGCTTAGTGAACCCATGAGCATGACTGAGGTCAACCAAGGAGAAACTACGGCATGAGAAGGAAACAAAATGCCAGCCCTCAATACGTTTCTTTTCTCTTGTGCTTCTCACACAAGTCCGTGATTTGAATGTCTCTCATCTTTCAACCATGGTAAATTGTAATCAGAACAATAAATTACACACATGTAGTTTAGAAATAGACGAGCAGAAAAATAAACATTCCCTAGGTCTCTAAAATGCAGATGCATGACAAACACAAGCTGCCTCTTTTGCCTTATCCACGGACGGAGTGATGGGTGACAAGCCCCAGAAGAAACACAATCTCTCGTATATTCATTCCCTTAATCCTCAAGTAGCTATTTAAAGCGTAAACACTTTCCTTTTAAAGATGGCCCTCTTAAAAATAGACAACATTAAGAATGTACTAGCCTTCAGGAAACCTAGGTTAGAGCCGCATAAGGTAAGAATAACTGCTGTGAAGAACAAATTAGGAAATAAAGTTTTAAGGTGTTCAAACTTCTACTCGGGATAGTAAAGCACAGAAATCCACTCCTGCTAACTCAAATGGAAGGCGAAGTTATGGAAAAGCTACAACAGGAAATCTTAGCAGTTTGTCAGAATAGGGAATGAAGTACAGCTTGTCATTAGGTATTGGATCTGACATTATTTCCTCTACCCGCGCCATTTGGGGCCATCTGGTGTCCCATCTTAACATTTCTCTGCAGGTCTAAATATTCTCACATAGCAGACACTGCTGTTTCCATCCACTGTTTATTCTCCCTCCTTCCTCACTACTAAAACTTTAGTCTTGCTGGAGATGGTCTAAGTCTGTTATAATAATTTATTGTCCCCTTCCTAGCTCCTTTAGACCTGGAAGTGGCCATGTGAAATAGTCCTGTTAGTGAGCGCAAGGAGAAAGTCGCTGGGAAAGTTATTGCTTTTCCAGACAAAAGGAAACCACGTGGCCTAGTGCCATCACTTCTTATTTCATTCTTCTTTTGGTTGTGATGGCTGGAGTTGCATCAGCCATCGTGGGATCAAAAGGAAAAGAGCGAGCGAAGCACAAAGTGTTCAGATTCTGACACCTCTGAACACACAAACCAAAATTTGCAGACATCATGTAGAATATTAAATAAATTAAAACATCATGTTTTTAAATGCCTGAGTTAGGTTTGTGTTACCAGCAAGGAATATTCCTGACTGATAATATCATCATCTATTTCAGAGCTTTCCAAATTTCAGTCATTCTCACACCACCTTCAGCCTTCTTGTCATTTTTAATTGAACATAAGTATTCTTTCTTAAATTGATTAATGTCTATTAACTTAAAACTGTGTTTTACCTACAACCAGGAGAAGATAAAATAAATGACTGAGATTTTCTAAGAATCAAATCCCTATGCACATCCAAAAACTTCTCCAACAGGGTGAAAAGGGAGAAGCCACAGACTGGGAGGATGTATTTGGTAATGACATATCAGATAAGGGACTTATACCCAGAATTTACAAAATACTTGAGCGCCACAACAAAATAAAGGTAAATAAACCAATAGAAAAAATGGGCACAGGATATGAACAGAAACTTCACCAAAGAAGACATTCAGATGTCCAATAAGCACAAGAAGAAATGTTCAGAATCCCTAGCTTTAAGAGAGATGCAAATTAAAACAACTCTGAGATATCATCTCACCCCAGTCAGATTAGCAAAATTTAACAGAGCAGCAAGCAACAAATGCTGGCAAGGTTGTGGAGAAACTGGAACCCTTATTCAATGTTGGTTGGAGTGTAAAAGGTGCAACCATTGTGGAAGGTGGTATGGCGCTTTCTCAAAAAGTTACAAATAGAGATACTATTTTACCCAGGAATTCCACTACTGGGATTACACCCTAAAGACCCATAACTGACATCCAAGCAGATATATGCACACCCATGTTTATTGTGGCTTTGTTCACAATAGCAAGGAGTTGGAAACAACCTAAGTGCCAATCAACAAACGAATGGATAAAGAAGCTGTGGTATATTCATACAGTGGAATAGTACGCTGCATTGAAAAACAAGGAACTCGTGCAATATTATTCAAAATGGGTGACCTTGGAGGACATTATGCTGAGTGAAGTATCTCAGTCACAAAAGGACAAATACTGCATGGTGCCACAGTTGTAAAACAGGACTGACATCCGGGTTGGGGAGAGACTGAGAAGGATTGGTTCAATAATGTATACTGCATTGAAACAGATTATGGAGAAAACTGTTTAAAAGGGATATGGGATTAGGTATTTTTATCACGACAGGAGTCCAGAGCAAAGGCTGCATAGCGGAGTAGACCTGGGGAAGGGTTTGTACAACAATGAAAGAATTTTTCTTTTACTTATCCAAGAGGGTAGTGTACTAGAGGGGAGGGTTGGGAGGGGAGAAAAGTACAAAAATGAATGAATGGAAACCCAAAGTCTCTGTAAATTTTCACTGAAATCAATAATAAATTTTTTAAAAAAAGAATCAAATGCAAAAAAAATGTGCTTTAGCCTGTGGTTTTCGTGTGTGTGTGTGTGTGTGTGTGTGTGTATTTATATACTTGGATTTCACCTGATGGTATGCATAGGAATCAGATAGATTACATCTGTGGAAAGAACTGCTGGAGAAGCTCAGTATCAGACCACCAACTACTTATACGCAAGTTCAAGCTGAAGTTGAGGAAAATTAAACCAAAT
>NW_006399856.1:897688-903846 GCF_000299155.1 Elephantulus edwardii | reverse complement strand
TGCTGGAGAAGAGTATTGAGAATACCATGGACTGCTAGGAAAACAAACAGATTTGTCCTGGAAAGGGTTAAACCGGGTGGGTCCTTGGAGGCAAGGATTCTGAGGCTCCATCTAACATACGTTGGACATGTTGTGAGGAGAGACCAGTCCTTGGAGAAGAACATCATGCTTGGGAGGATGGAGAGACAGCGCAGGAGGGGAAGGTCCTCTATGAGGTGGATTGATTCAGTGCCTGGGATAATCGGGATGGGAGTGTCAGAGACAGTGCAACTGGCACAGGATAGAGCAGAATTTAGGGCTGTTGTACATAGGGTCGTTATGAGTTGCAAGCGACTTGACAGCACATAACAACAACAACAGCATTGAAACAGATGAGGGAGAAAACTGTTTAAGAGGGAAAATTATTAGGTATTTCTGTCATGATGGGAGTCCAGAGTGAAGACTGTATAGTGGAGTGGACCTGAGGGGAGGGATTGTAAAACATGAAGGAATTTTTCTTTTACTTTTCCAAGAGGGTAGTGTACTGTGGGGGAGGGGGGAGGGTTGGGAGGGGAGAAAAGTGCAACAATGAATGAATGGAAACCCAAAGTCTCTGTAAATTTTCATTGACATTAATAATAAACTCAAAAATCACTACTATCACATCATTCTGTACCTGTAGAGACCCTACAGCCTGGAGAACTGCCCTGCCAGGAACCCTGGTGGTTTAGTCCATAGGGAGTTGCACTGTTCACCCAGAGGCAGTGCCTCTTTGACAGTTCAAATCCACTACCAGCTCTGTGGAAGAAAGACGGACAGTCTCCTCCCCTGCAGCCTCCTGAAAACCCTATGAGTGAGTTCCACCTCACTGACAGTGAGAATTCTTGAAACAGGGTCTCCAAGACAGTTAACCTTAATGGAAACAAGCAGACTACTGTGTCCCAAGAAGAGGCTGGGAAATTCAAATAGCTTACCTTTTGATGAGGGAGCTCCAGTGGCTTAGTGGAAAGTAGACAGTTTGAAACCCCCGCTGCTTCACTGGAGAAAGATGAGCAGTTTCGTCCAGTGCTACGTACTGCCTCTGAAAGCCCACTGGAGGGTCAGCCACAGGTTGGTCCTATGTCAACGACACACAGCAGTAACTTTTTTATTAACATTCAAGTGCTGTAACCACTATATCCCCTGGGCTCCTTGCAGATGCTACTACTTTCATTGAAAAGTCAGCATCAGGTGTATATACAGAAAGCAATGTTCTTTGGTGGTTATTAGGGAAAGGAGCAGAGAGAAAGGGATGATCAATTACTAAATAACAGACACGTGTCAATATTAGTGGTAAATGAAAACACAAATAAGTACAGAAGAATAAAAGACAACTATAGTAAGTACTCTAGCATATTAACTTCTGCAGCAACAGTAACAACAAAAAGTCTGTGAACCCCTGAGACTCAACCATTTCCTTAGACGTCTTTCAGACCTGGAACTGAGTTTATTCTTGGAGATGGCCTTTCAGTCAAATAATTTACAGGCCTCTGGCATCCACTTCCTAAACAACATACTTCTGGAAACTCCATGAACTTTGAGAAATGTCAATAGTTATAGAAAGTCTTCAGATTTTTGTTCATAGGGTCACTATGAGTTGTGCTTGACTCGGCAGCAAGCAACAACAACAAAATGAACAACACCTGTGAGGAACTTGCTCCTCAGAACAATCAACTGGCGCATGATGAATGATGTATGAGATCAAAGAGCGGTATTTGTCTGAAAACAAAGTTCAGAGAGAACAAAGGGGTAGGAAAGAAGAGCAAAGAGAGAGAAGGTGGCCTGAGAGGGAGGGAGAAAGATGCCATTGTATTGAGGGTATTGTAACGAATGCCATGAAATAAATGTGTGTAAATTATTAAGTGGAAAAATTAACTTGTTCTGTAAACTTCCACACAAACCCCAATAAAATGTTTACTTTAAAAAATCCACTTTTGAGAGTAGTTACACAGGTGTACATGCATGCTTTGAGTGGCAGGCAACTCGATGGCACATAACTACTACATGCTACAAAGGTTTGGGGGAGTTATCCTTTTCCGGTTCATGACCATGATGACTGGGTGTTCACGCTTTTGTACATGTGCCTCCCTTAAGCCTTGTTACAGTGTCGACACATTTCTCATCTGATGTGAAAGAAAGGAACTAAAAAAATGTATGGGAGGGCATATGAGAGTACATGGGGGTGTATCTACACACATATAGTATGGTTTTGTGTGTACGTGTATGTGTACATATATATATGTGTGTGTGTGTGTACATTTGTATGTGCTGCATACATATCCATGTGTAAAATAGAGCATATAGGGGACACAGTTATAGAAACTTCTTCAATATATCCTAAAATCTTGTGGGTCTAGTCTGGAAGACTAAGGACTATAGTCTTTGGAAACATCTAGGTCAATTGACATAACATAGTGCAAGAATTAAGAGGGTTAATTAGATTGAATACATGTGTGGAAAGAATTGTTGGAGAAGCTCAATATCAGTCAAAACCAGGTCAGCATCAGTTACTCATGTTCCAGTACAAATTGAAACTGAAGAAAATGAAAGCAAGTCCACCAGAACCAATATATCAGGTATATCCCACCTGAATTTAAAAATCATTCTCCAGAAGAGGTTTCGGACACTAAACACTAATTATTGAAGGCCAGATGAATATGGGATGGCATCAAAGATGTCATCCATGAGAAGAGCAAATGGTCATTACAAAGATAGAAGATAAAGACCAAGATGGATATCAGAAGAGATTCCGAAGATTGCACTAGAGTATCAAGAAGCCAAAACAAAGAAATACCAAAGTCAAAGAGATGAACAGAAAATTTCAAAGGGCAGCTCAAGAAGACAAAGCAAAATATTATAACAATGTGCATACTGCTGGAGTTGGACAAAAAAAAATAATTTGCTCAGCATTTCTCAAGCTGAAAACAAATTCAAGCCACAAGCTGAAATACTGAGTGTTACATGGGCAAAATCTTCATGATGAAGTAAGCATCAAAATAAGATAGGAAGAACACAGAGTCATTGTACAAAAACGAATGAGTTGACACTGAAAATTTTCAGGAAATACCATATGAATAAGAGCCAGTGGTAATGAAGGAAGAAGTTCAAGCTGCACCCCAGTAAAAATAGTAAAATTCAACAGAGCAGCAAACAACAAATGCTGGAGAGGTTGTGGAGAAACTGGAACCCTTATTCACTGTTGGTGGGAATGTAAAATGGTGCAACCACTGTGGAAGGCAGTATGGCGCTTTCTCAAAAAACTGGAAATGAAAATACCATTTGACCTAGCAATTCCACTACTGGGAATATACCCTAAAGAAACCAGAGCTTCTAGACAAGCAGATATATACACACCCATGTTTATTGCAGCTTTGTTCACAGTAGCAAAGAGTTGGAAACAATCCAAGTGCCCATCAACAAATGAATGGATAGAGAAGCTGTGGTATATTCACACAAAGGAATATACTATTCTGCATTGAAAAACAAGGAACTCATAAAATATTATAAAAATTATGCTTTTTTATTATTTTCTTTTATTTTATTATTATGCATTATGCTGAGTGAAATATCTCAGTCACAAAAGGACAAATACTGCATGGTGCCACTGTTGTAAAATGGGACTGACATCGGGGTTGGGGGAAATCTAAGAAGAGAGGGGATATATAATGTATACTGCCTTGAAACAAATGAGGGAAAGAACTGTTTAAAAGGAGTATAGGATTGGGTATTATTTTCATGATAAGATTCCAGAAAAAGAAATGCATAGTACAGTGGGCTGTGGACTAAGGGGGCTGGGAGATTTCTTTTCCAAGAGAAAAGCGAACTGGGAAGGAGGAGTGGACAGGGAGGAAAATGTGCAACAATGAATGAATGATAGAAAAAAATTAAATGGGAAGAATATGCTGTGAAAATAAAATGACATTTTAAAACATTTTAAAAAGAATAATTAATGCCTTTGAATTATGGTATTAAATCAAAATGCTGACTATCCCATGGACTGCCAAAAGAACAAATGTCTTAGAAAAATAGGCAGCCAAAATGCTCCTTCAAAGCAAGGATGGTGAAGCTTCCTCTCATATACTTTGGGCACGTTGCTAGGAAAGGCTATTCCATAAGAAGGTGTATCATGCTTGGAAAGGTGGAGGGTCAGCAAACAAGGGAAAGACCCTCAAGAGACAAACTGGCACAGTGACTGCAGCAATGGGTTCAAGTGTGTCAGAGAGGATGAAGGTGGCAGAAGATAGGACAGGGATCAGATCTATTTAGATCGGGTCACTAAGAGTCATACTCTACCTGATGACGCCTAACAACAACAGTTGTTGTGTACTGTTGTTGTTGAATGCTGTCAAGATGTAGGCGACTCATAGTGACCTATGAACGAAAGTCCTTGACCCTTGCGTGCGTGACTTTCATCTTTTCTCCAGGTTCATAGGGTTTCCAGAGGCAAGCTGTTTACGGAAGTGGAAGCCACTCCTGCTTCCAAGCTTGTCTCAATCGGGGAGCGCCACCAAACACTGTCCACTGTGGGTAACTGTTATCACATTTGACACATCAGTGTCACAGTGTTCAGCTTCACAGCGACCACAAGTTACCTCTGTACAGCAAGTGGACATGCCAGGGCTATAGGACCTAGAAGAATGTCTGACCAACAACAATTTAAAACAGGCCTTAGGGCTGCGGATTAGAGTTACCCACCTTTGGCTTGGTAGCATCGCTTTCAGTCCGCTTTCAGTGTACTGCAGAGTTGGAACCATTCCATAGCTGAACTTCCTGCAAATTCTCAGAGGCAGCATAAAGGATGGCACAGGATAAGACTAGTTTCAGATCTGTTGGTATAGCACATAGTTTCACTATGAATCGTACTAGATTTGACGGCACCTAATAACAATAGTACCTAAAGATAACATCATCCTACTTTGCTTATTATGGGGTTGGTGTGTCAGAATTAGTGAGACTGACTTAGGACAGGGAAGGGTTCAGAGCTGCTGTACACAAAGTCACTACACATCGCAGGTGACTCAACAGCACATAACAACAACAGACTATTTGGTTGGTTGGTTGGTTGGTTGTTTTATTTTTTTATTGGTTGGTTGGTTTGATTTTTTTATTTAAGCCTCTTGTTTAGAGTCAACAAGGGGGGGCCTTTGTATTTAAAGTTGGTTGTTACTGTATTTTGGAGGGACATTCTTCTTAGTGGTATAACACTCTTCTGTCAATATGCAGTACTGAGGTAACCTGGGGTTGTTGTGATGCTGAACTTTGTACCATTGGGGTGTCAAATGCCATAACGGTTACCCATGGTGGACAGTGTGTGGTGGAGCTCCCCATTTAAGACAGGTTTGGAAGCAGGAGTGGCATCCACTTCCTAAACAACATGCCTCCAGAAACTCTATGAACCTTGATAAACGTCAATAGTTACCGAAAGGCTTCAGGCCTTTTGTTCATAGGGTTGCTATGAGTCATGCTCAACTCGATGGCAATCAACAACAGCAACTTTTCTTATTAGGGTATGGATCTTAAAAGTGTGTGAGCAGCCATCTAAGATTCCACTACTGGTCTTTTCCTGCCTGGAGCAAAAAAGAGTAAAGAAAATAAAAAACACAAGGAAACAATCAGTCCACAGGATTAATGACCAGTAAGAAGAGAGCATTCTCTAGACTGAGACCAGCAGAACTAGATGGTGCCCAGCCACCAATACAAATCCTCCAACCAGAGACACAGCTGGTCTCAGTTAGAAAAGAAATGAAGCTTCAACGATATAGACCCTCCCAGAAGAGCTGTGGGTAAGCATTAACATTACTGGTAAGTATATTCATTTTCTCCCGGACACAGAGCCTACTAATTGGTCCTAAAAGCCTTCTGAGGTCCCAACTCGTCTCACTATTTCTTAGTTCTTGGAATGGACGAAAAACCTCATAAGCAGTTCCTTATTTTACCTCTACCTTACATTTGAACTTCCGAGTTGTAAAACAACCCAGTGGTAGATGGAATTTGCTCCAGGACTTAAGAACCATAAATGACATAGCTGAGCCTCTACATCTTGTGGTTCCTAACCTCTACACTATAATAGACAAAGTACTAGTCTATAGGCCTTTTATTGTAAGAACCACCTTCCCTCTGTAACTTGATTTGTGCCACTA
>NW_006399856.1:894618-895805 GCF_000299155.1 Elephantulus edwardii | reverse complement strand
GGGACAGCGCAGGAGGGGAAGACCCTCTATGAGATGGATTGATTCGGTGACTGGGGTAATCGGGATGGGTGTGTCAGAGGCAGTGCAATTGGCACAGGATAGAGCAGGGTTTAGGGCTGTTGTGCATAGGGTCGCTATGAGTCGCAAACGACTCAATGGTACATAACAACAACATCATTTTGAGGATGGAATTGAAAGTTTTAACATGGTATGGATTTCAAGGGGAAAAGCAGAATAACTGGTAGTAAGTTTTGTGCATTTTTTTGTTTAAGAGTTAAAATGAAAGCAGTTTTGCTTTGAAATAGAATGTCTGGTTGTGCCAGAATATGGAAGATAGTAACAGCCAAATTAAGGATGTATAGTAAGTTGTAAAAGGTTTAGAGAAAAGTGAATTTTAGTGTTTGTATTTGAGAAAACCTCAATGTCAAATTGGATGCTGTATCAGGAAATGAGGGAATCTTAATGCAAGCTGAAGGTCACCTTGTGGCACTAAGGAGTCAACATTGTTCTTGATTTGTATCAACTGAATCCCTCCCTACTGAGATTAGCATAAAGAGGAACTTGTCCTTATCTGGGAAAGAGTTCACCATTACCCTTTATTTTTGTTTTGTACTTCCTTATGATTTTACTTTGTTTACCTCCCCTGTTATTCTCAGTAAATACGCAGAGAAGCATGGCTTGGGGTCTTCATCATGGAAAATTAAGCCATGTTTAGAACCGACTGAGCTGGACCCCTATATTCCAGTTGGAGCCGTTGGCCCCCTGTTTTTCACGCTGTCTGTTCTAAATAATGATCCTAATTCTAGGGGAGAATTAACTATGGAGGCTCATCGAGCTTTGAAGAAGTTCAGGATTTTATCTCTTCCTGTTCTCTCTTGTATAAATCATTGCCTGTTATAATGCTTTACTAGTTAATTGGCTATATCAATATTGTTCAGAATGGATAATTGCATTAGCCAATTATCCTGGTCAAATTACTCACCGTTATCCAAAAGGTAAATTATTAAATTTTGCAAATAAAAATTCATTTGTATTTCCTAGTTTTTTAATCAACCAGTTTTTGATGCTCTTGTAATATTTACTGATGAATCTTCCAGAGAAAGGGCTGTTTTTGAACCAATTGGAAATCTTTAGTAAAAATATACATGGGTTTATATATATATATATATATATATATATAATTTACA
>NW_006399856.1:893737-894292 GCF_000299155.1 Elephantulus edwardii | reverse complement strand
AGGGCAAATGAGATCTCCTATCTGCCCAAAGAAAGCACCCAAAGGTGAACAGAACTGGAAAAACATGTGCAGGGGGGCTATATGTTGACAAGGTAGGCCCCTGGACAACACAGTCCACAGAAACAAAAGAGGGAAAGGTGCTCTATTTCGATCTGCAAAGACAATACTTTTTCATTGAGAAGTGGCCAGCAATTTCCTTGAGAAATGGACAGTTGACCCAGGCAGCCCGAGAAAAATCAGGAAACTTCTAGTGTCGAGATGGCAGAGCTGGTAGTTCTGTTCTTCAGAGCAGTGAAGTCCATGTCTGCCTCGCCTCAATCTGCCAGGGCCAAGTAGACTGCAGCCGTTCTGTCTCCTGACCGATGTTCTGCTCCACTATGTCACATTCCGCTAAGAGCATCTGAATCTTTGTCATCAAGCTCTTCCTTTTTAATCTACTGTCTTTGAAATTCTTTGGCAGAATCAGTGTGTCGATTTCCTCTAAAATTTTCATAAACTGTTCAATTGTTGCTTTCACTCTTCTATCAAGTTTGCAGAGAGCTTCAACTTGCATTT
>NW_006399856.1:886407-893637 GCF_000299155.1 Elephantulus edwardii | reverse complement strand
GACAAGCACTGTGGCAATTGGACAATTAAAGCAGACATTGGGGGGGGAAGAAGAACTAGGGAGGAGGGTAGAGAAAACAGTGCAACAATGAATGAATGAAAACCCAAAATCTCTGTAAATGTTCACTAAAACCAATAAAATTTAATAATAATTTTAAAAAAGAAAAGAAATGAAAATGAAGATTACCCTAAGAATCCCTATTAATCTTGAACTCACTCCTTGAAGTCACCTTTCAGCCAAATTCTAGATTAGCCTATAAAGAACATCTGTGAAGAATGCTCTCCTCAGAACTGTTGGAAAGTAGAGCAGATGGAGAAATCAATCTAATGGAAACAGTGGAAAGAATGAGAATGTTGACATTATGTGGAAAGTGTAATCAGTATCTCTGAACAAGGTGTATAAAAATTGTTAAATGAACACCTTAATTTGCTATCAAAAACATAATAAGATATTTTCAAAAGAAGAAGAAAGCAAATGGATACATTTTCCCAAAAGCAAAGATGAGAGCAAGGAGGGGGTAGAGAAACTGGAGAAATGGGCCAGGTAGGGTAGAGACGGGGAGAGTGCTGACACATTGTAGGGAGAGAAGCAACTCTCTTGGAACAATTTGTGTATAGCTTGTTGAATATTGTTGTTAGTTTCCATCGAGTTGTGTACAACTCATTGTAACCCTGGAAGCCACAGATTTGAACCCTGTCATATCCTGTGTCCTCCTCCTCATCTCTGACACCATTGAGCTCATACTGCAATCACCACGTCAATCCATCTCATTGAGGGTCTTCCTCTAGCCGCTCCTATCATACTCAAACTATGTGAGATGAAGATTTCTCATCTTTGCCTCCAGGAAGCATTCTTTCTGCATTTTTTTCAAAACATATCTGTTTGTTCTTTTGGCAGTCCAGAGGATTTCCATACTCTTCTTCAACACCACAACTCAAAAGCATCCATTCTTTTGTTGTCCTTATTCCTTGTCTCATTGTCCATTTCTCAGATGCATAGCAAGTGATGGAAACGACTATGATCTCAAACAAGCACAGCATAATCTTCAAACTGACATTGTTGCTCCTTGAGTAATTTAGAGATGTCCCTGACAGTAGATTTGCCCAATGCAATACATCTCCTGATCTCCTGACTGCTGGTATCAAGGGTGTTGATTGTGGATCCAAGTAAAAGGAAACTCTTACCAGTTTTAAATCTTTTCTCTATATTGTTGTTTATCAGTTCTGTTTTTTGTTCTCTAGATGTTGAGATGTTATCCACACTGAAGACTGTAGTCTTTGATCTTCTGCGGTAAGCACTTCAGGTCCTCACTTTCAGCAAACAAGACTGGGCCATCTGCCTAATGCAGGTTGTTGATGAGTTTTCCTCCAATCCTGTTGCCGTATTCTTCTTCATAAAGTCTAGTTTCTCAAATTATTTGTTCGGCATACAGATTGACTAGATATAGAGAAAGGATATAACCCTAGTACATATCTTTCCTGATTTTGTTCAATCAGAAAGTGTTGAATGAGAAACTAATTTGTTATCTAAAATTGCCCTGAAAACACAAAGATATGCTCAAAAACCACTAAGGATTTCATTTTGAAAAGTTAAAGGAGATATAGGCTATTCCTTAATAGATTTACTTACCCACTCTTTCACTCAACATGTATTAAAAGTTTTAAAAGTTCATTATGTGTTTCAGGGATTGGGGTGGACAGCAAAGTCAGTCAGTTCTGAGTTCTGGAAACTGCCTTCCACTTCCTGCATTAAATCCCATGCCTATGACCAGGTCCAAACTGAACCTTCCGCTTTTTCTTCTGCCACAATGGAGTTGCTCTCCCTTAGCCTGCCCAAAGCCCATTCCTCCAGCTGTGCCCTGGAGCCCATGTCTCCACCTTTTCACAAGCCCTGTGCTCTTAATATCACCCTCACCTTCTTCAACCTCTCATTCTCTCTTGCAACCTCATTGTCTCCATTGAAAACTGCTCAACCATGTATCAAAGAATTTCAGGTGGCCTCTAACAGACAACAAGAAAACAGGGATCTTAATGCTGCAACCTCAAAGAAATGAAGTCTACCAACAACCCAGGACAGCTTGGAAGCAGAATTTTTCCTAGCTGATCTTGTCAGTAGCTGAATTACTACTGTTGAGACTCTCAATAGAGGAACCCAGCTAAGCTCTATCTCGACTTTCAAACCAAAAAAACTGTTAAGATAATGAATTGGTGTTATTTTAAGTATTTCATTTTAGATAACTTATTCTTCGAGCCAGGGGGTGGAGGGAGGAATGTAGTGCCCATCCATCCAATCCATCACCGGATTTTTTTTTTTTATTTCTTCAAGGAAAGAATTTTTTTTATATATCTACTTTTGTCCATCTAATGTCCTCTACCCAGAATAAATTTTCATCCCCCCTTGTTGTTAAGTACTGTTGAGTCATAGGCGACTCATAGTAACCCTATGAACGAAAGACCTGAAGATTTCTATAACTTTCATTTCTCCATGTTCATAGAATTTCCAGAGGCAAGCTATTGCAGAAGTGGATTCCAGTCCTGCTTCCAAGCTTGTTTTAATCAGGGAGCTCCACCAAACACTGTCCACCATGGGTAACCATTATCATGTATGACACATCAGTGTCACAGTGTTTATCATCACAGCAACAGTGAGTTACCTCTGTAGAGCAAATGGACAGACCAGTGTGTTTGACTAAAACAATTTAAACCAGGCCTGAGGGCTGCAGATTAAAATCCTCTCTTAGCCGGTTAAATAGACTAGTCTCCTGATCTGCCCTTGCCACTACTGCCAATATTCCACAAAAAAATAGAAGTGATGTCATCTGGGGTAGCAAATCACAATGTCACCACCCACCTTCCTGGACACCTCCTAGAGCAGGTCATACAGAATCCTTAGTCATATTGATTATCCATTTTAATTAAAGAATAATTATAATTAATAATTATAAATTAAATATTTGGTTAACAACATAAGAATTTATAAAATCCTTCTACATAGAATTACACCCTTAGTAGTAACAGAACTGCCTTTTTCATATTTTTTCTCCTTCTTTTTCTTTAATTACTACTTCATTCTCCAGAGAAAAGTTTTTATATAGATTCACAAATAATAATTACCATAGTGTTGCAGCAAAGATGCCAAAATATTTTATAAAATCATCAACTATAAAAACACCACAGGGAAAAAAAATTTTAAAAAAAACACCAGCTGCAACAAAAAACAACAGCACATGCTTATAGCATGTGCAGGCAGAACTGTGAGATTTGGAACAACATTATAATTGGGTAACCATGACAGTCCTAGAAGAAGATTTAAAAAATAAATTAGTATAGAGCACTAGCCTTGTAGGTAGATTGATAGACATAAGCTGAGATAACTAAAAAAACCAAATACCTTGTTTAACTAACTACATTTCTGCTTACACATTTCACAAAGATATTAGAGTCATTTAGGTGTCACCTTCCCTGACAGCCCATGCAGTCCACTTCCCCTTCATCCTCCTAGTGATACCACCAATAGACAAAGGGATGACATCTAGAGCCTAAATCTCAGCTCACTGACTATAAAAACAACCCAGTCAACAATGAAGGGAATTCCCAAGTGGCAATGGTGCAGCTAATCTACAACTCAATCTTAAAAACAAGAAAAAGAAATGTTCTGGGATAAAGACTCCAGAGAACGCAAAATCTTTGGGTTTGTGTAAAAAGAAACTAACACTAGTACATTTTCTAACAGACTCTTAGAGCAGCTGGGAGTAAACAACCAACCATAAGCATATCAAAATCAGACAAGGAAGAAAAAAGAAACGTAATTGACTCTAGAAAAATTAAGACCTCTATCAGGTAAAAGGGAACATTTTACTGTAGTTCTTGGCTCTTTAAAGGTCAATATTTGCATACATAATAAATACATCATTAACTTAATCAAAATCATTTAATCACTAATTAAATTGTCAGAAAAGGGAGCAAAAGTGATAAAACTAAAGTCTCATCTATTTTGTCAAGAAGTCAACAGATAATGCTTAAAATTAACAAATCGAGTAATGAGAGTTGTTTGTTGTTGCTATGTGCCGTCAAGTAGCTTGCGACTCATAGCAACCCTACGCACAAAAGCCCTAAACCCTGCTCTATCTTGTGCCAACCTCATTGTCTCCTCATTGTCTCTGACACACCTACTCCCACTACCTCAATCACTGAATTGATCCATCTCATTGAGGGTCTTCCTCTCCTGAGCCATCCCTCCACTCTTCCAAACATGATGTCCCTTTCTAAGGACTGGTCTCTCCTTGCAACATGCCCAAAATATATCAGACGAAGCTTCAGAATCCTTGCCTCCAAGGAGCAGCCCAGCTTCACCCTCTCCAAGATCACCATGTTTGATCTCCGAGCAGTCCATGGTATATTTGGCACTCTTCTCCAGGACCACAGCTCAAAGGCATCAATTCTTTTTCTATCATTCCTAGTCGCTGTCCAGGTCTCTGATGCATAGTACACAATTACGAAGACTATAGCCTAGATCAGGTGCATCATAGTCTCCAGTCTGGTGTCATTGCTCTTCAGTACTCTGGAGAGGTCCCTGGCAGCTGATTTTCCCAATGCAATTCATCTCTTGATTTCCTGGCTGTTGGTCCCAAGAGTGTTGACTGTGGGGCTAAGCAAACTAAAATTGTTAACTATTTCAATCTCTTCACCATCCATACTGATGCTGCCAATTTGCCCAGTGGTGAGCATATTTGTTTTCTTGATGTTGAGTTTCAATCCATATAGGAGGCTGCAGTCCTTGACCCTCTGCAGCAAGCACTTCAGGTCCAAGTCATGGTATTTTTAATTGCTTTCTCTGCATCTGAAATTTGGGTAATGAATAAGGATGACAGAAGAAGAATCAATGCCTTTGAATTATGAGGTTGACCAAGGGTACTGAATATCTCATGGGCAGGCAAAAGAGCAAGCAAGTCTATCTGGAAGGAAGTGCAACCAGGCTGCTCCTTAGAGACAAGGATGGTGAAACTTCATCTCACTTACTTTGGGCATATTTTCTGGAGGAACCAGTCCAAAGCTCATTGATGAGCTTTCTCTCTTTCACTTATTCTCTGCCTTTCTCCAGTGAGTTATCTTAGTTTGAAGACTAAGGTGCACCTGATTCAAGCCATAGTCTTTTCAATCACTTCCTATGGATCTGAGAGCTGGACAATGAATAAAGATAGTAGAAGAATTAATGCCTTTGAGTTGTAGTATTGGAAAAGAGCAATGAATATTCCATGGACTTCCAAAAGACCAAACAGGTATGTCTTAGAGAAAGTGCAACCAGAGGGTTCCCTGGAGGATCAAAAATGACTCAGCTTCATCTTTCCTAGTTAGGAAATGTAACTAGGAGAGATTATTCTTTGGAAAGAGGCATTATGCTTGGAAAAATGGAGTATCAGAGAAAGAGAAGAAGACCCCTAATGAGACGGATTAACACAATGACTGCAGCAATGAGCTCAAGTGTGTTGGAGATCACGAAGACGGCACCAGATAGGACAAGTGTTGTTCATAGGGTTGCTATGAGTCATACTTGACAGCGCGTAACAAAAACAACGCTTTGTAGGAGGGAGCTCTGGTGGCATAGTGGTAAACAGCTGTACTGCCAACTGAAGGCAAGCAGTTCAAATCCACCCATGCAATTTATAGCCTTTGAGGTAGGAGTCACTTCTGACTTGACAGTACAGGCCAACAACCACACTACACCTTGTAAGCTTTTTATTAATTATGCCCAAAATCATAACAGTAACAGACAATTGTTTGGGATATGATCCAAGCCTCCCAATTTGTGTCTGCCTCCAGGATCCCCTAGACTTTAGAGGATTGTCCATTAGTAATACTCATCCACTGTGAACAGGCTTGAGAGAGCCAGTCTACTCCATTTCCTAATATTCAGATCAGAAGAAATATTACACATTTCCTATTAATCTGTCTTTTTGTGTGGAAGATAAGTTTATCTAAAAAATAAACATTTTCACTTGAGTTTTGCCATGTTTAGATATGTTAGTGTTCTTTAAGTACCTTTAAATCTCCCAAGTAGCCATTCGTATAATGACTGAACGCTACAAACAGTAACTTGGAAGTAGGATCCATACAAAAGAAAGGATGTGTTCCTCCAGATACTCCCATTGTCTGTGAGTGTGAAAGGGGCTGGACATTCCTCTGAGCCTTTGTATTTTTGCATTGAAAAACTCATTGTCATCAAGTCTGAAATTATTGTCCAATAGGTTTCTGAGGCCCTGAATCATAGGGAAGAGGTTGCCCATCTTTCTTCAGAGGAACTGCTGGTGGATTTGAACCACTGGAGAGACTCAGCTGTGGGTTAGCCGCACAATTCACTATGCTACATAATACTTTTTTTTAAACTATATACCATCCTCTTTTTTTTATGTTTACAAAATTCAAATACATTGTTTTCTAGAACAGATTCTTCCAATTCCCTTCACCCCTCTCACCCATCAAATTGTACAACCCGATGATTAACCCCCTCTCCCCCTGCATATCCTCATCCCTCTACTTCCACCCTCTCCCACTCCTCTTGGATCCTTATACTCATTCTACAATAATGGTTTTATAAAATATTTGTCCGTGTGGGACTGAGTTAGTTAGCTCAACACAATGCTCTGTAGTCCTTCCCGAATTAGGTAATAATTTATAAAATAATTGCTCCTTTGTGCTGCGTAGTATTCCATTGTGTGAATGTACCATACTTTCTCAATCCATTCATTTGTGTTTGGACGTCTCCACTACTTGGAATATACCCTGAGAAAATGAGAACTGAGGCACAAACAGAGACTTGTACACCAATGTTCACAGCAGCATTACTTACCATCACTTCCTATTTTTTAACTAAAAAGATATTTTTGCAGCCTGCCTGAGACTGTGTCTCAAATTGTTGAAGAAATGTCAGCTCAACAGAAGAACATTAGAAATGTTTGCTGAGATTGTTTTTGAAAGGACCAGTTATCAGAAACTCAGTTTCTGGTAAAGTACAGTTGAACCCCACTCCACCCACTTGAATGGTTTTTTAACAAACAAACAACCCCCACCTGTGGTAAATCCCACCCTGATTGATCAACTGCCATAAAGTGGAATTCTTCTTCTTTTTAAGGGCACAAGGGATTTTCCACATTCCTGTATCTGAAGTAACCTGTAAGATTCAAATAGGTTTCCAAACTGTTACCTTGAGCTAAAGCTAGCCAATTGAAGGTGG
>NW_006399856.1:873650-880418 GCF_000299155.1 Elephantulus edwardii | reverse complement strand
GTCATATTGAGTCTCATTCTTTTTGCCAGGACCTTTAGTGAAATAAAAGAAATTGGCTAGTAAATGATTAATGGATTTTAATTTAGCAAAAGCAAAACAATTTCATCATAGTCATTATGCTATAGTGAATATTTACATGGGGTGTCTCATATTTTAGAAGAGATTGTTAAGTGTATTGAAGAATCATGTATAGGGTGTTTGTCTCTGTTACCTGTTCCACATTTTAGGGCGAGTCCTAGAGGATTGTTGCCAGATTGTGTTTGATGGGTGAATGTGGCTCACATTCCCAAATTTGAAAGATTGCAAATAGTTCATGTTATTATTAATATCAGTTCTGGTTTTGTAGTAATATCTTGTTTATCGGAAAAAGCAACTAAATACGTTGTGGAACATTGTTTATTAGCTTTTTCTATGTTGGAAACTCCTAGAATAATCTAGATTTATAACATTCCTAGCTATACCAGCAAAAGTTTTCAAATTTTTGTGAATATTTTACTATGTAACATGGGGCTGAGTTTCCTTGCAATCCTCAAAAACAAGGTATTATGGAATGTACTCTTTCTACTAACAAAAATTACTTATCTGCAGTGGAAACCCATCATGGACTGTATGATTGAATTATTTAGCTTCCGACTGACAAGCTTCCGGATATGGAGCAGGTAGAATAAACGCCATCTTTCCAGCAGATGCCAACTTTCCCTCATGTTTTGAGAAAGGTCGTGCTGACATCTGGCAACCACCTTGGAGAAAATGTCATCATAACAGTGGTATTGCCATTCTCTTATCTAACTGGTAATATAATTTTTAAAGGACCAACGGTTGGAATGCTACCTCGCTTGGAGACTGGTCACCTCTTCATACATATGGTCCCGGACTTTCTATGAAAGGATTTGTGGAAGGAATGTGGACTATTGATATGAAGAACTTTCAAACTGAACTGTGGAAATTAGTTGCTAGTATGGATTCGATAAATATTTCCTGTATCCCAAAAGATAAATGTAAGGGAGATAATGTTACAAATGCCAAAGGTATGTCTTGTGTACCTGAACCATATGTCTTATTAATTGGTAGTAATGTGATCACTGGTGATTATCCAAGATATAATGTAAGTTGTTCTCATTGTAAAATCTCTAACTGTATTAGCTCTATTACCAAGAATGATTCAGTAGTTATTTTGAAGAATCCTCCTTTTGTTATGACACCAGTAAAGGTAGATGATATTTGGTATGATGATAAAGCTTGCAAATTTTAAAAGAAGTATATAAGTTGTCATCTAGAGCCAAAAAGCTATAGGTCTTGTTATTGTAGGAATTGTTTCTCTTATCTCTGATTGTTACTGTCTCTACTTCCACTGTAGCTTTGACTCAAGAAGTTCAAACTTCTAAGTTTGTAAATGGGTTAATGCATGTGACAAAAAAATTGGGTAGAGCAAGAAGATGTGGATGATTCTCTCGATTTGTATGATTTGCACCAAAGAATTATAGAAATGCAGAATACCCCAGATATAGATATCTCTCCAGCAGAACAAGCTAGTCTAATTTTTAAAAATCTGAAAAACTGGTTTACTTCTGTAACTTCATTTAGAAATCTTCTTTTTATGATTGTTGCTCTTTGTATTATTATCATAGGTATACTATGGGTCCTCCCTTGTGTTGGTCATATAATAGCCAAGTGTTATAGAGAACTGCTGTGTAAAGTGCATGGAATTCAACTTAAGGCCCTCCCCAGACAAATGCAGGATGTGTAGCCAAAGATGGGCAAGGAATGAGACTCACTCATGATCCTAAGACAGAGAGTAGCATTGACTGCTGTGATCCCAAGGACGGGCAACTTGAGTTTGAGGTCTCATATCCACCTAAGACAGGCAACATCCTATATTTTGTAAGAGGGGCCTGTTAGGGCTTGTTAGGGGCCTGGCTACCTTGGAAAGCAAGCTTAGCCCTGTACTGTGAAACCAGCAAGACTAACTCCATCTTGACTAGAAAATCTGCTTGGCAATGAACAACTCAGGGAAGGAAGATGTTAATAAAAGTGACCGAAGGTCTCAGGCCTTAAGGAATGTAAAGCCTTAAAATCCTTATGGCTCAAACCCATTATCAGTATCTCACTGAAACTGTTAAATCAATGGTTTGATTTATCAAGAAAAACTAGTGGGGAATGAAAGGACCAGTTATCAGAAACTCAGTTTCTGGTAAAGTACAGTTGAACCCCCACCCCACCTGCTTGAGTGGTTTTTTAACAAACAAACAACCCCCACCGGTGGTAAATCCTACTCTGATTGATCAACTGCCATAAAGTGGAATTCTTCTTCTTTTTAAGGGCACAAGGGATTTTCCACATTCCTGTATCTGAAGTAACCTATAAGATTCAAATAGGTTTCCAAACTGTTACCTTGAGCTATGGCTAGCCAATTGAAGGCGGACAAATACCCAAACTACTGTGGATGGCCAATCATGGCGTGTATGGTTAGGCAGGGGAGTAGCAGAGGTATAAAAGGAGGGGCAGACATCAATTCGGGGCTCTCGACTGCTTGCTGCTGTGTCAGCACGCGGGAGCCAGGGTTCGAACTCGAAATAAACTTTGTTAATTAGGCTAATTGGCTCAGTGATCTTTCTGGGGACTCGCTCTGTTACAGTTTTGGATAACTAGATTACCCTAGATTTTCTTTTAATACAGAAAGAAGTTTGCGCTATCACCAATACTTCTTGCTATTTATGGATAAATATCTCTGGACAAGTGCACCGAGACGTCTTTGATGTTTTTGTTGGGTGCGTGCAAGTCAGCTCTAATGGAGAGCAAGCCTGTGAACATTAGATTAGAGCCTCACCCCATCCTGCTTTAAAATATTCCAAAAGCCTCCTGGTTACATATTATTCCTCCCAAAACCATTCTTTTCTTCTTTAGTATTTTCAGCACCCATTCTGGGATATGCTTCTTGCAGCTAGCGTGTCTCCTTCTTCTAAACACTATAATTATCTTTAAAGGTCTTGTTAAATGTATCATGCATTGTTGTTTCTCATTGCCATAGTCAACTTCCAAGGTATACAACTGTATGACAAATTATGTATCTGAAAGAAACTGAGTTTCTGAAGAGAACATGGTTAGTCCTGAAGTCGTACTCTTTCTGAGAGTGTCAGTTCTTCCTCTAACGAGGCTTTGTTCACAGCATCTATGTCAATCTCAACCAATCCACCTTGAAGACAAGATTTGAGACCACAGAAATGTGAAATCAGATGGCATCAGTGACTAAAAAGTCTAATGGTGTCCAGCTGTCAGTAAGAATATAGTGTTGCAGTGGTAAAGTTTGACTAAGGAGAGCAGTTCTCTGAAAACAGTAGCAGATGGGGACTTAAAAATAACAAAAACAAATAGCTTATTTTAAAATGGCCAGCCTGGTAATTCTTTAGTGGGTGATCTGTGCCCTCTAGTGGTGGCTTGATCAAAAGGTGGACTATAGATATGAACCTTAAAATTGAACAACTGGTTTACCTACAAAGTTCATATACATTGTTTTTCACAAAGAATATTTCCCCTTTCCTTTACCCACCCCATCCTCTACCCATCAATTATGCGATCCTATGATTAAACACCTCCCCCAGATCCTCATACTCATGCCACATTCTCTCTTTGCCACTGCTACTAGAGTGAGATGGTATCTCATTGTGGTTTCTTATACACTGTTGGTGGGATTGTTAAATGGTACAACCACTCTGGAAGGCAGTTTGGTGTTTCCTCAGAAAGCTGAACACAGAAATTCTATATGATCAAGCAATTCCACTGCTTGGAATATATCCCAAGAAAATGAGAACTGAGGCACAAAAGGAGATTTATACAGCAATATTCATAGTAACATTATTCACGATTGTAAGAACATGGAAATAGCCCAAATGGCCAAGCACTATCAAATGGATTGATACATTATGGTACATTTCACACAATGGAATACTACACAGCACCCAGGAGCACTGAGTTTTGTAAATCACTACCTAACTTGGGAGAGATTAGAGAGTATTATGCTAAGTGAACTAACTCAGTCCCATGAGGACAAATATTGTATAAGACCATTATTGTAGAATGAGTATGAGGATCTTAGGGGAGGAGGGTGGGAGCCAAGTGGTGAGGATAGGCGAGGCAGGGGAGGTGTAGGGGGGTAGTAATCATAGGTCATACAGTTTGATGGGTGGAGAGAGGGTGGATAAAGGAAATGGGAAAGATCCAGTGTGAAAAACAATGTATATTTTGAAAGTAAACCACAATAAAATAAAAATTTAAAAAGTACTAATAATTTTTTAAAAAGAAAAAAATACTAAGAAATTAATTTAAAAATAAAACCAACAAAACTACTGGGATGAGGACCATCTTCCTCTCACCAGGTCAGACAGAGACCCAAGCAAGGTGGCAGCTGTTCAACAGAAAAGAGCAATGACATTTCTAAGCCAATCTGTGGTACATACAGTATGTTTCCTCAACCACTTTGTACAATGTGTGAGAAGAACTGGAGGAAGAATGTGGCAGATCCCTTAGGCCTGACCCCCAAGCCTTAACATTCCTTGAGGAGGCCTATGTCTTGACAAGGCTTGACCATATCCTGACAAGGGGGATGGATGACCAGAACCTGATAAGGCCCTGGGCCTAATTACAAACTGACAGGACCCTTGCCCTCAAATTCCGGAGCAAACTACCATCCCCTCTAAATCTCTTTAAAAGCCCCTAAAAAAAGGAACTGCTTTTGTTTGTCTGTCAGCCATTCTGATCTTCTCTTCAAGAGCTCACCTGGCATCCCTCTCAGGTCCACTTAATAAAGGCCCATTTGTTCCTTGGGACCAATTTTTTCTGTGTGTGTGTGTGTGTGTGTGTGTGTGATTCTCTCACTCTGTGTCTCTGTCTGTGTGTGTCTCTCTCTCACCTCTTTTTTCTATTGAGCAGAAACTGGCAGACCTTTCTCTTTGAATCCAACAAATTGAAACAACTTTCAATATTGTAGATGCAAAGTTGCTTTCTGTTTTGGAACTAAATGATATCACTTTTTAAATATCTCCTATAAGTAATCGTGTCACACACAAATGGACCACAATCTGAAGCCACTTCTGTGCAATCAAAGCAGAACAGCAAGACTCTGGACCACAGGGAAGTGAAGTAGAAGCAAAAAATATCTTAAGTGTAGCCAAGGATCCAAGATATGTTCAATATCTCAAAATGGTGCAAGTGGGTGTTCCAGTGTTGGCAGTAAGAAAGGAAATTACATCAAAAGACCTAGACTCAGATCTTCATAAACAACCAGATGCTCCGGTGCCTGACAGTGGAGGCGAAAAATATGTGGAAGAAAGTTCACATAGTGAATCTTCTTTTAGTGACTAAGCTGATTTTTATAAGAATTTCCTAGTCACGCGTGGGTGTATGTTTACATTCCATAAGATAAAAATCTAAAGTAAAATTCCTAGTCATAAAAATAGCAAATTACCACATACCCACCGCCAAGCTTTTTCTATGTTGAAAAGAAAACATTCATAACCTGGGGGGGAACCAAACAAACTGAACTACTAGCAAAGCTGAAATGGGATGACCTGGAGCCTAAAACTCCCTTCTGAATCAAACTGAAATGTTTATTTTCATTGTCCTACAAAGTCAATTCAGCCTCTTAAACAGTTTACATCAAGAAAATAAAAATCCTTATCACTGAGCCAACAGGAAACTTCATGGCAAATGGAAAAGACTAACATCATCAACAATTTCATTTTACTTCAATCCAAAATTAACACTCATGGTAACAGCAGTGAAGAAATCAAAATATGTGTTGCATTGGGAAAATGTGCTCTCTAAGACCTCTCCAAAGTGCTATGAGCAAGGATGTAAGTTTAAAGACTAGGGTGAGACTAATCCAAACCATTTCTTTTCAACTGCTTCTTATGCATCTGAAATTTGGACAATAAATAAGGCCAAAGAGTAAATGCCTTTGAATTGAGATGTCGTGGAAGAGTATTGAATAGCTCAGGTACTGCCCAAAGAACATACAAATTTGTCTTGGATGCTGTATCATTGTCTGTGGGATTTTCAAAGGCTTATTATTTTGGATGGATGGCATTGTTGGATATAGTGCCAGAAGAGGTGGATATAGTGCCTCAGGTTGGAAGACACTAAAAATTGCAACTGGGAAAAAGCTGCCTCCTCAGCTTCAAGTCTCCCATAGTGACACTGTTGTAGAAGAGTTTTCACACAATGAAGAGCCTTCATTTGTTGATGTGGCAAGACTGAAAATGAGGAGAAAGAGCTACAAACATCCTTTGGAATATAGAATGTACAATGCATGACTCTAAGATAATAGGAAGTTATAAAAAATAAAATGGCACACAAAATCTGACATCCTACATATTAGTCAGGTGAGATGGACTGGTATTAGCCATTTTTATTCAGATTATCACATGACCTACTGTGCTGGAAATGACTAATTGAAGAGGAATAATGTGACATTTCAGGCCTCTTTTTGTAATACTGCCATTGCTTGCGGGGCCCCTTCTTTCAGAGCAGCACCAACCTGAAGTCAGGTCTTTTCAGTAACACGGTATACTCTGCCTGGAATGAAAAAGAGAATAAGGATTATGTTGTTTTCATAGTTAAAAAGAAAATTCCACAAAATAACTGTGAGATACCATCTCACCCCAGGCAGAATAGCAACATTTAACAGAACAGCAAGCAACAAATGCTGGTGAGGTTGTGGAGAAACTGGAACCCTTATTCACTGTTGGTGGGAGTGTAAAATAGTGCAACCAC
>NW_006399856.1:871988-873550 GCF_000299155.1 Elephantulus edwardii | reverse complement strand
GGACAAATACCCAAACTACTGTGGATGGCCAATCATGGCGTGTATGGTTGGGCAGGGGAGTAGCAGAGGTATAAAAGGAGGGGCAGACATCAATTCGGGGCTCTCGACTGGATGCTGCTGTGTCAGCACGCGGGAGCCCAGGTTCGAACTCGAAATAAACTTTGTTAATTCGGCTGATTGGCTCGGTGATCTTTTTGGGGACTCGCTCCGTTACATTTGGAAGTCCCAGCGAGATCTCCCTAAATTCATCCAAACCCTGATCGCCGGCCAACGAAGTAACTATGACGTCGCAGTAGGATTCTTCCTTCCTGGTAAGTCAGGCCTGATAACTGGTTAATCTGTATTCTGTTTGGTGCACCCCGGTTTTTTAAATTGAACAGTTGGAAGGCAGGACGCTGCATAACTTCCAGTCCAAGAGCGCAGCAGTGACGACTGCCAAGGTCCAGGTGTTTGAGGAAGTGGGGGCTCGCCTGGATTCAGCTTGTGTGGAAGTCTGGGTTCTCAGGTGGATGCCACTGACATGCGAGAGCCCAGGTTTGACCTACAAGTCCTGAAATAGCTCACGTGGAAGTCGGGGTTCTCTGGTGGTTGCCACTGGCATGCCAGAGCCCAGGTTTGTCCTGCAAGTTCGAAATCAGCTTGTCTGGAGGTCTGGTTTCTCAGGTGGATGCCACTGGCACACGAGAGCCCAGGTTTGTCCAGCAAGTTCAGAATTAGCTCGCCGCGGTCTGGTGACCCGCAAGTTCAGAATCTCAGGGGAGAGAGGCCCACGCCTCAGATGTTTGGCGGGTGGGAGGTGAGAGAAACCCACCCCTCAAACCAGGTCTGTCAGTCCGGACTCAAGTTCTGCCATGGTTTTTGTCGACAACAGTGTTCTTTTGTCTGCTGGATGGGAGAGGCCATTCTTCGGACTCAGGTTTGGTCGTGGTCTTTGTTGTCAACAGTGTCTCTTGATATCTTTGTGAATTTGTGTTTGTCAATGATCTTTCTGTCGACAGTGTATTTCTATTTCTGTGGATTTGTGTGGTTTTTTTCTTTCTCTACTCAGTTCTGGAACAAACAGCGCTAGCGAAACAGGCGCAAGCGAAAAATGGGAGCGGGACAGTCAAGGGTGGAAAGACCAACCCCTTTGGAGTGTTTGGTAACTAACTTTTCAGACTTCTCTTCCAGGGCGGCCAGATATGGCATCCAAGTAGATGCTTTCACTCTAAGGAAGTTTTATGAACTAGAGTGACCCACTTTTAATGTCAAGTGGCCAGCTGAGAGGACGCTGGAAATGGGCCCCACAATTGGAGTTCGAGCCTTAGCGTATGGCCTCCCGGGATACCCGGATCAAATTCCCTACATAAATGTGTAGATCTCCTTGTAAATCAGTACAAAAAAGTTAACTATATACTATTTTTTAGCTTTAAAAAGGTCTGATAAAAGTATTAATATTATTATTAGTATTAATATTATGCAGTATTTAAAAATTGCAGTTATTAAACTATGGTATTTTGGGTGGTATAGGCTTGTCTGTCAGATACTCCTCTAAATTTGAACATTAAGATTAAGACAGACTA
>NW_006399856.1:861003-871888 GCF_000299155.1 Elephantulus edwardii | reverse complement strand
AATCAGTGTGTCGATTTCCTCTAAAATCTTCATAAACTGTTCAATTGTTGCTTTCACTCTTCTATCAAGTTTGCAGAGAGCTTCAACTTGCATTTCATTGGCCAAAAAACCCTGCTGGATTCCAGCAAAATCTGTACTCAACTCTTCCAGTTGGTTGGCTGTCTTCTCCACAGCTTTTTCCAAAATTCTCAACTTCTTTATTTCAACCTCTTCCTCTGATCTTTCCTTTTTCCCGATTAGCATGACCCGACATCCATTTTGTATTCCAAGTGCTGACAAGGGCTGTTCCATATCCTTTAGAGATTTTCCCTTAAATATGAGTTTCTGAGAAGACACTGGAACTCCTATGGCTTCTTCAACAAGCTGGACCAAGTCTTGGACAACTGGTTCGCCAGTGCCCTGCTGTGGGCTAACGTTAATGTCATACTTCTCATTGCTGTGAGTGATGGTCACCAGGATCCCAGTCGTCGCTATGTCCTCGCTTTCGGACGCTTCTCCGTATGGGACCACGTCCTCGTCCAGGACCACGTCCCCGTCTGGAACCAGGCCCTCCTCCGGGACCACGGCTTCGCTGGGGGCCACCTCCTCGCTGCGGGCCATCTGCTGCTTCTGAGCCATCTCCTCACTCCTGCACGTGCGGGTTGGGACTCTGTTCTTCACCCACGGCCTGAGAGGATCGGTCACGTCCGCTGGCCTTGCTTTGAACGGACTGATGCTGGGGCTGGGACGGCTTTCGGTTGGCGGGGGTTTCGACCTGACGCAGCTTACAGTCGGTCAGAGTTTGGATCTGGCGCGGCTTACGATCAATCCGAGTTCGGACCTGGCGCGGCTTAGGGTCAACCAGAGTTCGGACCTGGCGCGGTTTCCAGTTCGCGAGGGTCTGGACCTTGCACGGCTTACAGTCAGCAGGGATTTCGGCCTGGTGCCGCCATCGCCGCGCGCCGCCTTCTTTTACTTTTCAAGGAGAAGAGTGTCCTGGGCGGGGGGGGGAGGGTTGGGCAGGGAGAAAAGTGCAACAATGAATGAATGAATGGAAATCCAAAGTCTCTGTAAATTTTCATTGAAATAATACATTTTTAAAAAGGGGAAAAGACAATTTCAAGTGCTTTCCTGAAGTATAATGTTGTGAGTAATAGGATATTATCCATACACATACAAGGAAGACCTGTTAATACAACTATTATCCAAATATATGCACAAATAACTAAAATCAAAGAGGAGGAAATTGAACATTTTTACCCACGTTCTGCAGTCTAAAATTGATCAAATATGCAGTCAAGATGCATTAATAATAATTAGTGACTGAAATGCACAATTTGGAAACAATAAAGGAGGAATGATAGCCAGAAAGTACTGACTTAGTGACAGAAACAAGACCAGAAATAGAATTATCAAATTTTGTGTGTACAATGATTTGTTCATTGCAAAGACCTTTTAAAAAAAAAAACACAAATGGTGAGTTTACACATGGACCTCACCTGATGGACTGCATAGGAATCAGATTGACTATATCAAATGAAAGGATCATTGGAGAAGCTCAATATCAGCAGTCAAAACCAGGCCAGGTACTGACTGTGAAACATCAAGGACTCATGTACAAGTTCAAATTAAGACCGAAGAAAATTAAAACAAGACCACAAGAACAAAACTGAGATCTTGAATCTATCGCACCTGAATTTAAAAGCGATTGTAAGAATAGGTTTGAAGCATTGAACTCCAGCAACTGAAGGATAGATGAGTTGTAGGATGACATCAAGGATAACACCTATGAAGGGAGCAAAAGAAAAGATCATTACAAAGACAGATGAGAAAGGAAAAACCAAAATGGATATCAGAAGAGACTCTGAAAATTGCACTAGAATGTCAAGAAGCCAAAACAAAGGGAAGAGAAGCTGAAGCAAAAAGCAGAACAGAAGATTTCAAAGCGAAGCTTTAGAAGACAAAGCAAAGTATTAAAACAAAATATGTAGAGAGCTGGAATTGGAGAATTAAAAAAGGAAGAACTCTCAGTATTTCTCAAGGTGAAAGAACTGAAAAATAAATTGAAACCTCAATAATGCTGAAGGATGCTATGGGTTAAATCTTAAATGATCTAAGAAGTATCAAAAGAAAATGGAGGAAATATACACACATATGCACACTCACAAAAAAAATCAGCTGACCCTGAACTATTTCAAGAAGTATTATACAATCAAGAACCAATGGTAATGAAAGAAAACCTTGAAGTTCCACTGAAGGCACTTGCAAAAAGTAAAGGTCCAGGAACAAATGGAACATTGACATATTTCAACTAATAGATGCAGCCCGAGATGTGCTCACCAGTCTCTGGTGCAAATTTGGAGGACAGCTGCCTGGCTAAAGAGATATATAACTGTTCCCATTTTCAAGAAAGGTGATTCAACAGAATGTGTAAACTATTGAACAATATCATTAACATCACATGCAAGCAAATTACTACTGATGATATTTTAAAATGGCTGGAACAATGGATAAGAGAACTGCCAGAAGTTCAGTTCTCTGCAAGGTTCAAGCAGGGTTTAGAAGAGGCCATGGCACCAGGGATATCATTGTTGATGTCAAATGGATCCTGGCTGAAAGTAAATAATACCAGAAGAATGTCTATTTGTACTTTATTGACTTTTCAAAGGCATTTGACAGTGTTGATCAGAACAAATTATAGCTAACATTGAGCAGAATAGAAACCCCAGAACACTTAACTGTGCTCATGCAAAACCTATACCTTGACCAAGAAACACTACAAGGTTGAAAATTAAGGAAGCACTGTGTCAGGGTTGTATCTTTTTTCCATATCTATTCAATCTGTATTCTGAACAAATTATTTAAGAAGCTGGACTCTATAAAGGACTCCTCAATAATCTACATTATGCAAATGACACAATTTGCTTGCTGAAAGTGAGGAGGATTTGAAGCACTTCCTGCAGAAGACCAAAGAATACAGTCTTCAACATAGATTGCATCTAAATGTCAGAAAACAAAAATTTTTACCACAGATCTATAAGCAATCATGATAGATGGAGAAAAGATTGAAGTTGTCAATGACTCCGTCTTACTTGGATCCACAATCAACACACTTGGTTATCAGCAGTCAGGAGAGCAGAAGATGTATTCCACTGGGAAAGCCTGCTGTCAGGATCCTCTCCAAATGATTGAGGAGGAATGATGTCAGTTTGAGGACTAAGGTGCACCTGATTCAGGCCATGGCTTTTTCAATTACTTGTTACACATTTGAGAGCTACAAGATTAATTGATGCCTTTGAGCTGTGGTGTTGAAAAAGAATAACTGATTATTTCACGGACTTGCAAGAGAACAGATAGGTCTTAGAAAAATACAACTAGAATGCTCCTTGGACACAAAGATGATGAAGCTTCCTCTCACATATTTTGGGCATGTTGCTAAGAAAATCTATTCCTTATTAAGGTACATCATGCTTGGAAAAGCGGAGGGTTGACAAAAGAGAGGAAGACCCTCAACAAAATAGACACAATGACTGCAGCAATGGACTCAGGCATATAACAGGTTGTGAGAATGGTACAGGCTAGAACAAGGTTCAGATCTGTTGTTCATAGGGTCACAATGTGTTGTACTCAATTCAGTGGCACCTAACAATAGTATTGTGGTATTCTTCATTAAAAAGGGCATTTCAAGATCTATCCTACCAATATAAAATATTTTTTTTAAAAACCTATCCTCAAGTACAGTACTGTGAGTGTGATAGGATACTATCCATACACACATTAGGAACTCCTGTTAATACAACTATTATTCAAATATGTGCACCAACCACTAAAGTCAAAGATTAATTTAGGATTTCTACTAACTTTTGTAGTCTGAAATCTAACATGCAATCTGGATGTATTAATAAAAATTAGTGGTTGGGATGCAAAATTTAGAAGCAAAGAAGGACTAATAGTTGGGAAATAAGGCATTGATGACAGAAATGAGGCTGAATTATTTATTCATTTTAAATACTTTTTTAAAAGACATATACTGAGACTATAAACATGGATTTCACTTGGTGGACTTTATAGGGATCAGATAGACTATCTCTGTGGAAAGAAAAGTTGTAAATGATCAATAGAATCAGTAGAAACTAGGCCAAGGGCTGACTGTGGAACAAACAATAACTACTCATGTGCAAGTTCAAATTGAAGTTTAAGAACATGAAAACAAGTCCACAAGAACCAAAATATGATCTTGAGTGCATTCCAACTGAATTTAAAATCTATCTTAAGAATAGATATTATGCATTGAACACTAGTGACTGAAGACCAGAAGCCGTGTGATGACATCAAGAACATCATTCGAGAAAAAAGCTGAAAGTCTTTACAAGACAAGAAAGAAATAAAAGACCAAAATGGATTTCAGAAAAGATCCTGAAACTTGCATTGGCATGAAAGGAAGCCAAAACAAGGGGAAGGAATGCTGAGCTAAGAGAGTTGAACAGAGGATATCAAAGGAGAGCTGAAGAAGACAAAGTGTTACAATGAAATGTACAAGGGGGAAGAGCTAGAAAAACAAAATGGAAAACAAGCTCAGTGTTTCTTGACTTGAGTTTGAACAATCTTTGAGCTCCTTCTGGGAAATACCAATACTTTCTGAAATAGAGGAAAGTCTGTCCACTTTACATCATCCTGAATGACATCACAGATAGAGGTCACTCTAGGCTAGAGAGCAACACCCAGCCCAGAAGGGAGCTCAAGAGATAGGAGTTTTCTGTTGTGGAAGAAGATGCCCCGGAGCAGTCCTCTCTCATAGTCAGCCCTCTATGTCGTAACTCTGGCCTCTGAAACCAATGTGACAGACCTCTCTGGAAAATCAGTTGGGATCTGTTTGCTCCTTCTTAATTTACACTGAGAATTGCTGACCTAAGCTACTCTGTGGGAAGAAGTGAGAATCTTAAGTGAAAGCTACTTGTTCAGTCAAAAATGCAGGACAGGGTCTGAGAGCAACAGGACAGAAAGACTTCTGTCAGGGTTCATTCAGACTGTGACTCACCCAATAGGTTTCGTGTGGAGCAGTCAGGCGGTGGGACATCTAAGTGAAGCATGCTTTTTCAACCACCACTAGACCACAGAGGATCCAAAACCAAGGCAAAAGATTTCTTGGAGGTCCTTCTGAGACTACAAACACCTTCTGAAATAGAGGAAGGCTTATCCATGTTACTCTTGAATGACGTCACAGACCTAAGTCACTCCAGGCAAAACCAGAGAGCAGCACCCAGCCCAGAAGGGAGCTCATGAGGTATGAATTTTCTGACTAAGAACATGATTGTAGAAATAGAGATAAGAAAGAAGTAATAAATGAAAAAGAGTAGATTGTATCCTTTGGTGGACACATTGATTCATACATGATATCTCATCAGAGCGGTGGTGGCCAGATAGACAAACTGATCAGAGGGCCCTCTGGTATGTTTGAGAGAGATTGAAAGCTGAAAAGCAAAATCTGGAACTTTCACATACCAAATAAAGCGGGGTCAGAGAAGGAACTGTCACAGAGACGGATAGGAAACAGTAAGAAAAAGCCAAAAGTTCTGCTAACCTAAGAATGTCTGGCAGAAAATAGTGGGGGAGGCAGAAACACCAAAAGACAGGAAAACTGAGGTTAACAAAGAGACTAAAAGCACATCTAGAGATATCAAATTAATTTTTAAATGGAAGAATATAATAGCATTAAACATAATTGAAGAATTAAGGGAAAGCATACACAAAGAGCTGAACAATAAGAAAAACGAAGAACAAAATGAAGATCCACAAGAAGAGATTTTGCAAAAGTAACTAAACTTAAAAATGCGGGAGAAGAACTCATCCTACCCCAGACATCATGGAAATTCCAGGAGATGAGAAGGGAACAGAAATAAAACTTAAAGAAATAATGACAAGAAATGTTTTCCCTTCTCTCAAAGGACATGAATCTATGAATCCAAGAAGTTCAAAGAACCTTAAGCAAGGAAAATTCACAGACATCCATCCTCAGACTTTCAAAATCAGTTTATGTCATAGGTCATTGAATCAGAAATAACAGGCCTTCCAGAAGGTTTACAGAGGCTGTAAGTTGCAGGAGAGGAGACTGTCCATCTTTCTCCCACAGAACAGTTAGTGGACTCAAACTACCCATCTTTAAATTGACAACACAATTTCTTATCAGTAGGCCATGAGAACTCCCTCTAAAAATAGGTTCTCTGCACACTCATGTTTATTGCTGCTTTGTTCACAATAGCAAAAAGTTGGAAACAACCCAAGTGCCCATCAACAAATGAATGGATAAAGAAGCTGTGGCATATTCACACAATGGAATATTGTGCAGCACTGAAAAACAAAGAATTCATAAAATACAAAATTAGTGACCGTGGAGGACATTGTGCTGAGTGCAATATCTCAGTCACAAAAGGACAAATACTGCATAATGCCACTGTTACAAAACAGGACTAACTTGGGAGATGGCGGGGGGGGGGGAACTAAGAAAAGAGGGGATAAATAATGTACACAGCATTGAAACAGACTTGTTTCACTTGAGGGAGAGAACTGTATAAAAGGAATATATGATTGACATGAGTCAAGAATAAGAGTTGCACAGTAAAGTGGACTGGCGGGGAGGGGCTGTATAATATTGAAAGAACTTTTTTTTCCAAGGAGAAAAGTAAACTGAGGGTGTGGGGGCATGGAGGAAATGTGCAACAATGAATGAATGCAAATCCAAGTTCTCTATAAACTTTCATAAAAATCTCAATTAAAAAATAGTTAGGTTCTCAAAAATTAAAGCAAAAAAGGTCCACGATGGCGGCAGTGGTGGAAACAACATGGCAAGCTGTGGGAGCAGTGGACCACATGGAGGAGTGCCCCGGCCCGCAGGGACATTCAACTGTGACCCTAGGAGAGGAAGAAAGAGAATGGGGGGCGCAGGAGACAAAGAGACATTGAGGCAAGTCGAAATTTCCGATCAAGCCTCTTTTATTGAAATCATACAGACATATATATAGGAGAACGAATGAGGGGAGTGGAAAGGAGAAGTAAGGGTACTTAGCAGGGCGTTCCCAGTAAGCCAAAACCTGTCCTCTCAGGGTGGGGTAAACTGAAACCTATCCTTCCAGGGTGGGGTAAACTGAAACACAATGGGGGGAGTGGAAAGAAGTAAGGTTGGGTGTTCCCAATAGACTGAAACCTGTCCTCCCAGGGTGAGGCAACATGTCCAGGCATGTCTTTAGAGAATTACAAAATGGCTTCAGCTAGGTAGAACAAAAGGGCTTCCAGCAGATCCTCCTTTCTTTCAATAATTATTTGAAGACTGCAAAAGCGCAACAGAATTACCCTTGGTGCTCTCCTGTTTGACCAGGTATGAAACCAGCCCCTGTCTTAGGTTGGACACCGCACCTACTGATCTTACCCATCATGGGCTAACCCAGCAACTATGGCGGGGTGCCTGTCTTAGGTTGAAACAGGGGCTGGTGTCTCTTACCCGTCTCTGGCTGCCCAGTTTATTAGCTTGTATCACCAAGGATTTTCTTTATCAGCCATTTGCAGTCTTTGATAATGGACTTGTATGGGACGGGAGGCTATGGATAGGACCTGCTGCTTTTAAGCCATAATTGATTAAATATACATTCTTTTGCTTTAAATTTTTTGTCACATTATGCACTAACCCAATTAAAAACTTAGCCGTGTGGACTTCTTGTGTTGAAGCTACAGCAGAAGTAGAGACAATCATAGGGATAAGAGAAACAAGTCCTACAGCTCTCTTGGTTCTTAATGATAACTTATTATCATACCAAATATCATTTAACTTTACCAATGTCATAACAAGAGGATTCTTTAAAATAACAACTGAATCATCCTTGGTAACAGAACTAATATAGTTAGAAATTTTATGGGAACTTACATTAAATTTTGGATAATCACCAGTGATTACATTATTACCAATTAATAAGATATGTGGTTCAGGACTTTGGCATTTGTGACATTACATCCCTTACATTTATCTTTTGGTATACCGAAAATATTTATAGATCCCATACTAGCAACTAATTTTCATAATTCAGTTTGCAAATTCTTCATATCAATAGTCCAAATTTCTTCTACTGATCCTTAGCTTCAATTCTATTTGATGGGGCCCAATTGTACAAATTCAAATCTGCAGTATCACTTTTCTCCAGCTGAGAGGGTGAAGTAAAGGTAGATCTGGAACATATGTCCTTTAAAATTCAGCTTGAATCCTCATTTCTGTCAGGCAAGACATCTGCACAGTGTGCCAAGCTTTTCAGGAAGGCACTTTGCACTTTCAGAGTTCCATGGAAAAACCCAAACATAGCCTCAACCACATATTAACACAGGGTCGGGTCTTTTTCATTGTTTTGTTAATGCATCCTTCTATTTAATTTCAGTATACCTTTACTGTATGTTTCACCATTGTCTGTCTGCGGCAGACCTTTTATAGTCATCAGAAATTAAAAATTTAAAATAAGTTGTAAGTGAGAAATATAATTATTTGAATTTAGGGGATATAGTATTCCAATAATTCCCCTTCTTTATATAAATTTTGATAGTAGAAAGACTACATTCTATAATACCTTGTTTGAGGATAGTAAGGAAATTCAGTTTTATGACAAATAGTAAAATTTACAAAAATTTTGAAAACTCTTGCTGGCATAGCTAGGAGCATTATTAGTCTATATTATTTTAGGAATTTCTAATATAGGAAAAGCTGATAATGTTTTATAACATATTTAGTTGTTCTTTCAGATAAACAAGATAATACCACAAACCCAGAACTGATATTAATTATAACATGAATAATCTGCAATTTTTCAAATTTGGGAATGTGAGCCACATTTACTTGTCAAATATAATTTGGCAATAATTCTCTAGGACTCACCTTAAAATGTGGATCAGGTAACAGAGGTAAACATCTTACACATGATTTTGCAAAATACTTAGCAATTTCTTCCAGAATATGAAATACCTCATGTAAATATTTACTATAAGCATAATGACTATGATGAAATTGTTTTGCTTTTGTTCATTTACTAGCCAATTATTTTATTTCACTAAAGGTCCTGCCAAAAAGAATGAGGCTCAATATGACTGACAAAAATGACCATCTCTTTGTCTAATTAACAATTGTATATGAAGAAATTATAAAACTATAGAATTTTTGTTTTAATAATATATACTGCATTAATAATTGGAAATGCATTAACTGTATAAATTATATATGTTTATATATAAAACTATATATACTTTTAAGACTATAGACAAGGTAAATTATTAATACATGCTTAATAGTTTTTTATTTGGCTAGTATGCTGAAAATGATGAGCATTCAACTGTTTTACAGATCTCTAATAAAAACAGCCTTTTCTCAGGAAGATCCATCAGTAAATATTACAAGAGCATCAGAAATTGGTTGATAAACAAAAAAACTTTAGCAAAATATAATTTACCTTTTGGATAATGATGAGTAATTTGACCAGGATAATTGGCAAATGCAATTATCCATTTTGTACCATATTGATATAGCCAATTTAACTTGTAAAGTATAATAAGGGATAATTTTATAAGGTCTTATATCAAAATATTGTATTTCCTGGCTGTGCTATTAATTGAGATATAGACTGTGGGCAAGTCCGCAAAACCTTTTTAGGTGAACGGGATAAATGAATCCATCTTAAAAGAGCATTCTGTCAGAATACAGCAGTAGGAGTCCTTTTAGCATCTAAAATACACAGCAATAACTTTCTGCTACGATTTATACAAGAGAGAACAGGAAGAGATAAAATCCTGAACTTCTTTCAAAGCCCAATGAGCCTCCATAGTTAATGCTCACCTAGAATTAGGATCATTATTTCCAATTGGAATATTAAACAATGGTTAAAGGTCCTGCTCAGTCAGTTCCAAACATGGATTAATTAATATTCTTATATATAACAGAGTGAAAAACAGGGGGCCAACAGCTCCCATGATGAAGGCCCCAAGCCATGCCTCTCTGAGTATCCACCAAAAATAAGGAATGTGAAAAGTAAAACCATAAGGAAGTACAAAACAAAGATAAAGGATAATGGTGACAAGTTCCTCTTTATTCTAGTCTCAGTAGGGAGGGACTCAGTTGATACAAACCAAGAACAATGATGACTCCGAGGGAACGCCCTAGTGGCACAGTGTGACCTTCAGCTTGCATTAAGCCTCCCTCATTTCAAGCAAAACTACTTTCATTTTGACTCTTAAAAAATGCACAAAACTTACTACCAGTTATTCTGCCTTTCCCCTTGAACTCCATATCATGTCAAAACTTCAATTCCATCCTCAAAATGATATACCATCCAAAATGCCCATAGTTTAATAACTGCAATTTTAAATACTAAATCATGGGAAGGTAAAATGTTTATACTAAACATTATATGAAAAAGGAATTGAAGGAACCACAGTTAGGATTTTCCTTGTGTTGGATCCTAGAAAATAAGCTGTTTGTTCATTGCAGATAGGAGATAGCAAGGGACCCCCACAGAGGGAGTGTTGCTTACTGAGCTGGAGTTCACCCTGAGGCATCAAGACAATTCCCATGGACATACTGAATTCTTGTATTTGTGAACCCCTCCCTCTGGAGCCAGGAAGAAGGTTTTCAATAGAGAGTGGCCTCATCTGCATTAAATTTTCTCTGTAATTTACTTCCTGATAATTCTCAATAAAGATACAGAGAAGCTTGACTAGGGGTTTCCAGTCAAAAACTACTGCCCCCCCCCCCTGAAAAATTACAAAGATGGTATGATGTATGGCCCCCCAATGGGGACTTACCATGACCCCAGTGGTCAGGAGGCTGGACGCTGCCTCTTAGCTAGTGATGGTCTACCCAGCAAAGGCATGGATTTGAAGCATG
>NW_006399856.1:736902-858768 GCF_000299155.1 Elephantulus edwardii | reverse complement strand
GCCACCTTGGGCTGCTACAACAAAGGCTGCTCCTTCCAGTACCATTACCCGTGTGCCATTGACGCAGATTGTTTGCTACATGAGGACAACTTCTCGCTGAGAAGCACAAGGTGAGACTGTGGAGATGAGATGTGGTGGACACTCGTGATGGAATGGAAACCGCCCCCTGCGCAGCCCCCCGCCCCACCCCACGTGCCTGCCGTGCCAGCATTCTTCCTGGTTCTTACATCACACCAAGCACCACCACAGCAAAGAGACCCAAGAAGTTGGAATGGCTGTTTCCATGGACACAATCTCCATAGTGACAATGTGGGGGAGGGGGGAGGGGAGGGAAGATGGAAGGGTGGGGGGAGCTCAAAGGGAGGGATAAAAAAAATGTATATATAAATCTAAAAAAAAAAAAACTACTGGCCCCCTGTTTTATGCTCTGTGCTCCATCTCGTTCCTGGCTGTTTGTATTATTATTAACTATAAAATTATTCCATTCTTTGGGACCCTCTGTTTGCAACACATAATAATAATAGTAACACCAATATTTTCATCAGATCTTCCTTAAAGCTAAAAAAGTAGCACATAATTTGCTTTCTAGTACTGATTTATAAAGATGACTCAATATTGAATGTTAATACTCCAATATTCTATTTCTTCCATAATTAGAAACATCTGTAAAAACATTAGGACCTTTATGATATATATAGGTAAAGGCAAAAAGGTATGTTTCTGAAGAATTGAAGAGTCTATTAGAACGAAAGTGATCATTAAACAGTGTAGCTTTGACTTAACACAACTAGGTTCAACACAGGCGAGCATTAATTAAGGGGCTATAGTGGAGAGTTTTTATTTTTACTCCTACAGGTTTTCATTTAAAGTAGAGCAACTAACACAGACACCACAACTCACATAGACTTGTAGTGCCAGCCACTGGCATGTGTATTTTACAATACTGGCTGAAACATATGGAAATTTCTACCTAAGCATGTATGAAGGTGATAAGAGGATGCCAAGAGCTGATTTTTCAAAGATCTCTTGAGACAAAAAGTCTCTTTTGGCACCATGAGATGTTTGAAACACCCTCTCTTAGCATTTCCTCGCCAATGAGATTTGAAATTCATACAGATATTAACTTTATCTGTCTCTACTAATGTCTTTTTTACTGAAACCTTTAAACTGTATGAGCTCATCAATATTATAACTTTGAACACAAGACAAAAAGACAACAAACATGGCAGACAAAAGACAAAACAAGACAAACATTGAGGCCTCTTATAACATCTTTCTCATTCTCAATTGTTCTTCATATTTTTGTTAACATGTTTTTCTTCTCATTCTTACCCATATTTTAGACTCTTGGGTTTTAGCAAGACTATAGAATTCAGCATCTGGCAAAGCAGGGATAGATATAAAAGCTCCAAATTGTTTTAATAAATTTCTTTCCCATAAATTAGCACTAATGTATAGCACATAACATTGCATTTGAGCCTTTTGGTCATCAGATTCTGCACAATCAAATGTCCTTAAACATTGAGTTAATGTTAATTTTTTGCAAAGGCCAATTAAGAGACTAATTATTTTTTACTAATAACAGACACATTAGCTTTTATATCCACAAGACCTGTAAAAGAAATTTGATTAACAGAAAAAGATAGGACTTTTGATCATTAATGACGGTTTTTCCAAAACAAATATTTCTCAGTACTTCCAAATCCTCTTACTTTTGATCTATTAATAGTAGGAAATGCATGATAAGGGAGAAGCAAAATTTGAGCAATTATTTAACTGGTTTGTAGGAAAAGGAACAATATTTTTATTACTTCTAATGAAGAGTTTAAGATACTAAAGAGCTGAACAGAAGATTGCAAAAGCAGGTCGGAATGACAAAGCAAAATATTACAATGAAATGTGCGAGTAGCTAGAGTCGGAAAATCAAAAGGCTGAACTCGTTCAGCATTTCTTAAGTTCAAGGAACTGAAGAACAAATTCAAACCTAGAGTTGCTATAATCAAGGATGCTTTAGACAGAATATTAAACAATCCAGGAAGTATCAAAAGAAGATGGGATTTCATTTAAACAATACCCTACACCATTGCTCAGAATCAATGGTTCCTTCTTGCAAATTTCTAAAAAGAAGAAAAATTTCTTTAAATCTTTTTAGTTACCCTTATATCTCTTTGCCTTGAGGGAATCCTTGATCCCCTTTACGAACAATTCATGTTCACTTAATTCCTGTCGCATAATTTCGCTGCCCTTACCTCCTCTCGTACCTCTCTCACAGGGCGGGTAATCCTGTGGCAGCAGCTCCTTGCTTGTCTCACAGGGTGAATAGTCCTGTGGCTGGCAACAATGCGAGTCTTCACTCGTGGTCCCTGACTCACGGCGACTCAATGGATGGACCGGCCTGTCACTTCTAGCGGGCAGCGTTCATCATCCTTCCTCGTTCCTGGGGCCCCATGTTTGGGCGCCAATTATGCCCCCGCCCGCGGGGACATTCAACGGTGACCCTAGGAGAGGAAGAAAGAGAATGGGGGGCGCAGGAGACAAAGCGACATTGAGGCAAGTAGAAATTTCTGATCAAGCCTCCTTTATAGAAATCACACAGAGATATATATAGGAGAACGAATGAGGGGAGTGGAAAGAAGTAAGGGTACTTACCAGGGTGTTCCCAGTAAGCCAAAACCTGTCCTCTCAGGGTGGGGTAAACTGAAACCTATCCTTCCAGGGTGGGGTAAACTGGAACACAATGGGGGGAGTGGAAAGAAGTAAGGTTGGGTGTTCCCAGTAGACCCAAACCTGTCCTCCCAGGGTGAGGCAACATGTCCAGGCATGTCCTTAGAGAATTACAAAATGGCTTCAGCTAGGTAGAACAAAACGGCTTCCAACAGAGGAGGGCCACCATGGCCTTCTACAGACCTCTGTTTATTGATAATTGAACAGTTAAACACTTGATTACTATTACTGGTCTTCGTGCTGATCGTGGCTCAACATCAGGAGATCCCAGAGATGGACGATTTGCTCCCTTTCCTACAGGTAACCTTAACACTGAGTTTTACTCCAGACCTGACCCTGAACCCAGTTCCAGGGACAAAAAGAAAATACAATGGCCAGTAAAGGAAGCAAAGGAGGATGGAGCCTCAGAGTTCAGTAAGCCATCCTCACTGGACCCACCTGGGAAAACACTTTTCAGTCCAGAGGAAAGCAAATGTCAGGAAAACATCATTGAACAGAACAAGAAGGCAAGCAGCTTCAACCCAAGACCACCAGTAAGGTGATAAAGTGGGCTCCCTTTCCCCCTTCACATTGATGCTCCTTTTCAGCTTGAAGAAGCCAGAAAGTCTGTGCCCAATTCCCAAATGAGAAAGCCACAAGTGAAAAAGACAGTTTGTTTAATCACCATTGGACTATGCTTACCATTGCCCTGAATCATCTGGTCCCCACTGGATCCTTTTCATTTCCTTCACCTGCTCCCCCCACCAACCAAATTGTGCAGCCTTGCAACTGCATCACTACAATTTTCATCCCTACCCATGCTCAGCCTTCTGCTCCCAACCCTCACCTCCGTGTATCCCCAACATGTTTTTCCCAATAAAATTTTAAAATAAATAAATAAATAAAAATTAAAGCAAAAAAGAAAATTCTGAAAGCAACAAGAAGGAAAACAACAGTTATATACAAAGAATGCTCGCTAATATTAAGTATCTTTTGTTTTTTTCTTAGAAACACTGGAGGGCAAAAATAGATTTTAAATTAAGAAAGTCATCAACCAAGAATACTGTACTCTTAAATTTAAAGGAAAGTAGTGGATATGCTCAACTTGTGGTTACCAGTTGGTTCTGCTTAATGAGTGAAAGTAGGAAGCATCAGAATCTTCTTTCAAGGACTTAAAGGAAACTGGTGAGTGTGCTTAACTTGTGGTGAGCACCTGGGTCCACTTGATGAGTGGAAGTGGAAGTAATGAAGAGGTAGGCTGAGTTTAGACATGTTCCTTCGGCACCATCTATCTATGATAAATGGATAAATGAAGGGTTATTGGCGTGTAGGGCAGACATCCTGAGGATTCTTGCTGTGTTAACTTAGCTCATGTGAGACTGAGGCTGAATGAAAACACCAGCCAGTCTGAAAAACAGGAAGAAGTGTGGATTCCTGAATTTGCTGCTGATGCTCCTTTGAACCCGGCCATGGAGAGCTGAGAATCAGTTGAAAAGAACCCAACCAGATTAAGAAAACATTTCTTTCTGTGACCTACTATTGATTGCTCTCACCTAATGGTTAGCTCTAGAATGGACCTTTGTTTTAAAGATGCTGATGCTCAAATTTTCAACTCTAATAGAAGATACTATAGAGAAAAAGACATGCTTATTTCCTCAGAGTACTAGTAAGTAGGAATGGGCATATCAGATATGATGTTGTTGTTGTTATGTGCCGTCGAGTCGCCTGCGACTCATAACGACCCTATGTACAACAGCCCTAAACTCCGCTCTGTCCTGTGCCAATAGCACTGTCTCCGACACTCCCATCCCAATAACCCCAGTCACTGAATCAATCCACCTCATAGAGGGCCTTCCTCTCCTGCGCTGTCCCTCCACCCTCCCAAGCATGATGTCCCTTTCTAAGGACCGGTCTCTCCTCACAACATGGCCAAAGTATGTTAGACAGAACCTCAGAATCCTTGCCTCCAAGGAACCACCCGGTTTAACCCTTTCCAGGACAAATCTGTTTGTTTTCCTAGCAGTCCATGGTATTCTCAATACTCTTCTCCAGCACCACATCTCAAAGGCATCAATTCTCCTTCTATCCTCCCTGGTCATTGTCCAACTCTCTGATGCATAACAAGTGATTGTGAAGACCATGGCCTGTATCAGACGCACCTTAGTCTCCAGAGAGACATCATTGCTCTTCAGTACTTTGGAGAGGTCCCTAACAGCAGACTTTCCCATGGCAATGCGCCCTATAATTTCCTAGCTGCTGGTGCCAAGACTGTTGACTATGGAGCCAAGCAAACTAAAGCTGTGTACAATCTCAATCTCTTCACCATCCATCCTGATGCTGCCAATTGGTCCAGTGGTGAGAATCTTTGTCTTCTTGACATTGAGCCTCAATCCATATTGTAGGCTGCAGTCCTTGACGCTCTGCAGCAGGTGCTTCAGGTCCTCTTCAGTTTCAGCAAGCAGGGTTGTGTCATCCACATAACGCAGATTGTTGATAAATCGTCCACCAATCTTGACCCCACATTTCTCCTCATAGAGCCCAGCCTCCCGGATAATCTGTTCTGCATATAGGTTGAAAAGGTATGTAGATAGGATGCATCCCTGGCGTACGCCCTTCCCAATTTTGAACCATGCAGTGTTCCCTTGCTCTGTTCTGACGACAGCCTCCTGGTCCAAGTATAAGTTTCGCATTAGAACGATCAAGTGTTCTGGGATTCCCATTCTTCTCAGAGTCAGCCACTGTTTGTTATGATCCACACAGTCAAATGCCTTTGCATAGTCAATGAAACACAGATAGACATTCCTCTGGTATTCCCTGCTTTCAGCCAAGATCCATCTAACATCAGCTACAATATCTCTAGTACCACGACCCCTTCTAAACCCAGCCTGGACTTCTGGTAGTTCTCTGTTGATGTGCTGATCCAGTCGTTTTTGGATAATCTTCAGTAAAATCTTGCTTGCATGTGAAATCAGTGAGATTGTTCTGTAGTTTCCACATTCTGTTGGGTCACCTTTCTTTGGGATAGGAACAAATATCAATCTCTTCCAGTCAGTTGGCCAAGTGTTTGTTCTCCAGATTTCTTGGCACAACTTGGTGAGCATGTCCAGGGCAGCATCTGTTAACTGAAATATGTCAATTGGTATACCATCTATTCCTGGAGCCTTATTTTTTGCCATATAGGTTATCTAAAATGGAGAGATCAGCACATAAGGAGTTAAGTAGCTTGTTTACATACTTTCATGAATATAGATGATGGTAAGAGCAAAGCTGATCCTTCAGATATAAAAGACAATTTCTAGACAAGCCAGGAGGTTGTCTGTGGTGTTAGGACTTTTGAAAATTGCTTTTCTAGCTATTGCCTTAGCCGTCTCTGGGAGCAGGATCTCTAGCTGCCTCACTTGCAGGTGCAAGGTTTATAGTTTTTCAGAGTCTCCTACATCATCAACAGCTGTGGGGCCAACCTAAAAAGGAGAACTGGCCAAAGTGTGGGAAACAGCAGTAGGTGCAGCAATATGTAGGCTGACGGAGCCCTGGAGACAGAGCTAGAGTTAAAGGTTCTGTTTGTTGTACCATTGGAGGAAGAGCTGGATTGTGACTGCTATGGGACAGAGCTTGCTGCACTATTGGGGAACCAAAGGCTTCTGGTATTTGTGTTGCTGGACTGAAACCAGACTTTCACTTGTTGATTGAGAAGCTGTCTGAACTAAATGAAGAACTGTGTCTTATTGTTAATCTGGCTTGGGACTGCTGGACTAAATCTGGACTTTAACTGTATGCTATCCTTTGCTTCTCCTACCCTTCAATCTATTTCCTTAATAAACCCCACAGCTGTATGAAAGAAAAAAACAAACCAAACCCAGTACCCACCAAAACTATTCTTCAAGAATGGGTACTCCCACCCACCAAATTGTGCAGCCCTGTGATATCATTCCTGCCCATTCCCACTCTTCTGCTCCCAACCCTCACCCTCCTGTATCCCCTTACACATTTTTCATAATTAAAAAAAAAAATAGATGTGACAATCCAGACACCAAATTCATTTTTCAAGGAGATTGAAAGGGAAATTATCAAATTTATTTGGAGAGAGCAATAATACTGTCAGACAAAAGAGGCTGCTCTCTCTCTCTCTCTCTCTCTCTATGAGTTCTGAAGATAGAAGACTGCAAAAATAATTCAGTTACGTATAAAAAGTAAAAACCCTTGTATAGGGAAAAGCCCAGGTGAGTATAAGATAGTCACTCTAAATTTTTCTTAATGTTTGTCTTTGGTTTTAGGTTCCGGTGCTATTGTGAAAGAAGCCCAGTGTCAGAGAGAAATAGCAAGTTCTCTCTGGAGAAGGTTGCCACAGATGTACAAATGCAAGGTAAGTGAGGAAAGAAAATTTGAGAGCAAAGAAAAGTTTATTGAGCAGTGTACATTGTCAGAGAAACAGACAGTGGGTTTTCTCAAAAGTGAAAAAGCATAGCACATTATCTAAGAAACAAATTGTGTGTCTTTTTGGGGGTAAAAAGGGCATTGGTTTGGGGAAGGGGTTAACTACTTAAAGGGGTTTTTTTCTGGTTTGATTTTTTTCTTCTGTGGCCTCCGCTGGTTGGTGGAGAGAGGTGAATTTTCCATATATGGAGATCATCTCCTCCTACTGTGGTGTTTTCCAGACAGAAAGCAGAGCTGATAAGGGAATGGTGTGGCCTGTTAAGTACTGCAGCAATACAGTAGCTCACTGAAGCAGCCCTTGTTGACCTCGTTGCCATATTCCCTTGTTCTTTCTGACCCTAACATTTTATGTTTTAAAACACAAATATACAAAAGGTAAGGATAAAATGACCAAGGAGGCTAGAAGGAGAATTGATGCCTTTGAGCTGTGGTGCTGGAGAAGAGTATTGAGAATACCATGGACTGCTAGGAAAACAAACAGATTTGTCCTGGAAAGGGTTAAGCCGGATGGCTCCTTGGAGGCAAGGATTCTGAGGCTCCATCTAACATACTTTGGACATGTTGTGAGGAGAGACTGGTCCTTGGAGAAGGACGTCATGCTTGGGAGGGTGGAGGGACAGCGCAGGAGGGGAAGGCCCTCTATGAGGTGGATTGATTCAGTGACTGGGATAATCGGGATGGGAGTGTCAGAGACAGTGAGATTGGCAAGGAATTGGACAGGGTTTAGGGCTGTTTACATAGGGTGGCTATGAGTTGCAAGCGACTCGAAGGCACATAACAACAACAACAACAACAAAGATAAAATTATATTACCAGCACATGAAATATAAATATGTAATTAGTGATAACAACAAAAGGGGCAAGAGGAAAAATAAAGACCGAGAATTTCTTGTTACTCAAATTAAGTTGTTACTAGCTTACCCTAGATTGTTATAAATACAAGCTCTTAAATGTAATATTCATGGTTGTGTTGTTGTTGTTGCTATGTGCCATTGAGTTGCCTGTGACTCATAGCGACCCTGTGCCAATCTTATTGTCTCTGACATGTTGCAGACCGCGGGCCCCAAAGAATGAAATAATTTTATAATTATTAATAATGAGACAGACTACCAGGAATGATATGGAACAGAGAGTGTGAAAAACAGGGGGCCAACAGTTCCCATGACTGAAGGGCCCAAGCCATGCTTCTCTGAGTATTTATTTAGCATCATAAGGAAGGTAAGCAAAGTAAAATCACAAGGAAGTACAAAGCAAAAACAAAGGATAATGGTGAAGTCTTTTACAGATAAGGCCAAGTTCCTCTTTATGCTAATCTCAATAGGGAGGGATTCATTTGACACAAACTAAGAACAATGTTGACTCCTAGGGAATGCCCCAATGCCACAATGTGACCTTCAGCTTGTATCAAGCTTCCCTCATTTCCTGATACAGCATTTGGTCTACTATTATTAAATTTGATATTCGGCTTCCCTCACTGACACACCTACCCCATTACCCCAGTAACTGAATCATCCGTCTCATTGAGGGTCTTCCTCACTTGTGCTGTCCCTCCACCCTCCCAAGCATGAGGTCCCTCTCCAAGGACTGGTCCCTCCTTGCAACATGTCCAAAGTATGTCAGACGAAGCTTCAGAATCTTTGCCTCCAAGGAGCAGACTGGCTTCACCCTCTCCAGGACAAATCTGTTTGTTTTCCTAGCAGTCTATGGTATATTCAATACTCTTCTCCATCACCACAGCTCAAAGGCATCAATTCTCCTTCTATCCTCCCTAGTCATTGTCCAACTCTCTGATGCATAGCAAGCGATTGCAAAGACCATGGCCTGGATCAGGCACACCTTAGTCTCCAGACTGACATCATTGTTCCTTAGTATTTTGGAGAGCTCTCTGACAGCCAACTTTCCCAGTGCAATTTGTCTTTTAATTTCCTGGCAGATTGTGGAGTTAAGCAAACTAAAGCTATTAAAAAGTCTCAATCTCTTCACCATCTATGATGATGCTGCCAATTGGCCCAGTGGTGAGAATATTTGTTTTCTTGATATTGAGCTTCAATAGCCACAAAGAAAAAATATTTTTAAAAGTATAGCTCCCACTAAAGGGGGAGCTCTGGTGGCCTCGTGGCAAGCAGCTGAACTGAAATCCCAAAGGTGTGCAGTTTGAATTCACTAGGTGCTGCACTGGAGAAGGAGGGGCAATCTCCTCCTGTACCATTCAGATCTGATTCAGTAGCACACAACAAGAAAAGAAAACACGTAAAAAAAAAATAAAAATACACAAAAGGAAAAGACAAGAGAACCAAAATGGACCACTACAATAAGCCCACAAGACACAAAAGCAGTAGTACTAAAAGATAATGACAAAGAAGGCTTAAAACATCCCCCACAATAAAGCAAATAACAAAACATAAAAAGTATCTCTGCCCTTATCAGTAACAAAATGGAAAACAAATGGACTCCAATTTGTTGTTGTTGTTGTTGTTAAATGCCTTTGGGTTGAGTACGACTCATAGTGACCCTATAACAACCAATCTTAACCCTGTCCTATCCTGCTCCATCGTTATCATCACATTTGAGCCCATTGCCAGAGACACGATATCAATCTATCTCAGTGAGGGTCTTCCTCTCCTTCAGAGTCTCTTCGTCTTTCCAAATATGATGTCCCTTTCCACAGCATAGCCTCTTCTAACAACATATCCCCTTGCTTGCTGAAACTGAAGAGGATATGTGGAGTTTGCTGCAGAAGGTCAAAGACTGTAGTCTTCAATCCATATTGAAGTTCAACATCAAGAAAACAAAGATTCTTACCATTGGGCCAATTAGTAGCTTCATGATGGATGGAGAAGAGATTGAGATTGTTAATAATTTCAATTTGCTTGGTTACACACACACACACAAAAAGATTCTTGACACCGGCAGTTAGGAAATCAAGATGAATTGCATTGGGAAAGTCTGCTGTCAGGGACCTCTCTAGAGTACTGGAGAGCAATGATGTCAGTCTGAAGACCAAAGTGTGCCTGATACACTAAGGTCTTTGCAATAAATTTATATGTATCCAAGAGCTGGACAATAACTAAAGATGATGGAAGGATTGATGCCTTTGGACTGTGGTGCTGATGAAGAGTGTTGCACATACTGTGGACAGCCAGGAGAACAAACAGGTCTGACCTGGAGAGGGTGAAAACAAGCTGCTCCCTGGAGGCAAGGATTTTTGAGACTTCGTCTCACATGCTTTGGGCACATGGTCAGGAGGGACCAGCCCTTAGAGAGGGACACCATGCTTGGCAGGGTGGAGGGACAGCACAGGAGAGGAAGACCTAGGATGACATGGATGGACTCACTGACCAGAGAAATTAAATTCAGTCTGTCGGAGATGATGAGATTGGCTCAGGACAGAGCAGGGTTCAGAGCTAGTGTACACAGGGTCACTATGAGTCACAGGTGACTCGATGGCACGTAACAACAACATATCCAAAATATGTGAGATGAAGCTAACCATCTCTGCCTCCAGGGAACACTCTAATTAATCGCACTTTCTCCAAGACATATCTGGTAGTTCTTTTGGCAGACCACAGTATATCCAGCACTCTTCTCCAACACCATGAGTCAAATGTATCAATTCTTCTTCTGTCATCCTTAATCATTGTCCAGCTCACAGATACATAGGTGGTTGGAAAGACTGTTTCTCTTGGTATTCAGGCTAAAATCAAGTGTAATATCAGAAAGGAATAGAATGGATTTTTTTAAATCAAATTACATGTTTTTTCTAAGCACTGCGCTGCATATTAAACACAAGAATACTAAGAATACTAATGGATTGAAAGTGGATTGGAAGGGAGAATTCTATGCAAACAATAACTAAAAGAGAACTCAGGTGGCGATATTAATATCAGACTAAATAGATGCTAAGGCAAGGCCTGTCAAAAGAGACAGATGGACTTTATATATTGATTAAAGGGTCAATTAACTGAGAATATTAGGTAACTGTAAATACATATGCACTCAACATCGGAACATCTAAGTGTATAAAGCAAACACTGACAGACGTGAAGGGAGAAATACTACAATAATACTAGAGACTTCAATAACTCACTGTCAATATTTGAAAAAAAATCTACAAAAACCAACAAAGAAATAGATGACCTGAATGACAGGATAAACTAGATAGATTTAATAGATGTAGATAAAGCACTCCAGTCCTTGAGACTCTACAGCAAGTGTTGATGTAAGAGATGATGTGGCTAAATTAAAGCTTTTGGCCCGTGGTGGATCTCCACTTACTTATGTGTTGTTGTCGTTGATTGCGGTCGAGTTGAGCACAACTTGTAGCGACTCCATGAACAAAAGTAACAACTCAAAATAAGAAGCAGTTACAAATATCCATTGGTAACTGGAATGTGGAATGTATGATACCAAAAAGAACTGGCTGACGCTGAAGTATTTCAGAAAGTACCATATGATCAAGAACCAATTTTAATGAAGAAGGATGTTCAACCTGCTCTGAAGACATTGGGGGGGAAAAAATAAATAAGGCCCCAGGAACTGATAGAATACCAATTGACATGTTTCAAATAACAGATGTAACCTTTGACATTCTCCCCAGGCTGTTCTAAGAACTCTGAAAAACAGCTACCTGGTTGTCTGACTAGAAGAGATCTGTATTTGTTCTCATTCCCAAGAAAAATGATCCACTAGAATGTGGAAATTATCAAATTAATATTGCATGCAAGCAAGATATTGTTGAAGATCGTCCCAAAATGGCTAGAACTGTACAGTGACAGAGAACTGCCAGAAGTTCAGGCTGGGTTTAGAAGAGACGGTGACACTATGGATATCAGTGCTGATGTCAGATAGATCCTCGTTGAAAGCAGAGAATACCAGAAAATTTTCTGTTTAGGCTTTATTGACTATGTAAAGGCATTTGACTGTGTGGATCATAACATATCATGGCTAACATTGAAAAGAATAGGAATTCTAAAACACTTGATTGTGCTCATGAGGCAACTACTCCTAGTTCAATAAGCTGTTGTGCTAACAGAGCAAGGACACACTACCTGATTTAAGATTTTAAAATGTCTGTATCAAATAGTCAATAAAAATATATTTCATAATGTAACCTTTCTCCCATTTTTGTTGAGAATCAGCCACTTAAATTTCCCGTCAGTGACTAGAGGGATTTTCTCCAGGTGCTTCCTCTATTTCCCTCCCTTATTAATAAACTTTTTGAGAATTTTTAGGTTATTTAATTAATTATTACAGGAGTAACCTGAAAAGCCATGGATTTAAAAATTAAATGGACTGATTTCTTCTATCCTTCTCCTTTCCAAGGTATTAAAGCTGAAATGTGCCAACTGGCAGTTAAGAGAGAAGGGTGAAATTGGAGGACACTTTAAAAGTCTTAAACTTTGAAATTATTCTACCTATTTCCCATACTGTTTTAATTTTAACATAAATAATATGCCTTCATCCAGGATTGTAAAAGGCATGTGGTTTTAGTGAAACTTATTTTGTGCTATCTTCTGCAGTATTAAAGGGAAAGGAGTATTCATGTGTATCACCCTATCTTATTTTTGAAGCCAGGGTAGTTGTATCATTTTGTTACCAGCAGTGCTAAACCAAATGTGATCTGGTTACCTTGGAAATGCAGGAACTTTTGAATGTACTGTAAAATAAAATGCAGATTGATTCCCACAAAAAAAAAATAAAAAAAAAAATAAAATGTCTGTATCATGTTGTCTTTGCAATGTATCATGTTGTATCTTCTCTCCATATCTATTCAAACTGTCTGCTGAGCAAATCATTTGAGAAGAAGACTCCTCAATAGCCTACAGTATGCAGATGATACAACTTTGATTGCTGAGAGTGAGAAAGATTTGAAGTGCTTTATTGTAAAAGACCAAAGACTTCTTCTTTTCCCCCACTTTTTTATTTTTTTATTATTAATTTTAATGGAAATTTACAGAGACTTTGCATTTCCATTCATTCATTGTTGCACTTTTCTCCCCTCGCAACCCTCCCCCCCCCTCCCAGTACACTACCCTCTTGGAAAAGTAGAAGGAAAATTCTTTCATTGTTTTACAATTCCTCCCCCCAGGTCCACTCTACTATTCAGCCTTTGCTCTGGACTCCTATCATGACAAAAATACCTAATCACATAGCCCTTTTAAACAGTTTTCTCCCTCATCTGTTTCAATGCAGTACAAATTATTTAACCCATCTTCCTCAGTCTCCCCCCAAACCTGACTGACGTCAGTCCCATTCTACAGCAGTGGCACTATACAGTGCTTGTCCTTTTGTGACTGAGATATTTCACTCAGCATAATGTACTCCAGGGTCACCCATTTTTAATAATATTGCATGAGTTCCTTGTTTTTCAATGCAGCGTAGTATTCCATCGTGTGAATATACCACAGCTTCTCTATCCATTCGTTTGTTGATGGGCACTTAGGTTGCTTCCAACTCCTTGCTATTGTGAACAAAGCCGCGATAAACATGGGTGTGCATATATCTGCTTGTATGTCAGTTATGGTCTCTTTGGGGCATATTCCCAGTAGTGGAATTCCTGGGTCAAATGGTATCTCTATTTGCAACTTTTTGAGAAAGCGCCATACTGCCTTCCACAGTGGTTGCACCATTTTAAACTCCCACCAACAGTGAATAAGTGTTCCAGTTTCTCCACAACCTTGCCAGCATTTGTTGTGTGCTTGTTCTGTTAAATTTTGCTATTCTGACTGGGGTGAGATGATATCTCATAGTTGTTTTTATTTGCATCTCTCTTAGAGCTAGGGATTTTGAACATTTCTTCATGTGCTTGTTAGCTATCTGAATGTCTTCTTTGGTGAAGTGTCTGTTCATATCCTGTGCCCATTTTCAATTGGATTATTTACCTTTATCTTGTTGTGGTGTTCAAGTATTTTATAAATTCTGGATATAAGTCCCTTATCTGATATGTCATTACCAAATACTTTTTCCCAGTCTGTGGCTTCCCTTTTTAACCTGTTGGAGATGTTTCTGGATGTGCATAGGAAAGACTTCTTATTGTGGTGGTTGTTATGTGCCATCGATTCCCCTGGACCCATAGCGACTGTATTTACAGCAGCTCTGAAGCCTGTCCTGTCCTGAGTACAGTAGACCAAAGACTTCAATATGGATTACATGTCACCATTAAGAAAATAAAAATCCTCACCACTAGAACAATTGGTAGCATCATGATAGAAGGAGAAAAGATTGAAACTTTCAAGGACTTCATTTTACTTGGATCTACAATCAACACATTTGATACCTTCAGTCTGGAGATCAGGAGACCAACCATTGCATTAGGGAAGTCTCTCCAAATTACTGGGAAGCAACAATGTCAGTTTGAGGACAAAGGTGTGGCTTATTCAAGCCATGGTTTTTTCAATCACTTTCTATGCATCCTGAGAGCTGGACAAAGACTAAGGATGACAGAAGCATTGATATATTTGAATTGTGGTGTTGGAGTACTGGAGTACTGAATATCCCATAAACTGCCAATGTTGTTGTTGTTGTTATGTGCCATTGAGTCGCCTGAAACTCATAGTGACCCTATGTACAACCCTAAACCCTGCTCCGTCCTGTGCCAATCGCACTGTCTCCACACAGCTACCCCCGTTACCCTAGTCACTGAATCAATCCATATCATCGAGTGTCTTCCTCTCCTGTGCTGTCCCTCCACCCTCCCAAGCATGACGTCCCTTTCCAAAGACTGGTCCCTCCTTGCAACATGTCCAAAGTATGTCAGACGAAGCTTCAGAATCCTTGCCTCCAAGGTTAAACTCTCTCCAGGATGAACCTGTTCATTTTCTCAGCAGTCTGTGGTACATTCAATACTCTTCTCCAACACCACAGCTCAAAGGCATCAATCAATTGTCTTTCTATCATCCCTAGTCATTGTCCAGCTCTCCTCGCTGATGCATAGAAAGTGATTGCAAAGACTATGGCATGTATCAGGCACACCTTAGTCTCCAAACTGACATCTTTGCACTTCAGTACTTTAGAGAGATCTCTAACTACCATAGAAGCGCTAAATCTTGAAGAAAATGCAACGAGAATACTCTCTGAAGTAAATATGACAAAGCTTCGTCTCACGTACTTTGGGCATGTTGTTGTTGCTGTGTGCCGTCGAGTAGCTGACCCACCAGATACAGTAAATGGTATGGGAAGAGATTGTCATTCTTTGTCACGTGGAGCAATTGATGGATTGGAACTGCGTGCCTTTGGGATTGCAGTGCATCTTCTTACCACGAGGCTTCCAGAGCACCCTTGTGGAATAATAGAGAGAGACATCATGCTTGGAAAGATGGGGAGCCAGCCAAAGAGAGGAAGACCCTCAACCAAATAAATTGACACTGACTGCTGCAATGGACTCGAGCGTGTCAGAGATAATGAGGTTGGCACAGAAAAGAACAAAGCTCAGATTTGTTGTCCAGGGGTCGCTATGAGTCGAACTCAACTCGACGGCATTTAACAACAACATCACAGTAAGCACCACTAAATATTTGTTAAATGTTATCTGGGACGAGCTCTGGGGGCCTAGTGGCAAGAAGCTGCACTGCAATCCCAGAGGCGGCAGGTCTGAATCCAATCCACCAAATGCTCTGCTGGAGAGGGAGGGACAATCTCCTCCTGTATCAGTCAGATCTGATTTTACGGTACACACAAAAAAATAAAAAATAAAAAAAATGTATCTATGATGGTCCAGCTGGTTAACCATTAGCGTGAAATGATGAAGGGTCGCCGAGAATGAATGGACACAGAGAGCTGAGACGGAAGATGCATGGGGAAGCTTTTTGAAGAGTGTCAGAAATGACACTTCTGTAAGGATGGAGGTGGACCCTAGGACTAGCGGGAGAGATGTTGAGGCAAATCAGGGAATGATAACCAGGTGGAACACAAATCGGAAGGCGATAAGAGTAACTGGGCATTGGGACGGCTCTGTGCCAAAGCGAAGACGAGGCGGCGGCATCCCGCACGCGCAAGCGCGGCCTCCACGCTCCCTACGCGCCTGCGTGCGCGTGCACGAGGGGTCGGAGCGGAAACGGCGCCGAGGGGCCGCGCGTCCGGGAGGCGAGCGGAAGTGGGTGTGAGAGCGGAAGTGGCCGGCTAGAGCCGGGGGTTGGGCGGGGACCGGGCTTGTTGGTGAGGCGGCGGCGGCTCGGCAGGCAGGTTCAGTCTTCGGGAGCCAGGTCTGTGGAGTGGGTGGGTGTCTCCACAGTGACTGCGTGCGCGGGCCAGCGCGTGTGACTTCCCCTTATCCCGGTCCCTTTCCCCTTTTCCCCTCATCTACTGCCGTACCCAGCTCCCCCACCCCCGCTTCAGGGGGCAGCAGGGCCGTTCCCTCCGTCCTTCCCTCCTTTACCCACCCTCACCCGCCCTTATTTCTCCTTCCCCTGCCCGGGGTAGCCGCCGCCATGATCCTGCTGGAGGTGAACAACCGCATCATCGAGGAGACGCTCGCGCTCAAGTTCGAGAACGCGGCCGCCGGGTGAGCGCGCGCCGGGGATCGGGAGGTGGCACCGGTGACCCCTGCCAGTCGCCGGGATCGGCGGCGTGTCCGCACACCTGGAGGAGGGAGCTGGGGGCGCCTGGCGGGTGGCGGGGCCGCCCCGGCGGCGGGGAGACGTGGGAGGCGCCTGGGCGCGGCGGGGTGCGGGGCCGCGATGCGCGGGGCGAGGCTCGCAGGAGGGATGCGGAAGCGGCGAGTGGCCGGGGCAGCGCGTGCCAGGGGGAGACCTGGGGGGCTGCGGGGGCCGCGCTCCTCAGCATCCCCGCGCCCTCTTCCCACTGCCGTCCCCGTCATTGTTCTGAACCGGGAGGGAGCCCGCTGGCCATTGGGCTGGAAGGGAGTGTGCAGGGATTCCCGGGACTGGAGGAAGCTGCCAGCAGCAGCAGCATTGCTGCCTCCCTAGCCCACCTCCTCGTCTTCCTCCTCTTCCACGGAGCAAGAGGGAACACTGGCAGCCTTGGCTTCCTTAACACCAGTTCTGTCTTCTCCATCAGACCCAGTCTTACAACCGGAAAATCGCTCTCTCTAGTTTCTTCCTCTCCTCCCGCTGCCCTAGCGCGCACAGTGCTCTGTAAAGAAACGGGCCGTTTTGTTACATTATTTCCCGAGCTAAGCTGACAGTTCCTTCCTCCACACCCCTTTCCTGTCTGCTGAGGTTCTGATGATGGTCCCCACCATCCCCGCGCGCCTGTGTCTTCAATTCTTGTGCAAGACCCCTGGCAGGAGGTTGCCTCTGACAGTCCTGGCCTAGTGACACACTTAAGATCCTCCAGCGTCTGTAAAGCTCTTAGATAACCTTCACCATTAGCCTTTGAATGAGGGGCTCAGGACATTTTTCCAAGGCATTTTTTGCCAGCTAAACCCGAGAGTCAGAAGGTAAACCTCCTCCAGAGCTACTGTGCCTTTTCTAATAACGGTCTTTAACATGAGACCAAAGAGTTGACTTTATCTTCCAATTTTCAGTGGCCTGTGGCTAGTCCCTTTGCCTTATTTCCCCCTTGGTGAGGAGGGGCCTTCACATAGTTGGCTTCAGTTGAGGAACTAAATGCAAAGTGTCTCTGATGAACTGGGAAGTAGTGACAGGAAAGTAATGCTTGGGGATCCACAGTTTGGAGGGGAAATTCTCAGTGATCGTAAGGAATTTGTGGCTTGAGTCACTAAAAAGTTCTACTGGCCTACTCCTTAAATTGACTATATGTCCTGTCTGTCTTATTAAAGCTCACCATTTTTATCTGTCAAACAAGCATAACTTTCCCTGAAATCCTGTGTGCAGTGAATTTACACTATTTCCTGCCAGGGGGTACAGTTACTTGTATTTGAGTCTACCTTGTTGCTTCTCTTCAGTCTCCTCATTTCCTTTGTTTGAATTATTCAAATTATTCAAGTGAATCAGCCCAGGTCTTATTTGAGTGATTGGTAATGTACCTTTTTTTTGAACAGTGTAGCACATAGCAGGAAGTGGAGCTAACTTCTGCATTTTCACAACTGAGCTTAATGCATTCTCAAGTCCAAACTAGCAACGAATGAGACCTGAGTGGTTATTAGCAGATCTGCAAGATAATTTGCTTGTGTATTTTCAAGTAGAGGCATGCCCTGTGTGTGGGAGTACATTCACATCTATTTGTGTATTAATAACTTGTGATTCCCAGATGTAGCCCATTACTCAGTATTTCCAGCTCTTTTTTTCCTTTTAGAAAATTGCTCTTAGAGCATTTGAGTCTTTCAAAGGTGCCAAAACAGATCTTCGTTTAAAGAAGTAATAAGCTCAAGCTTCCAGGACATTTTGTTCAAAGATACGCATTGTATTGGTGTTAGATACAGAAAGGAGGATGGCAAACTTTAGCTTTTTATTCTGACCCATCTCCCCTCCGCCATGTAACTTTAAGTAAAAGGGCATTGAACATATTCATCTGAAAAGCGGTTGAGAAATCTTTGTAAAAGAATGAAAGATAGGACTTTTCTGGAACTGCCTGCTTGCAAGCCAAATGAGAGTTTTCAGGCATACCAGTAAGGTGAGGCAGCAGTGAAACAGATGTTTATCAATTGCATACCTACACTTACAGCACTTACAGCAGAGGATGACTAGTGTAGTAATGGTAAAATGTTTACAGGAGTCTGGTAAGGAGCTGTACTGCAATCCCAAAGGCATCCAGTTCCCATCCACTAGCTGCTCAGAGAAAGGATGGGCAAACACCTGCGTGATTTACTGCCTCTAAAAACCCAGGGTCAGCTGTGAGTCAGTGCAGACTGGACTGCACCCAGCACCAGCACCACCTCTACTAGCGCTTTTCTGTTGGTGTCATCCCTAAGGAGTTGTGTGGCTAGCACAAAGGTAATGCCTATGGTGGTATGGATTCACCAGCAGCTCCACGAGAGAAAGGCAGACAGTCTCCTGTGTGATTTACAGCGTCTAAAACCTACAATGAGCAATGAGATGGGGAATTTATTTGAGACCAACCAGTGCCTCTGAGAAGCCCTGGTGGCTTGGTGGTAAAGCACTTGGCCGCTAACTATAAAGTTGCTGGCTTGAACCCACAATCTGCTCTGTGAGAGAGATATGACTGTTGTCATAAAGATTGCAGCCTTGGAAACCTTAAGGGACAGTTCTCTACCCTGTCTGTAGGATGTCTGTATGTCAGAGCTGACTCAGGAGCAGTGAGTTTGGTTTTGATATTACCAGCACCAAGCAGGAGCTTTGAAAGAAAGGAGGCCTGAGAGTCCGTTGTTGTGTTAGGTCAAGTCAGAACAGACCCCATAGTTGACCCTCCAGTGAGTTTTCAGATGCAGTGAATCGTATGGGAGGAGATTGTCCATTCTTCTTCGCAGACCGGCTGATAGATTCAAACCACATGCCTTTGGGATTGTAACACAGCTTCTTACCACTAGGCTACCAGAAAGCTAAAGAGAAAATAAGGGTTAAAACTTCTTGGAGTGGGAGCTAGAGAAGGACATTGAAGAAAAGTAGCTGAGAGTTTGACAGGCACTGCCAGTGAGAGCATGCTGGGCGAGGTCAGCTCCACCCAGCTTTACTCTTCTCAGAGCAGACAAGCCAGGGCACTCTGGTGCCCAGCACCCTTTCCTCAGGAATGGATCTTTCAGTTCTGCGCTGTCTAGTATGAAAGCCACTAGGTACATGTGGAACTGTTTCAATGTAGATGAAAATAAAAATGAAGTTAATTGAAAATTGAGTTCTTCAGTTATACTGGCCATATTTCTAGTATTCAGTTACCATGAGTGACTACTGCTCTCTATTAGACAGTATGTTGTTGTTGTTGTTATGTGCCATCGAGTCGCTTGCGACTCATAGCGACCCTATGTACAACAGCCCTAAACTCTGCTCTGTCCTGTGCCAGTCGCACTCCCGTCCCAATTATCCCAGTCACTGAATCAATCCACCTCATAGAGGGCCTTCCTCTCCTGTGCTGTCCCTCCACCCTCCCAAGCATGATGTCCCTCTCCAAGGACCGGTCTCTCCTCACAACATGGCCAAAGTATGTTAGACGGAACCTCAGAATCCTTGCCTCCAAGGAGCCACCCGGTTTAACCCTTTCCAGGACAAATCTGTTTGTTTTCCTAGCAGTCTATGGTATTCTCAATACAGCACCACAGCTCAAAGGCATCAATTCTTCTTCTATCCTCCCTGGTCATTGTCCAACTCTCTGATGCATAACAAGTGATTGCGAAGACCATGGCCTGTATCAGACGCACCTTAGTTTCCAGAGAGACACCATTGCTCTTCAGTACTTTGGAGAGGTCCCTAACAGCAGACTTTCCCATGGCAATGCACCCTTTAATTTCCTGGCTGCTGGTGCCAAGACTGTTGACTACAGAGCCAAGCAAACTAAAGCTGTGTACAATCTCAATCTCTTCACCATCCATCCTGATGCTGCCAATTGGTTAGAATCTTTTGTCTTCTTGACATTGAGCCTCAATCCATATTGTAGGCTGCAGTCCTTGACACTCTGCAGCAGGCACTTCAGGTCCTCTTCAGTTTCAGCAAGCAGGGCTGTGTCATCCACATAACGCAGACTGTTGATAAATCGTCCACCAATCTTGACCCCACATTTCTCCTCATAGAGCCCAGCCTCCCGGATAATCTGTTCTGCATATAGGTTGAAAAGGTATGGAGATAGGATGCATCCCTGGCCTATGCCCTTCCCAATTTTGAACCATGCAGTGTTCCCTTGCTCTGTTCTGACAACTGCCTCCTGGTCCAAGTATAAGTTTCGCATTAGAATGATCAAGTGTTCTGGGATTCCCATTCTTCTCAGAGTCAGCCATAGTTTGTTATGATCTACACAGTCAAATGCCTTTGCATAGTCAATGAAACACAGATAGACATTCCTCTGGTATTCTCTGTTTTCAGCCAAGATCCATCTAACATCAGCTACAATATCCCTAGTACCATGACCCCTTCTAAACCCAGCCTGGACTTCTGGTAGTTCTCTGTTGATGTGCTGTTCCAGTCGTTTTTGGATAATCTTCAGTAAACTCTTGCTTGCATGTGAAATCAGTGAGATTGTTCTGTATAGATTTCAAACATTTCCATTATTGTTTAAAGTTCCTTTTATTGGATAGCACTATTCTAACTCAAAAAATAAAACAGCATGAGATAGTCTTAAAAATAGTTCTGTGGTATGTACTTCAGGATATAGTTGCATTAATTTGCCTTTTGGGGTTGATCCTTTTTTAATAATGCTTTCAGATCATCCTGCTCAAATCTTGATTGTGACATCCTACTAGAAGTCTAAATTTCCTTCTGATAGAGCAGTTCTGTCATTTAACTTTTTAAGTGAATACATATGATCATGATAACCTTTTCATTTGGAGACAGTTCAGGCAAAACATACTATTCATTCTAAACAAATTGCTTTTTTACTTTTCACTACCACACAACTTGGAAAATGATTTATTGGAGTGATCCATACATCATTACAAAATAATAATTAGTAGTAAATGTCTTCTCAACAGCCTTTAACCTTAGATGATGTGATGACAAAACTGTTTTTAGAGGCTGCAAGTAACCCCATGCTCAGGTCTTATCAACAGCAGTACCTGTTTAAGATTTCCTTTGTAGCCTCCAATTAAAGCAGAAATAATGTAGCAATTAATTTCATTCTTTTGTTAGTATTTACACACAAGAACCTTTGCAGCCTTGAAGCTGAGCCTGTCAGTATAGCTAGAGTTTTGGAGTTCAAAATTGAGGAAATGCTGTCAGATGAGAATTGCTATTGCTTTTAAGTGCTTGCTGGCTCCCTGCCACAGCCTGTGCAGATTGTGGAGAGCTGTGGTTCAGTGAGGGGGAGTGAAGCTCAGTAAGCGCACAGTGCTAGTTGGGGTGGGCGAGGACTGTGGGAGGAGAAATTTGAGAAAGGAATAAATTAAATCTTGCTGATACCCTGTTCTTGTTCCCAAAAATGCTGCATATGTCCTCAGAGAGACAGTCTGATTTGCAGTGATTTAGAATTAGGACATTTTTTAAGTATTTAGAAGTGGCTGGCTGACGTAAAAGATATGGTCGATCTTTTTACAAATCGTTACAGTTAAATGTTGTTGCCTGTCCTCTGGCCTCCTTGGGACATTTTAGCATGAAGCTGTCACCAAACTGGTAACTACTTAAGAGCAAGTTCTATGAATTTAGTCCTCTTTATTTCCCCAACATCTTGTACTCATATTCTCAGTAAATTAACGAGTATTCTTTTCTCATATTCTCTTCCCTGAAAGTAAATGAAACTAGTTCAAATGATTCCTAGTTGCTTTAGGAGATTATCACTCCTCTGACATTGTGTATTTTCAGCTTTCAGTTCTTAGTTCTTCATATTTTTGCATTTGTCTTAAGACAAATAAGAGTAGGACCACCTCTTATCTGATAGGGTGCTTTTGCATGCTTTGCACAGAATGGTGGGAGTTGTATAGAGGAATTAAAAGAGACTGATCAGAAATTCATAATTTTGCTAATCCCTGTCCTGAAAGGAATAACTGGAAGATAAATGTTCAATGGGAATTGAGTTCTTGGATGCATTCAGGAGTAAAAACTTCAAAGTGCATGATGAGAAAAGAGGCGAGACAGTGCAGTTGCCAGGAGTCCTTTCCTCACTGGTCTTTAACATCCCAGAAATTTCCTTTGAAATAAAGGGAAAGATCCAGTGTCAAAAACAGTGTGTATGAACTTTGGAAGTACATTGGTATAAAATAAAAATTTTATTTAAAAGAGACCTTTCCCCCCCTCAGATATAAAGAATAGCTCTTGAAGCACATCTGAATGAATTGAACACATTGGAATGAATATATTTTTATTGTCTTGGTCTGTCCAGTTACTAACTTTAAGGACTTATCCAGCTGGCTTGTTCTAGGATTCCAGACATTGGTCTGACACCTATTAAATGATTGTATTCTCCTTGAACTGCTACCTAATACGTGATTCTAGGGATTAACCAAAATCCCAAAACCTCTCCCAGACACAGCTTCAAAGTCAAGCTGCCTCTCTGCCTTCACCTACGGGAACCAGGTGTTGTGTTATATGCATTTTCTTTTGTTTTAAATGTGCATTGTTGTAAGTTTCCATTTATAACTGAGAAAACTAGAGCCTGAAGTGTTTTGTGGAGGGAGTAAACATTTATTGAGTTGTTAGGTGCCACCGCGTCATTCATGGTGACCCCATGTGACATAGTAGAAATGCTGCATAGGATTTCCTGGACCCTTAAAATTACATACACAGGTCTTTCTCCCCCAAGGCTTCTAGGTAGATCTGAACCATGAAGCTTTTGGTTAGCATCTGAATGCTTAAATACTGTACCATCAGCGTTCTTAATTTATTGAGCAACGAATATCTATTCAGTAGTGTGCTGGGTGCTGCTCTTCATTAGGTGACTTCTGGCCTGGTTTATGATCTGGTGCACATAAAATATACTGATATCTCTGACACTTTGCAATAAGTAGTCTGGCCAGAGAACCCGCTGTGTCTCTATCCTAAAGGCAAATGGGATCCTTTTCTCAGTATATATGTAACTTGCTAAAACAGCATTGATTCATAGCTACATATAATTTCTTATTGGGTCTTCATAATAACTTTGTGCAATAGCTTGCTTTTGTCCTCATTGTATAGAAGAACTTGAAGCACTTACTTGTCCTTATATATCAGTAAGGGGCGGAACTTGAGTCAACGCTAAAGGACATGCCTATCTATTTCCCTCCCCGCTGCCCCTTATCATCACCTTAGCTTCCCAAGCTTTAGCACAGAGTAGATAACTATTTATCTTTTGGTCTAACTGGTGCACTTTCCCCACCAGTCTTGCCCTCTCTCTGTGATTCTCTGTGATTTGATTTTATTTTCCGTTTACTCATATATTTTAGCATGTAATTGTGAAGACCCTGGTCTGGGTCAGACACACCTTAGTTGTTTCCATACTGACATCGTTGCTTTTCATTACTCTGGAGATGCCCCTGACAGTAAACTTCTCCACTCCACTTCATCTTTTAATTTCTTGGCTGCTTGTACCAAGAGTGTTGATTGTGAAGCCAAGCAAACTAAAGGTGTTAACAGTCTCGGTCTCTTCACCATTTATCATGATGCTCCGTTGGTCCAGTAGTGAGAATCTTTGTTTTCCTCATGTTGAGGTTCCATCCTTATCGAAGGCTGGACTTCTTGACTTTCTACAGCAAGTGCTTCAGGTCCACCTCAGTTTTAGCAAGCAAGGTTGTATCATCTGCATAACACAAGTTGTTGATACAAGAGATGATGGAAGGAGAATTGATGCCTTTGAGCTGTGAATATTGAATATACCATGGGCTGCTAGGAGAACAAGTTTGGCCTGGAGAGGGTGAAACCAGGCTGTCCCTTGGAGGCAAGGATTCTGAGGCTCTGACATACTTTGGGCATGTTACAAGGAGGGACCAGACGTAGAGGGACATCATGCTTTGGAGAGTGGAGGGACAGCACAAGAGAGGAAGAACTTCAGCGAGATGAGTTGACTTAATGACTAGGGTAATGGAGGTTGGTGTATCAGAGACAGTAAAGTGGGTTTAGGATAGAGCAGGATTCAGAGCTGCTGTATATAAGGTCACTATGAGTTGCAAGTGACTTGACAGCACATTAACAACAACATATATTTTTTCTTTTATTGTTGCACATTTATACGTTGCATATTTATACATTGTTGCACCCTACAATGTACCCCTTGTTTCGTGTTGTTCTCAAATGTATAATCTCATAATCCTATATTCCTTTTGGACAGTTCTTCCCCTCATCTTTTCTAATGCAGTGTTCATTATCTGTCAACTCTTTATCCATTCCCTCTTCAAGCCCCCCTTGTCTGTCCTCTTTTATAATAGGGCATTAGGCAGTATTTGTCCTTTTGTGACTGAGGTATTTAACTTAGCATAATATCCTCAAAGCTCCCTCATGTTGTATAATGTTTTACTAGTTCCTTGTCTTTCAGTGTTGCATAATATTCCATAGGCTTAATGTACCATAGTTTGTCTATCCATTCATTTATTGGTGGACACTTGGGTTGCTTCCGTCTCTTGGCTGTCGTAAAGAATGCATCAATAAATGTGAATGTGCATATATCTGTTTGAGTTATGGCTCTGGTTTCTTTTGGCTATATTCTCAGTAATGGAATTGCTGGGTCAAACAGTATTACTATTTCCAACTTTTATAGAAAGTGCCAAACACCAAACCACCTTTCGTAGTGGTTGTACCATTTTACATTTCCCACCAGCAGTGAGTAAGAGTTCCTGTGTTTCCACAACCTCCACAGAATTTGTTGCTTGCTTCCCTGTTGAACTGTTGCTGGGGTGAAATGATATCCCATAGTTGTGATTCTTTGTGATTTTAAATCACATAAGTAGTAAATGCTTAACTTAGTATTGAGAAATATTTCTCTTATGGTATATTTCAAACTCAGTACTCCTTGTTGAGGCACAGAGTTCCCGAGCCTCTGACTCCCCAGGGACATCTGATGAAGTCTGCTTTGGCCTGGTGCTCTTCTCAGCAACCTTCTGTCTCCTTTATGATCTTTTGTCCAACCATAAATAGTAAGCTAAAATATTAATGACAATGATTCAACAAATATTTCTAAGGTAGCACATCACTTAGTATTGATCTTAGTGACTTCTCCCACTGGGATCTGTGCTCAGGGAACTCTGTAGCCTAGAGAAATTAAGAATTTCAGAGACTCAAAATGTTTACAGTTTAGAATCCAAAGTTACTTGCCATTTGTTTTTCTCAGATCAGTTGGACAATGAAAAATCAGCTCTCTTGTTTAATGGTTTAAAAGTTATTTTAAAGTTTTAAAATAATTTATTGAATACACACTTCTATAAACTTTCACCCTCTCACATAGGCGTAGGCAGACTTTCCCAGGAAAATATACTTCAATGTTCCCTGCCATTGTTCATCTTCTTAATATATCATTCAAATGAGCTGTGGGTTAAAGTGTCTGCTGCTGCTTTGTACTTGTTTTCTAGAGTTTCTAAAGGTGAAGAATGGCTTTTGGCCATTCATTGCCTTTGTCTCCTGGTTACCATTTCAAAATGACAGCTTAGAAACAATTTAAATTTTCACCTCAGTTTCCAGGGTATTCTGAACTCACTGCCTCCCCATAAACTAGATTATTACTTCCTTTCCTAAAACCACCCAAAGTGATTTCCCTAAGTTCCATTTGGATAGCTTTGAAGAAAGAGGATAGAACTTTGTGTGGAATGCCAATAAGTTGCTTCTTTAGTAGGACTAACATATACTTCATAGAAGCCAGTTTCCTTGAAGAAGACTGTTTAGCCTTTGTATAAGCTTTTTGATAGTCATAACCCAGGTAACATGTTGTTATTTCCCAGCAACCATGAAGAGCATCTCAGTCTTGGTTGATATTCATGGGTTAGAGAGCAGAGAATGTAAAAAACATGTACTTGATTGTGAGGTCTTGAGCAAGTTAAGGGAAAATAAATATGAAAATTTGTATATCTTGGCCAGTATAAAATAAAATGGGATCAGTTAAGGATATAGTCAGTATTGCTACTTTCCTATCCGTGGGCTTTGAAAAGGAGTAGACACATATATAAAGTGTTTTTTTCACCAGGGCTTAATTGACCATTGTTGTTCTGTTTTGTTTTTAAATTTTTTTATTATTATTTTATTATTTTGTGTGTGTATGTGCGTGTACTGTCAAATCAGATCTGACTAGTACAGAAGGAGATTGTCCCTCCTTTTCCCGGCAGAGCATCTGGTGGATTTGAACCATGTGCCTCTGGGATTGCAGTGCAGCTTCTTTCCACTAGGCCACCAGAGCTCCCCTAATTGACCATTGTTTTAAATGGCTAGGATGTATCATGCCTTTCAGGTAACAATTGGATGTCATTTAACAAGTAGAAGTTCATAGTCCCATCTAAGCTGGGAATTGCACGGAAAGTACTAGACACTCCTTCCCTTCCAGGATAAGTTCTCTTGTCTTCAGCAGTTCCATTTGGTAGGTAGGATCAGTTGCATTTTCCCACTTTATAGACGCTTATATGAGAAAACAACAACTTAAAAAAGTGGTGATTTCGGGGAGCTCTGGTGGCATAGTGGCAAAGAGCTGCAACTATAATCCCAGAGGTGCACGGTTCAAATCCACCAGATGCTCTGCCGGGGAAGGAGGGACAATCTCTTCCTGTACCAGTCAGATCTGACTTGACAGTACACTCACACAAAAATAAAGTAAAAAAAAAAATTTTTTTTTTTAAAAGTGATTTTTTTTTCCTAAAAACGTGAACCTGATAAAAAACTGAGGTTGGAAAACAAATGTCATAACTACAGATTGTCCTCCCTGTTATTTTTTTACTGTCCTCAGTGTTACTTTGTGCTATTAAGCAAGGTCAGAGCTGAAATTGAAAATTCTTTTTCAAGTAGAATCAGTCATTGGCTTCGTAAAGGAGAGTGGTAAAATGCTTTGGTGTGATGTGTGATGGATGAGGAAATGATGTGCAGGGGATACTCAAGATTGTAGAGATTGTCCAGTACTTTGAAATAGAATAGAACTAAAAAAAAAAAAAAGAAATAGAATAGAACTTGCTGTTTTATTTTATGACTTGAAATCATCCTTTCATTTTTAAGCAGATTAAAATCATTCTACACTATACTCTTTACAGCATTCTTCCTGCCTGGTATATTCTCCCCACCCCACACCACCTGTCTCCACTATCTTGTAGAGAAGTATTGGCCAAGGTAGCATTTTATTGTTCACTTATACAAACTTAGGTATATTACATTCTTAGGGAATTCTAAATGTAGGTGAGCACCATTGGTTGCAAGATCTCTGACAGCTAAAACAGCTGCCTGCCAGGCTTCCTTTTCTTTTTTAATGATAAATTGAATTTTAATTGATCAACAGTTGTGTATTGTGGATAGAGAACATAACTTTTCCTACACAAAGAGACATATAGGAGCTTTGGCCTCCCCTCCCTTTTTTTTTTTTAATTTTCTACTAGTTTATTTACAAAATTTGAATACATTGTTTTCAAGAATAAATTCTTTCAATTTCCCTCACCCCCTCACCCATCAAATTGTACAACCCCATGATTCATTTCCCCCTCCCCCTTATAGCCTCATCCCTCTGCTTACACCCTCTCCCACCCCTCCTGGATCTTTATACTCCTTCTACAAAAATTATTTTATACAATATTTAACCTTGTGGGACTGAGTTAGTTCCATGCTTCCTTTTCTGTCCTCTAAGTCCAAAGGTTCCGGTGTCTGAGAAAATTAATTGTCTAGTTGGATAAGCAGTACCCATACGATTTGTACAAAATGGATTGATCTAAATAAATCAGGAGTAATTCCAAGTCCCATTGAAGGCAGACAGTAATAAAGTTATCTTAACTAAAGGACTTAATTTTGTTTTGCAGAAACAAACCAGAAGCAGTAGAAGTAACATTTGCAGGTAAGTACCTATGTCTCCCTCCTTACCTCTTGATATCTTAGGTACCTTGGCTTCAGTTTAGTATACTAAATTAAGATTTTGTGTGTTTGTTTTAGAAATGTTATTACTAGTCATGGTCTGCCTGGCACTAGAGTAATGGAAAACCATGAGAATTGATAGTACATGCTTTGAGGATTTCTTCCATTATTCCTTGTAAAATGAGAGATTTTGACTAGATTATCTAATTTAGAAGACTTGGAAGCTGTCAAGTGCTATGACTTGGAAGCTAGGTAGCATCTCTCCCCTTCTGTAACTAGCAAGGCCTGATCTGCAACTCTTTTGCCAGCAATGCTCAGAACCTAATTTCAGTAATTAGATGGAACGGGTTCCTCTGTGTTTTGAGAAAGACTGAGCTAATAAGTGAGGGAACCTATAGATTCGGAGAGAGTTGAAAAAGAAATGTAGAGTTTGGGCTTTGGATCCTAGAAGCAGAAGCCTCCTCTATTCTTGATCCTCTTGCAGTGCATTCTGAAGTACTTATGGATGAAATGATGTAAATCATGGAGGGTGGGTGGACTTTGTCTAAATGAAACCAGATTGGCCATGTGTTTAAATGTTGAAGCTGCATGATCAGTATGGAGTTTCATTCTGTTCTTTCTACTTTTATACATGCTTAACATGCATCACAATAAAAGGGTTTGGGTTTTTCTTTCAATTTTTTCACTCTAAGCTGTGATTAAGAATAGCTTTTTTATTTTATGAACGTATAGAGATATTGGTACAAAGCAGTTCCATCTTATTGTTTCTATTGACTTCTCACATGGATTTAAAATAAACAATTTTACTTATGACTTCTTATAAAGAGGTCTACTTTCTTGTGGCCTATAATAAGGGAGGTGTTTAGAGATATTACTTCCCATTCCCAGGTTGAACATTGTTAATATGATTTGCTCACAGATTTTGATGGGGTCCTCTATCATATTTCAAATCCTAATGGAGACAAAACAAAAGTGATGGTCAGTATTTCTTTGAAATTCTACAAGGAACTTCAGGCGCATGGTGCTGATGAGGTAAGTTCCACATCATTCTTCTTTGGACTCTTAATCCTTTTATTGGAAGCTTTCAGTTCATTGAAGAAGCATGGCACAGAATCACTCCCATCTTAAGTATAATGAGGTCTGGACAACTTGTCCACCTAATCAGAGACGCTTTACTACATTTACAATGATGTGAAAAGGATGTCTTCAAAGAAGATTTCAGTAATTGCCTGCTTACTACTTAGTTCTCTGTCACTCTGTCACAGCATGGTAACTGTATAAAAAAATCTTAAAACAGATATATTTGCTTTTTTAAAAAATTGTATACACTGTCTGGATTTTCTGTTACACACAAGCACACTCAATAGCCATATCGTTTATCGTTAGGTGTCATGGCTTAGGTTATGACTCATATCAATCGTCTGTACAACAGAACAAAACAATGCCTGGGCCTGCACCTTCTCCATACTTGCTTCATGTTTGAGCCCATTGTTGCACCCATGTAGCCACCCGTTTCACTGAGTCTTCCTCCTTTTTTATTACCAAGCACGATGTCCTTTTGGAGGGCTAGTACATCCTGTTAAATTGTCCAAAAGGTGTGAGATGAAATCTTGCCAAGCATGCTTCTAAGGAGCATCCTACCACTACTTCTTTTAAGGCCTATTTATTTGTTCTTCTGGCAGGCATTATTCTTCCCCAACACCATAATTGAAAGCCATCAAATCTTCTTTGGTCTTCTTTATCCATTGTCTAGTTTTTGCATTTATATAAGGTGATTGAAAACACCAGTTTGGATCAGGAGCACCTTAGACCTAAAATTGATATCTTTGCTTTCTTAAACTCTAAAAAGGACTTTTAAAAATTATTTTAAAGATTATTTTAAGGCAAGCTCTGGTGGCCTAGTGGCAGGAAGCTGCACTGCAATCCCAGAGGTGTGCAGTTTTCAAATCCACCAACCAAATGCTCTGCTGAAGGAGGAGGGACAATTTCCTCCTGTATTAGTCCGATTTGACGGTACACACATTAAAAAAATTTTAAAAACCTATTTTAAAACCTGTTTGCCTAATACAGTATGCTTTTTGAGTTCTTCACTACCCCTTCTATCAGTTTGAATTATCAATCCACATAAAATTTTTAAAACCCACAGTCTAAAAAGCTGATGTTGCTTTTTAAGTCCACTTGTAAAGATTTGTGTTTTCTTTTGTGTTGTGATAGTTTTTTACCCTTTGGTTGGTTTTTTGGCCTTGGTGTGTGTGATTTTATCTTTTTAGTCTTTGTCCTTCAAGTTCAAGTCCTTTTAGCTTTCAGGAAGCAACATCATATCATCTGCATATTGCCACATTCTGGTGCCACTTTCTTGTTATAGTTCGGCTTCTCAGCATATTTGTTCAGCATACCGATTAAAGTGAAAAGATAAAACACTTGACACGTATCATTTCTGATTTGTAATCATGCTGTATCCCCTTGTTCTGTTCACCTGCTTCTTATACTATATACAGGTTCCATATGAACACAATTAATCTATAATTAATAAATAACAGTGTATTTATCATTTCTTATGATTCTTCTAGTCAAGTGAGCACTGGTGGCCTAGTGATAAGGAAGTCCATGCCACTCAGAAGTCATGCTGTTCATATCTACCAGCTTCTCTGCAGAAGGATAGATAATCTCCTTCCATAGGATTTACTGCCTCTGAAAACCCACTGGAGGGTCCGCTATCAGCGGGTCCAGCTTGAGGGTACATAACAAAAGCAACATCATCATTGTATACCTTTGTGTAGTAAATAAAACACAGTTCACATCTTACTGGTTCTCTGCTTTCACCCAAGATCTATCTGACATCAGCAGTGTCACCTCTTAGTTTGTCTTCTTTTAGGAATCTGGCTTATTTACCTTCAAAATTATACCTGGCCTGTGAATTTAATGATGTTGTTTGATGATTATAAAAAGAACATGGAAACAGCCAAGTCTGACTTCTCCTAACTCCACAAAGGAGAACTGCCCCCACCAACAATTTAAATCAGCAATTTAAACCAGTTCTCATGAGGCCAGACATGCTTCCCACACTCCTGCACCACTTCCTACTAATTCCAGCACAACTCACAGCTCTACTGGGTCTGAAATCCATTGCATTTGCTATGTAGACTTCATAGAAGCATACTCATCATTGCAAGGTTTATTAGGGAAGTTGATAGGTTTCAATTCAGGTTAGCAACAAGACACAATCTCTCGGTCAGGACACAGTCTCTCCATCAGGACCGCTTCTGAAGTATGCTTATAACCCTCAGTCTTCAGCCTCACAGCTTGAGGCCATTGTTAAAAATCTTAGTCCTGCCAAATAAGGCATCTTCTCACTTCCCAGGACTCCCTTCAGCAAGCTTGGGCAAAGGCCCTGGCTCTGGTTCCTTGGGGTAGCAGTCCCAAGGTCAGCTCGGTCTCATATCAAGTGTCTGGTTCTCTGCTGTTGCAGGCCACATTCTTGCAGGGCAGCAGAGTTGAGGCAGCCACATCAGGTTAGAAACACTGCCCTAGGTGAATGGAAAGAGAGCAAACATCTCAGATGCAGTCTTCTTTATAGGAGCATCAAAGTGTAGACCACACCCTCTGGGGAACTAAGAATGGGTCTTGCCTCAAGTTATATGTATCCATTCTATTTGCAAGTTCCCACCAGACCATGTGGTAAGGGCCAAAGACAGTGGTCTAAGAAAGCCATTCTGAGCTACAGACGACCCACTACATCACAGTAACTTTATTTGATTCTTTCTTTGGAATGGGTAAAGATACGGAGCTCTTCCAATGGGTTAGCCAAGTCTTTAGTTTTAGTTTTTACTTTCTTCTTGTATGACATCGTTGATGTCATCCCTCAACTCTTCTGCTTTTCAGTCATTAGTCTTCAGGACATGAAATCTGTTCTTGAATTTTTTTACATAGAGAGATGAACATGTCCAGCTTTGCATCTGTTTATTGAAACATTTCTGTTGATAGCCTGTCAGTTCCTGCAACCCTATTTTCTACTAGTGCCTTCAGTGTAGCCTGGACTTGTTCCTTTAGTACCATTGACTTTTGATCATATGCTATATCCTAAAATGGTTGAAATTGACAGTTCTTTTTGGTATAGTGATTCTGTATAATTCTTTATCTCTCTTCCCTTCTTTTGCTGCTTCCTTATTTTCACGATGGAATCCTTCACTATTGAGGTTCAAAACTTGAATTTGTTGTTTAGTTCTTTCCAGTTGATAAACTTGAGTGTTTTTCTTTTTGGATTTCAAATTCCTTGTCTTTGCGTATTTTCTCATAATACCTTTGTCATCATCTTTTTACTTTATTCCTTCCATTCTTGTTAGTTACTCAAAAACAAATATAAAAAAAAACACCAAACGAATTCCATCTGACATCTCTTTTGGTCTTTTCTTTCCCATATTTCTAATGAGCTTTTGCTTCCTGTGTGACATTATTGATTGTTATCCCTCAACTCTTCTGCTTTTCATTCATTAGTTCCTGTACATCAAATCTGTTTTTGAAATGGTCTCTAAATTACGATTGCTTTTCTGGACTGGTTTTACTTTTCTTCAGCTTCAACTTAAATTTGTCTATGAGCGGTTGATAGTTTATACCACAGTCAGCCTATAGACTTATTCTGACTCATGTTGGGCTCCTCTATCCTCTTTCCAGAGATACGATTGTTTTGATGCTTGTATATTTCATTGTTGGCAAAAAGGTATTGCAAGGATAAAGGACCAGTCTTACAGATTCTACCATTTGATCTTATATGTTATTTCTCTCACAATGACCATGGTTTCCAACCACACTCCTTTTTTTTTTTTAGAAAACAAATAGGAAAGATTCATTAAGGCAATAAGATAGAAACATAGCTAGTAAAAGGTGGACTGTGCAAAAGAATTAAAATGAAAAAGGAAGGGGAAGGGGCCTCTGGAAAGAGGGGTTGAAGCCAGACCTTAGAGTTTGCTGTGAACAGACAAGGGGAGAGAGAGGGAGTGACTTGCAGGTGGGCACTGCTTTTATTGACTCCCAGTCCACCTTCTCTCTTGTTGCTGCTGATCAGAAACTGCACTGCCAACACAAAGATTCATGGTTCAAATCCCTCAAGCTGCCCTGCAAGAGAATAGGCAATCTCCTGTGCAATTTACTTCCTGTAAAAGCCTACTGGAAGGTCAGCTGTGCAAAACGACAGTAGTCCTTTTTTTATTTTTTTTTAGCAACACTTTTTTTCTTTCTAATTGTTCTATTCCTTTCATACTGTAGAAGGTGGTAAACATTTTCATCTTGGGCTTAGGTGTAAATTCGGATGATGACTTTTGTAAGCTGTAATTGGTATTATTAGACAATTAGTCTTCAGGATAGATCTTTAAATGTTCTTTGCTACTATGATGAAGCACTATTCCTTTCCAGATTATCATTCCTATCACATTAGACCATGTGACTGTTAGAATATGGCTGATAGCAGTCCATTTCAACTCACTTTTGCCTAGTATATGATCTTTCAGTGTTCCATTTCGTATTTGTTCCAATTATCCTTGATACTTACTTTGTACATTCCTCATTGCAGTTACTAATGGATATTTCCAGCAGTTTCTTTTTGAGTCCTGCCACATCAGCAAGTGAAGGTCCCAAAGCTTTCCTCTATCCGTGTCACGAAGGTCAATTCTAGTTTCATGAGGCAGCTCTTCCGCATCATGTTTTGAGTGCCTTTCAGCTAGAGGGACTCCTCTTCTGGCACTAGATTAGACTGTGTCCACTGTTATCCATGGGTTTTTACTGACTGATTTGATTTTTGGAAACTAATCACCAGGTTCTTTTCCTCGTTTCTAGTCATAGTCTGCAAACCCCGCTGCAGTACTTGTGTCTTCTCACACTGCCACAACACACCAGCCCCACGTGTGGTAAACTGACAACTGAGTGCTGGAAAAACAGCCTTAGCCCTCTAAAACGGCAGCAAAGAATACTTCACAGACAGAACAAAAAGAGCTGTAGTAAGAATGAGGCAGGCTTTATTTTATTCCTATAAGGCAGATATGTCATTTCTGTCCTATTTAAATTTTATGAGTTTAGTGGCTCATTCTAGAAATGTAGACACAAATGTATCTTTAAAATTTTTAATTTAATCTTGTTCAGAACTGGTCTCAGCCTTTATCTTATATTAATGGTAGTAAGAAGGATGTCCAGACATTCTGAAACTCTGATGCCTTATTCAGTGACTTCTGTAGATAAGCTTAAGTGGTAGGTTTGGTTCCCGTCGAACTGTGTTTGCTCTGGGGAGAGCCATTTATGGAAGAAAGAAAACGCTGCTACCCCAGTGTGAGCACATTGTGGTTGGGTCTCAAAGCAGGAAGTATGACTCAGTTCCTGAATCAGTTTTCAAATATCTTCATTTTAACAGACTTCATTTTAGCATTAACCTATTGAATTATGTTATATCTATTTCTGTTTGGTTTTTTCTAATAGAGTAGTGAATGAAAAGACTCTTTTTGGTAATGAATATAAGCAAAAGCTCAGTGAGGTTTTGGTATGAAAGCTAAAACTGATATTAACCAAACAGAGTACTAAGAGCCGTAGATAACACCTTCCTTAGTTATTCAAGGGCAGTTGATTGGCCTCATAACATTAGTCTAGGAGAAAAAGAAAAGTTTAGGGAATTTGAAATCATGGTGGCTGTATCTGAAAAAGAAAAACTTCAAGAAGAACACCCAATCAAACAAAGCATATAACTATGAAGATTTCAGAGATAATGACTAACTCTTCACTTAACCAGGTAAAGATCCGGACAAAGCACGTGGCTACCTTACCGCAGCACTGTTTAAATTAACTATAGAATAACTTCCTGTAAAGAATTGTTAAAACTTGTAGACCAGTGCTCATCTAGATGATAACATAATTATGATAAAAACAGAAGGGAAATATGGGAAGCAATACTAAATATTTGTAATAAACTGAATGCTATTTTTAAAAAATTTTTAAAAACTTTTGGACCAACAACTGAGAAATTATGTAATCATTCACCCAGTCAGTCTTTTTTCTTTAAAAAGTCTAGATGTATGAATAACAATAATATCTTTGAAAGGGAAGGGAGATGTTGCCTTAGAGTTCTTAAATCTCCATTTCACTCTGTGCATTTTCTTAAGGTACAAGAGCTCCAGAACATAATGTTATTCTGGTAGCTACCACAGGGGTCAAAGAGCCAGCCCTGCCCTCTTGTGTGGGTGGGGTAAGTACCATTCATAGTGTTGGAGCAGAGTACACAGTGAATGGCTCCCTGGGTTGGTTAAATAGTGACCAGCCTGTAATAACCACAGGAAGTTAGTTATATTGTCACAGGCCCTTTTTAAAGGCAGAAAGCTTTTGCTGCTAGGGTGGGAAGGTCGAATAGGTTTCCTCCACCATGTATTTTTCCTATCAGGTTGGAAGAGGGGGCACAAATTGAAAAGTGAATTATGGTTGAAACTGCAATTAAGGCATTGACTAATTTTGCAAAGGAGTTGGAAAAGGGTATAAATTTGATTTTAAAAGTCTCTAAGGTTTCTGAATATTAATAAACCTGGAACTATAGTAAATCTTGGGAACTATGGTTTCTCCGTACCTAATTCCTTCAAGTACCAGTATACACACACTAGAGAATTACAGCTCAGTGACAGCGCTCTGGGTAACTCCTCTGTGACAAGCATGTGATAACCACCATTTTTAGGCCCTTGGGTTTCTTGGGAAGGTGCTATCCCAGTTATAATACATGCTGCCATTTCACAGGTATTTGTAGGACTGAGTCTGAAAATCAAACCCCAGGAGTCTTAACAAAGGCCACTTGAGACATATATACCTTATGGAATTAATTCTCTCAAAATCCCTGTTACTTCCAGAAAATTTTCTCATAATTTCAGCATTTCTGTTACTGCTGAAAGTGTTGTAATAGTAACCAAAAAGAAATTGAAAGCAGAAAATAATTTGAAAAGGTTAGAACTATTGTGAGCTATGCTTCCCCCTCCTCCCAACTTGGTTTTTTTGTTTGTTTTTGTTTTTTAATTTTATAATGGTTTACATACAGCCTTCATAAAGTTCATATACATTGTTTTTCATACTGGATCTTTCCCCTTTCCTTTACCCACTCCTCCCTCTACCCATCAAATTGTGTGACACTATTTAAGCCCCAACTCTTTAAGAGAAATAGTTATATGGAACATCTGAAGGTCAAACCTTTCTGGGTCACCAGCAGACTGACCTTGAGCCCCTCCCTTTATTTCCTCTTCTGCAAAAGATACCTCATAGTGGTATCAAGTAGAAACTACAAGCATGGCCTTGCTTGGACTATTATGTAAAAAGGTGTGATAACTAAAGCGTGGTTTGAGACCTGTTCTGTTATCCGATTTTTACAGATTGATAATTTCTTCCAACTATAGGAAAATGATTAAATAAATAGGTCGAATATTAAAATGTTGCTCAGTGTGGACTACTTGAAGTGGTTACTTAGTATCTCCAAAGACTACATAAGAATCAGAGGTGGAGGGGTCATGTAATAGCTTTTTAAAAATGCAGCATAAGCTCTGGTCATCAGTGCCCAATTTGAAGGTGCTTTGTTTCTGGGGTTTCTTTAAGATGCCCTGGTGAAGCATTTGACTGACTCCTAGCAGTTTGTGAATGAGTAGAGGCCTGGTGAGCACCTGAAAGTTTACAAGCTAGAAAGCCCCATGAGGCAATTCTACTCCGTCATACAGCATGTGGGAGGTTGGAATCTGCTCAGACAATAACAGCACATTGAAAATAATACCAGAAGAAAAATCCTGATTCTCTCTCAAATGTGCATGTATTGGCATTACCCAAAGACAGGCATTGCTTGGGCACTGAGTAAAAAATAAAAAGTAGGCCATGCCTGAGGGACCCCACACCAGTGTGGCCCTTGTACATCATGGCTTTCTGTGACTGATGAAATTCTTTAAAACAAGCACCCATAGTTTTTTGGGGTTTTGTTTAGTTTGTTTTAATTTTTTTTAATTTTATTATATTTTGTATGTGTACCGTCAAAATGGGTCTGACAGGTATAGGAGGACATTGCTCCTCCTTCTCCAGCAGAGCATCTGGGTGGATTTGAACCATGTACCTCTGGGATTACAGTGCAGCTTCTTGCCACTAGGCCACCAGAGCTCCGTTCCCCATAGTTTAATGCTTTACAATTTATATCTATAAATTAGAACAGATATATAGATATATATTTAGAAAGAGAGAGTGTGTGTGTGTGTGTGTGTGTGCGCGCGCGCGCGCGCGCTCAAAAACAGCAATAGATAAAATCATCCAGGAGGCTGGGCTCTGTGAGGAGGAATATGGTGTCAGGATTGGAGGAAGACTCATCATCAACCTGCATCATGCAGATGACACAATCTTGCTTGCTAAAAGTGAAGAAGACTTGATGCATTTGCTGCAGAAGGTCAAAGACTACAGCCTTCAATATGGATTGAAGCTCATCAAGAAAACAAAGATTCTCACCACTGGGCCAATTGGCAGTATCATGCTAGACGGTGGAGAGATTGAGATTGTTAAAAGCTTCCACTTGCTTGGCTCCATAGTCAACACTCTTTGTACCAGCAGTCAGGAAATCAAAAGGCAAATTATATTAGTAAAATCTGCTCTTCAGAGTACTGAAGCAAACAGGTTTGTCCTAGAGAGGGTGAAACCAGGCTTCTCCCTGGAAGCAAGGATTTTGAAACTCTATCTGATGTACTTTGGGCATGTTGCAAGCAGGGACCAACCAGTCCTTGGAGAGGGACATGATGCTTGGAAGGGTGGAGGGACAGTGCAAGAGAAGATGACCCTGAAAGAGGTGGATTGACTCAGTGACTAGGGTAATAGGATGGGTGTGTCAGAGGCGATCAAATTGGCTCTGATCACTATGAGTTTAATCACAAAATACCAGAAGATTATTGGTATTTTTGTAAGCAAGTTAATTCCAAAACTATTTCTCCGAGATAAAAATAGTATGTCTTTTAAACCCTTTCAGCCTCAGAGCAGTTTGTTCTAAGTGACACAGTCATCTTCTTTTTAAAAGCATAAAGGTTTCCTTGTTTTGTCATGCAAGATAAAGTAGCCACTCATAAACATTGGTTTTAGGGAAAAGATATTCAGGATGTATAGCCTTCTGTGGGCTCACTTTATTAATAGCTGGTTGGCTATGACATGTTGTCCTCTGCCTTAAAAGCCAGTTATGAATGAACTAATTTTGGAACATGCATGATAAACTAATTGAAATCTGTTCCTAGCAGTCCTATTTTTTATCTTCATTTGCCTGCATTAGTGGTTTAGCCTGTGCTTGCTTGATAACATAATCTGTCCTATTACTTGAGTTTGCATCCTTCTTGAAAATTATCTTTTTTTGTTGTTGTTGAGTCAAATTTTATTTTTTAGAATGTACAGTTTGGTTGAACCTGTTTATGCATCTTCTCCAGCAGCTGGGGCATTGCCACCTTTGGTGTTTCTGGTGTAAATCACTTGAGCTCTGTGTTTTGAAACCAGCTTGATAAGCCATTTACTTAGCAGCTCCTAAAGGGCTGCCCTGGCCAGGGAACCCCAAATCTTCAGTCTCTCTGAGACAACAGCTGGGGTTAGAAAATTATCTTGATTAAATACAGTGTTGGATCTGGAAGAGAGCAGAAAACATCAATTGTGCTCCCATCCTAAGAAAGGAACTCTGACGGAAAGACAAGCTGTAAACCAATCTTCTAGATTCTACTTGTCATTTTCAGTCACTTGGTAAATCAAAGAGTGTTTCCTTTCTATCCAAGAAGCTTGGTACATACAGTTCTACAAAAATAACAAAAATAAAATGGCATTGGGGTAACATATTTGTTCTTTATTTTCTAGTTATTAAAGAGAGTATATGGAAGTTTCTTGGTAAACCCAGAATCAGGTATGTAGTCATGGTGAGTGATTATCTGGAATATCTATGCTTTTTTTAACCACAAGATTTCTTTAAATGTCCCTGCATGATCCCAGTTCCTGCTTCAATCCTTGCCATAAAAATAGCTTTTAAAAGGCTTCGCTTAATCCAGTATAGCTGGTGACAGTGGAGTAAGTGGGGAGTTTTGACGTATGTCTGTGTGTCTTTGAACATTTATTTGATGGAGCCAGATGACTCTTACATTTCAGCTGAAGGACAATGTATAGACAAATTAAATGCCTTTAAGTAGATTGATTCCTAGCCACAGGCCCCCATAAACACCTCTTTTCTGTACATTGCCATTGGAAGAAGAATTTACATAAATATTCTTTTATTTTCAAGGGACAGAAAGGTGAACCTCTCATTAGTCCAAGGAATCTAATCCAATGATCTCTAGTTTATTCCAGCACCAGCATAATAGAAAGGTGGTATGGGCCCCTTGGTTAAAGCAACTGTGTTGCATAGTTATAAAGCTGTTGAAAGTAAAGAAAAATGGAATCATTTTCATCCCTGTCATTATAAATTCAGAAACATTTGATCAGACCCCAAGCTTTTTTATCCTCCCCAGGAAAAGTTGAGAATGACTTAAGAGACAAAGAGATTCGTCCAGTGTGAAAAACAATGTATGTGAATTTTTATGTGTGTCGGGAGTAGAATTGTGTGTGCTCCCAAAAGAGTTTCAGTGACTGAATTTTCAGAAGTAAACCCTGGAACTTTTCCAAGATACCTTGAGTGGATTTAAATCTCTAACCCTATTTACTTATTATTCCTCTGGAAACAGTACTTAAAGAAGGTGCCTGTAGAGTATAACTTACTAGTAGGTATTATACATTTGGATGAAAGCTTTGACAGTAGTTTATAAAGAATGCTAAAATAATTCTGACTTCCATATTGATGGGCTGAATTTATCACAGAAATAAAAGCCAAAAGATTAACACTTAAAGAGGAGTCAAAGAAAGTTTTTTAGAATAAAAATAATGAAAGGGAGGGGGGAAGAATGAGAGAATCTGATCCACAGCAGAAAGATTTTGTCAAGAAACCTGTTAGTGCTCAAATCCCAAATCCTCTTGTCAGTGAGGCTTAATGACACAGAGAACTTACCTGTCTTGTTTCCGGATCTTCACTTTAGGCAAGTGTGAAAAATTAAGGCAGTAGTAGAGTTTCCGTTTTCTTCGTTCACAGTATGTTGTCTTCTTCATATCCTAAGTGGTACTTAAAGTCTAACTTGAGTTAGGATTTTATTAGTTGGTTTTACTTGGCTTCTCAAGCCAGCAAACTTCAATGCCAAATATTTCCTGGTTTATCTCCTTACAGTCTGCTTGTCTGATTTTTAGGTGTCCCAAATGGAATGGCCATTGGTTTTATTTAATATTGTAGTGCCAAAATTGTGCTGAACTTGATCTAGAACAGAAATTTAGACAGTCTATTCCCTCCACAAAATAGATCCAGCAGAAATTGCAAATTTCAGGAATACTCTTAGGGAAAAAAGAAAAACGGAAACACCCTAAAGAAGTCTCAGATACTGACCACTGCCTACTGAATATGAGCCAAGCATAGTCCCTAGTCCTTCACTCATAGCCCCATCTCATACCATACACATCTGTGTGTTTGCACACAATGCCAAGGAGAAAAGACAATCAAGTCAGCTTGCTCTCAGTGACTCTTGTAGGGTAGAGAATAGAAATGCCCCACAGCATTTCCAAGGCTGTAAGTGTTAACAGGAGCAATGGCTTCATCTTTCTCCTGCACAGAGGCTTGTGGGTTCACTCTGGTGGCCTTTTGGTTAGCAACCCAGTTCACCCCAGTGTGCTCATGTGTGTGTGAGAGTGTGTGCACGCGTGCACACAGTTACATACATGCAAGGAAGCTCTTGTGCCTCACTAATCCCACGCAGTGTTTTAATGGCATAATGGAATATTATTCAATCCGAGATTACAAGGAGATCCATTCCTAAGGGTATCTTTAAAAATTCGTAGATAACATCAGAACAAATACATACAGTTCTTTTATCCTAACTTTATGCAAAAAAAGCGCTCAATGTTTTTTCCATGGCTTAAAAGCCAGTTCACTTGATTTTCAGCTACTGAAATGATTGTGATGGTGAATTTGTTTGTAAATATAATTTGGTTCTGTCATTCCAGAGTGAGAGCAAACTTACATAATATTAAAAGGCAAGTGTAAGTTTAAATTGTCTGTAAATTGGACATATATAAATAACCAGGGAACTTTATCTTATTATTAGAAAGCGGTCTGTCTGTTAACCATATTGGCACTTGGCATGTACATCTATCAGAAGAAAATATATAACTCATAACTGTCTCTGGAACACTAGATTGCTAATTTCATTTTCCAGGTTATTACTTCCTTCCATTCCGCGTTTTTAATCAGTCATTTTTTATACTGATTCAGATGTTTGCGTTGTGTTTAACATGAGCTGTAAGTGTTTACAGGGGTTTTATGTATAATGGTGGCATTCTGTTTTGTTTCTCCTCCAGGGTACAATGTCTCTTTACTGTATGACCTTGAAAATCTCCCAGCCTCCAAGGATTCCATCGTGCATCAGGCTGGCATGTTGAAACGAAATTGTTTTGCCTCTGTCTTTGAGAAATACTTCCAGTTCCAAGAAGAAGGCAAGGAAGGAGAGAATAGGGCAGTTATTCATTATAGGGATGATGAGACCATGTGAGTATAGAATTTGGTCCTAAAGCCTGCCTGGATGTGCCTCCTGTCAGGTCAATGCTTACCAAAAGAAACATAGTGAGGTCCGACCCCTAAACTCAGCTATTGAAATTCCACTGAAGCATGTTCATCCTTAAAGCAGGATATAAAATCATGCATATTCATTGCCGTGGCTCAAGGCTGACCCTCCAGCGGGTTTTCAAAGGCTAGTGCACAGGAGATTGCCCGGGTTTCTCCTTCATAGCCATTGGTGGATTCAAGAAAGGCACCACCTAATAGGTTAGCAGCACGCTGGCTTCCTACAGTCTACCACCAGAACTTCCCGAAGTCAGGATATAGATGACACGTTTTGGTTAAGATAGGCCCATTCTCCTGACTTCTCTACTGAGCACTGACAAAAGATGAAAAGAGAGCCAGTTCTTTATTTAAGGCCCCAGAGTCTCCTTCGGGAACATCACCCAGATAATCTGGAGGCAGAGGATGACCATAGGCACTGTGATGTTACAGCTCTTTAGTCAGGCTCGTGCTGTAAACTTCATAATAGATAAACCCTTTTCTAAAAAGTGAAGATCTGAAAAATCCCTAACTCTAAGTTGTATACCATGTATACAAGTTCATAAAATCCACATTTGATCATTTCCTGTCTCTTCACTGCATGTATTTAGTGCATGTTGGCCCTAAGAGCCTGTTCTCACCAGCATGCCTTAATAAAGAGATTTATGACTAGCCTGCTGCTTCATATGTAGGTTATATTGACAGCATCCTGTTCTCATTCTGGAATCATTTTATTCCCCTCAGGTATGTTGAGTCTAAAAAGGACAGAGTCACAGTAGTCTTCAGCACAGTGTTCAAAGATGATGATGATGTCGTCATTGGAAAGGTGTTTATGCAGGTATGGAGTGGACGTCTTGGGGATGGTTTATGCAGGTATGGAGTGGACGTCTTGGGGATGGCATGGTGGGAACTGTAGGATGGTGATTTATGCCTTTGCACAAGAGTACTATTCTCTGTAGAAAACAGCTCATAGTTGGTAACTCAATCCACAAATTCAATGAAGGTTAAATTTTCCTTTACTGGTTGCACTGTTGCAGGACAGAACAAGTGGATGATTCGAGTCATAAATATAGCCACAGTCTATCCGAATATTAAGGATCCTTCCTGCTATACATCTTTGATCTTAAAGCTCTGACAGGTTTCCTACTTGGTATTTCCTCAAATGTCAAGGTCTGCTCTGGACTTGGTTTAGTCCTAAAGTCTTTTCAGAATGAGCTATAGAAGATTCTTAAGTAGTAGGCAGGGCTGCTGGAATTGTTGAAGTAAATGAAGTCACCATACAGTGTATCCCTCAGACAGAACTCTTCTAATCTGAGCAGTAATGGATTTAGCAGGGTATTTTACAGCTGGCTTTTTGTTTATTTGGACCCAACCCCTGTAGGGCTATGTGGCTTTTTTATATTGTTATATTGTTGGCTTCAGGATGTGAGAGTTCATTGGTGAAGTATTGCCAGGGCTCATTTCTTCTGAGATGGCTCCATATTTATGATTTAATGCATTGGTTAAACTCTTCAGAAACAGAAGTGTACATCTGTTCTGCTCTTCAAAAGATTATGGGATTGTAGAATTCTAGAACAATGTGGGTTTTGCTACAGTGATTTGAAAAACATGTGTGCGTAATCTCGTGAGGGTAATTTTTATGTAGTTTTCTAAGTGGCTAGTAATATTCCAGTTTGATCCTTCCCTAGTATTTTGTCTTTTGGCTGGTTAATTGGAGTCCATGTACAGAAAATGTGTATCTTTGACACTTCTAACATTTGAGAGTACTGAATTTTATGAACTGCCTCTTGTCACAGACTTGTCTAGAAAACATTTCATGTGTTTTTCGTGTAGAATTAATTGACCGAAGAATTGAATGTAATAGCTAGGATCAGATCCTACTGCCAGCTTGATCTAGTTCACCTGCAGTAACACTTATGGTGAGGAAAAAATCCTTGCATCTTCTCAAGCCATGCTAATTATGCCCCCACCACCACCTTCTTGAGCATTGAGTGAGCTCTGTTGGCTAAGTGGTAAAGGAGTTGGTCTGCCAACCCAAAGGTTTGAGATTTGAATTCACCAGTTACTCTGGAAGAAAAATGAGTAGTTTCCTCTCATGCGATTTGCTGCTTCTGAAAACGGGCTGGAGGGTCAACTATGAATCAGAAGAAATTTTACAAAAGCTAGAGAATAGGCTAAATACAGGTTGGCCGACTGATTTTTAAAGCTACTTATGTAGGTTTGTCTGTTTTTCACCATTGTCTTGTTCCATTTTATTTTGTGAGACCACTTACACTTTAAACAGACTTTATCTAGGATACCTTACTAGAAATTTTTCCTTTGGAGAATTTTGTGTATTTTATTTTCTACCTATGAATGAAACTCCTCCCTCAAAGTTCATGTCTTAGGGCACTTACCTAAAAGGGAAAACAGAGCCTCTTGCATTTTTACGCTTGCCATATCTTCAGTTAGTGACTGAACTGGTACTGTGCTAGCCCATATGGTGTCTAGGAATGTGGAAAGCCTGTGCTTGGGAAGTAGTCTGCTGAGTCCCGGACTCAGAGATTGGGCTAATTTATTGCAAATAACCATAGGACACTGTTCTTACTTGCTGAGCTTTCATTAAAATAAGTCCATGAACTTTTTCCTGGACTTAGTAATTTAAAATTTCTAGGAGAAAGGAAAGCAATAAATATCTCACACAGAAAGTTGTGACCAAGAGATCCTTTTTGGAGTACCACATGGTCACTAATCTGCTTGCTGTGAGCCGTTACAGGCTTTCCCATGCCAGCATGCATGTCTACCCTGATCAGAATATGATTCCTGCACCATGAGGATACTTAACCTGTTGTCAGAAAAAGACAAGGAATTTCCTTCCCTCCTTACTTAGAATATCCTAGTGTTTGTTCTAAGTGTACGGCACTTGTCTGTCAGTTTGCTGTACTGAAATAGCTTGGAGTTGCTGTGATAATGAAATCTGTGCCACTGGTGCATCAAATGCCATAAGGAGGAATAGTGGACAGGTTTTGATGGAGCTCCCTGATTAAGACAGATGGATGCAGGAAGGACCATCTACTTCCTAAATAACAGGCCTTTGAAAACCCTATGAACATGATGCTGGAAAGGGTGAAGGGTCATTGAAGGAGAGAAAGACACTCAACCAGGTGGATTGACACAGTGACTGCTGCAATGAGCTGTCAGGAAGTATGAGGATGGCACAGGATAGAACAGGGTTCAGATCTTTAGTTCATAGGGTCACTTGTGAGTTGTACTCGAAGGCACCTAACAGCAACAACAACAAAGCTTTTGCCGTGCTGTTTGGTGCCATCATATCAATGACTCAGAGCCCTATGAACAGTATATTGAAACCTCCCACTGTCCTGTGCCACTAGAAGTCTAGTTACCATTTAAAAAAAATCATTTCAAAACTCATTCCATGAGAAGCAGTAGGACTGTCACTCACACTTTGTTGTTGTGTACCATCTAATCAGATCTGACTAGCACAGGAGATTGCCCCTCCTTCTCCAGTGGAGCATCTGGTGGATTTGAACTGCACGCCTTCAGGATTGCAGCGCAGCTTCTTGCCACTAGGCCACCAGAGCTCCCTTATCAGTCAGACTGGTAATGAAGTTTTAAGAAATTGAGTGGAAACCATTCAGAATCAAGATACAAGCAATCAGTCTTTTTTTTAGGCAGTTGTAAAAAGGTTACTTTGAAAACACTCTATTCCTGTGGAGTTAGTTGTGCCTACAGGGTGGTTTTGTCGGACTGGGAGCACTGTCAGAAGAGAGCTTTATCTGTAATTGTGGGAGAGATACGACCAGACTGTCCTGTCATAGGCGCTCTGCCATCTCCTCAGAGTGAGTTGTCAGACTTGGGTTTCTACCAATCTGATAGGTTAAAAATGCTATTTGTGTTCTCTTATAAGTGAGGTCAAACATCTTCTGTTAAAAGCCATTCTGTTTTCCTTTCCTGTGCAGTGTCTGTTTATGTCCTTCGCCCATTTTTCTTAATTATTGATGTCATTATTTAGTTATTGATGTCATCCATTTCTTTATATAACAGATTAGCCCTTTCCCTGTGATAAGAATGGCACATGTTTCCCACTGTTTGTCATTGGAGTGTGATTGTATAAATTGTTTTTTCCTACACTGAAATTTTTTTCTTAGTCAAAGTGATCAGTCTTCTCTCATGGCTTTTATATTAGATCTTAATGCAAGTCCAGTAATTTAGAGTCCTATTTGGAAAGATCTATCTCTACAAGCTTTTCTTCCTTTTTTTCCCCCTAGGGTTTTATTTTTGGTTGGGTTTTTTGTTGTCATTTTTGGTTTGGGGTTTTTTAACATATAAATCTTTATTTTCTGTCTAGATGGTGTATAGTATGTAAGTGTGTCCATCTTTATTCTCTCTGGCTGCTCTGTGGTCCAAGTAACAGTGACTTTAAAGTCCATGTTTACACTACTAATTTGAGATGCTTCTTTTATTATATACTAAATTCCTGTATGTATTTTGTGTTTACTCTTTTTTATTATAAATTGTGCTTTGATGAAAGATCTTATTATATTCAGAAGACTTCCTAGCTAGGAGAAAAGAGAGGCAGTGCAGGTGTGCCATAGGCTACAATATAGTGAAAACATACTGTGTGGAAAAGGACAGCATGCTTGGAAAGGTGAAGGATCAAGAGAGGTAGAGGACCACCCTCAGTGAAATGGATTGACACAGTGACAGGTTGTGAGAATGTCACGAGACCGGACAAGGTTTTGATCTCTTGTCTGTATGGTTACTGTGAGCCAGAGTCAACTCAGTGGCAGCTAAGAACAGTCATGTAGTATGTACATTACTTATGTGTGTTTTGTTGTGTACTGTCAAGTCGGAACCAACTCACAGCTGACCCTCTAGCTGGTTTTCAGAGGCTTTATATCATACTGGAGGAGGTTCCCACTGAACAGCTGGTGAATTCAAACCACATATCTTTGGGTTACTACTGGGTCACCAGAGTTCCTTATTTATGCTTAGGAAACCAAAAGTTCTTAGGAATTGCTTAACTCAGATATTTCATTTATTGTGTGGCCTGGATGTACTTGGTATGTATGTAATAAAGTGGCTTGAGGATACTAAGGAGGGTGAAAGGTGGTTTGAGTTTGTTTGCTTGCTCATTTGTGTATAAGGGTACCAAAGAGAAATAACATACTTGACTTTAGACTAGCTCAACGATAATGATAAATCAGATGGGGGAGGTTTTACCAGTTATCATATATTATTTTCCATGTGCAAAACGAATCATCACAGGTTTACAAGTAAGCCTCTTGTTGTGAGCACCCTGCACATGCCAGTGAATTTTAATCTTAGGCACACAAGATGCAAAAAAAGGCTAGCAAGGCATAGGCTGAGCAAATCAATCCACTGTGGGCCCTGCTAGAGGTGAAGTGCTGGGAAACAGCAAGGCTTCTCTTTCCCTTCGACCCCTGCCAGTCAGTGTTTAAGCTTAAATATAGAGTGTCCATCCCAATGAGTATTAGTATAATGAAACATATACAGGTTGGTGTGTACCAGTGGATGAACTGTAATAGCACATTTACTTAGTCATTTAGTTACTTAGATTATCTTCTCTTGGGTCCTTACTATAAAATACATAAATAGAAAATAACTGTTAGTAAGAGAATCTAATGATTTGCTGGCTTATTTCCAGTTAACTACTCTCTACTTCTTTCTCCCTTCTTTAGATGTTTTTATTTTTCCTGTTAGCAAAATCTACCCAGTTTGCACACTTTTCACTAACCTTAGGTATACCGTTAAGAAAAAATGATAGAAATCAAAATCTGTATCTGAGGAATTTTTTTTTCTTTCTTCGTTCATCGTCACTAAGAGAGGAAACTGGCCTGACTCCTTCCCTCAAACTGTCCACCCCACCTCACTCCCCCCAAAAATAAATCTTATGAAACTAACTCCTGCTTCACCAACCACTAGGAGAGTGTCAGTGACTCTGGATCCTGCGGTCAGAAAAATGTACTCCGACACAAATTTGATTATATACGTCTGTCATGATGTGGTTTTTCTGTGGTAATTAACTTAGATTAGTGCTAAGGTCTTGACTGAGGTTCACTCAAAAAGGAACAAAAATAGCATAGAGAAATTTGTGTTTTCCAAATTAGGGTTGGTTTCTTTCTTTCTGAGACTTTAGATCCAGCCTTATTTGTTTAGCTGTCTTGAGGAGATACTGTTGATCTGCTGTGACTGAAGAATGAAACCAGTAAGATGTAGAGAATGTCTAACTTCTTTGCACAGGAAAGGTCAGGACAATTGCACAAGCCTTGTTTAAGAATTTCCATTTTGAATCATCTTGTCTTTTCCAAGTATTTTTTTACTTGAGGGGGAAAAATGTGTTCAAAAGGGAGATAATCTAATCCAACTTACGGTAATTTATTTTTTTTTAGGTATTAGTTTCAGGGAACTCAGTGGTAGCTTAGTAGTAAGGAGTTACACTGCCAAGGCACATGGTTCAAATCCACCAGCTGCTCCACCAGCTGCAGCTATGAGTCAGCTCCAACTTGATGATACTTAACAAACAACAACAGTACTAAACAGTACTGACTTGGGAGGCAGTATGATATAAGGGACACTTACCGTGAACTTGCTGAAAACTAACTATGTATTCTTCCCATTTGCAAAGCTTATCATAATCAAGATGTATAGAAAAGACCTGAAAATCTTAGTGAGATAGAAGCCATGTACACCTGGCTGTTGGCTCTTTTATATCATAAAAGAGATAATATTTGAGCAGCAGTAAAAGCATTCCAGCTAGAACAGTTGTGTAAAAGGTACATACCCTGAGAGACCTTGGGTGAGCCTTGGTTCCATCCTTTTGCTATCACCTTGGAAGACTCACCCAAAAAATTTGAATCACCTTGTTTTATTGACATTGCTGGAAAATCTAGTTCTGTTTTTGCAGAACTGCATTGAGGAAAGAAAGCATTATATTGCTTGTCTGTATACTTAGGAATGTACAGATTGTAAAAGTGGGTGGTTTGGAGATTGAAACCTAAAAGAAATGCCTAGTTTTTACATCTTCACTCATTTTTCTGTAGTTTGACAAGAGAATGGAAGTGTTTTTGTCAAGGTAGGTGAGCTCTTAGATAAAGCAGTGGTCCTGAGCCATCCAATAGCCAGCACTGAAAATCAGACTGGTTAATTCTTTAATCTTCCTTTTTTTTTCTCCTGCCCCCAAGAAAGGCTTATCTTTGATCTGTAGTTCTAATTCATCAATTTCAAACCGTAATAGGATCTAAAGTGCTTCAGTGAAACAAGATTTTTGCAGAGGCCTAGAGCTAGGAGAAAGCATGACATTCCTAAAACTTTAAAAAAAGATGAGAGGGATGATGTTCAATCACAGGGGCCTTTGTTTTATATGCAAAGTAAAAAGGAGTTAAAACTTGAGGTCTTACCCAAGCTAAAGCTTGGGTTCCATTCACCCTTATAAAGATTTTTTTGAAAAGCATAATTTATTGCTGCATTAAAGAAAATAGTCTTTTTCCTAAATGTGATCCACGTTTACTCTGGTTCTCCCCGTACCTTTAAGTATCATTACGTTTCAGATAGAATTTATCACTTATGTTAATCCAGAGCAAGGGAAAGACGTTTGATAAATCTGCTCATCATACTATGAAGCTCTGAGTTTTTAAGTATTTCGTGATCTCCACATTTTCACTCTGAAGTACATTGCTAGCAGCCAGCACTTAGAAATGTTTCTAGTCATCTGCTGATCTAGAGGGTTACAAAGGTCACACCCATAGAGCACACCACTAGCATATGTTGCCTCTAGCTCATTTTACACCTTACTCTCTTCTGGTTGCTTTTGTTTCATCTTGGAAGGAATTCAAAGAAGGACGCAGAGCCAGCCACACAGCACCACAGGTCCTCTTCAGCCACAGGGAACCTCCTCTCGAACTGAAGGACACCGATGCTGCTGTAGGCGACAACATTGGCTATATCACCTTCGGTAAGTGGTGCAGGGCTGATGCTTTTGTGGGTCTCTTAGTGGGACCACAAGGAAGAATTCCCAGACAGAACTGTTGTTAGGATTGTAAGGCAGGCACAACAGGAATGCCAGATTGTTTCTGTTGCCATTACCATGACTGTAGGAGGGGTGTCATGGGGCACTAGTTACAGAGCAGGCCCTGTGCTGTTTGTGCAGTAATTGTTTCTGTTCTTTTTCTTCCTCCCCCCAAACCTTAAGAAGGGAAAGGGGAGACCCTACTATTGAGTGTTAGGAGATAGTGCCAAATGATCATTGCTGAACAGCTAGGTAGGGTTTTTTGTCATTTGACATTTGACTCATACATTCATGGGATTTTGCTTATTATTCCTGAGCTCCTGCCCTAATTCACTTGTTCCCTGTCCTGTGGAGGATAGACACGTCTTTCTTTCCCACATTTGTGTCAGCCTTTTGAGTTGACTGGTTATTGCAGTGTGGTTTGGAACAGCTTGTTCACACGGCACCTGGTGCCACTAAATGCCTTCTTTTATGAAGTGATAGTTCATTTGAGTGCTGAAGGTTTTCCTGTTTGTTGGTGATGATTAAATTAGTTGATTAGTTGATATGTTAGACCTAAAATACATGTTTTTCTTCCCATGCTAGTATTTCTTGGTATTAGGGTGCAACCTATAGTTCATGACATGTCAGTATAGTTGGTAATATTTCTCTATGGTCCATATATCATGGTAAATACACGCTCAGTGACTTTACCTCAGTGAGGTTTCTTTTCATTTTGGCAGAATTCATACTGAGAGCAATTTTCAGCTAGACCAGTGAGTAGGGTTAATGCTGAAGAAAGAAGATTCTGAGCGCCAGAAAGAAAGGGGCCATGTAGGTCTGCCTGGGGACTGAATGGTAGCATAGATCTTCCCACGCTTGGTGCCATGAGACAGGCTTCTCTCAGCCCCCAGTCAGAGCTACTTTGTCTCTCATCAAGGGTTCTGGTCCTTAGACCCTTAGCTGTTACCTGTCACAGCAAGAATATGGGACCTGGGATGGGCAGGATTTGTTTCCTTATACCTAATTTCTTAAGCTCTTTTCTCTAGAGTCCTCTCTGATGACCAGTTAAATGCACCCTGTCAAGGAGACTCTGCTGAGCTGCAAAGCAGAAATAGTACATCTGAGCAGATTGGGCATAGATTTCAGGGGCATGACCCTAGACCTGGAATAAATGATGAGACCCAGCCTTACCCTCAGTAGCCCATTTTCCCCCCTTGAGCTCTCCATTTATCTTGAGTTCTCCGTTTGTGCTTACTTGCACCTCACCTGATTATACTCTTTACACCTTTCTCAGGGGAAAAGTAATGTGGGAAAAGTAATGTGATAAAGCCTGGGAGTGATGAAACAAGTGGGTTCTACTTAGACAGGGAGGGGGTAATGAATGTTGTCTGTCAGCTGCTGTTCTTCCCACCACTTTGGTATTCTTTTCTCCCCTAACGCTTTCTTTGTGTTCCTCACTCCAGTGCTGTTCCCTCGACACACCAACACCAATGCCCGAGACAATACCATCAACCTGATCCACACGTTCCGGGACTACCTGCACTACCACATCAAGTGCTCTAAGGTAAGAGGTGCCTCCAGGCTCTCTGTTCCTTGCTGTTTCTTCTCTCCACTAGACCTGACCACATTAAAAGATGTCCACATATTTTATAGTGACTCAGCTAGCTAGTTCTAAAGGCTTCAAGAAAGCGTGCCTTTCTCTGTCTCTGTTTCTTCTCCCTTGTCCCGTCTCCTTGCAGGCAAGTGGATAGGGCTTTCCTTCTTGCTTACCTGCATGGCCCTGTGTCCTCAAGTCTACCAGATCTTCCTGATACATCTTCTAAAGAAAGCAGAGCTGTCTTTCTAGCATGTGACTGCTTCAGTGCCTCTCGTGTTTCTTGGCAGGCCTATATTCATACACGTATGCGGGCAAAAACATCTGACTTCCTCAAGGTGCTGAACCGTGCACGCCCAGATGCCGAGAAAAAAGAAATGAAAACAATCACGTAAGTAGGATAGAGCATAGCAAGACCACCTTCCCCTCCTGAGCTCACCACCAAGGAGAACATGGACATTGGTGGCCTGCCCTTCCAGACTTCCGCCTGTGCCTCTCACTGCCTGCGGGGCAGGCAGGACTGGAACTGTAGCCAGTGACGAACTCCCAAATGGGCTAGGCAGGGTTTGCTTGTCTCCATATTTTTGTGAGCTATGACAGTGACAGCTAGGAATAACATACACAGATGTTTTTACCATGATAAGCAATATTCTTTTAGGACCTAAGTCCAGAAAGATCAGTCTGATCCTTCTCAAGGTCTTCCTGCAGAAATGGAATAATTTGCCTAAGGACATTTCATAAATAGGCCTGGAACTGCTAGTCTTTGGATTTCTCCCCCACCCTCATCCCTATCTACCTTTCAGCAGGAAAATGGCTTGAAGATATACAGTGTATGATTCTGCATGCAGGAGAGGCCAGAGTGCCTGAGAGCTAGGCAGTCTCATCTATGCAAGGACCAGGGCTTGGTTCCCCTCCTGATAAAATGTAATCAGTCTTCTCCTCAGGGTCATAGGTGTTCATCTGCTGTCTTTTGTGCCAGTTGAATTAGAAGTCTTTGGATAAGCTATGCTTGCCAGCACTCACTGCTCTTCGGGGTGCCCTTTGGTGGGTGGGGTTTGTCTAGGGTGAACCACATGGGAGGCTCAGTCCCTCTTCTACTGAGTTTCTGCTATCGTTTGAAAGGTGAGAGTTGCCTGACTCAGGGCATTAGAGGAGAGTTTTCAGTCACAGAAACAGGTAATTGGGCAAAGCAGTTTGATGTCCCTGACTTCTTTGGGCAAAAGCTGTAGAGACTGCCTATCTTTCATCAAGAAATTGGTGCTAACAGCTTTTTGCTGTGCTCACTGTGTGCTAGCATGCAGTATTGAGACATTATAGTAAGCCTCCAGCTAGCACCTCTGCTTAGAGAGGAGTGTCCAGGTGCAGTAGCAGTGAGAGCTTCTTTGCTTCTCCCCTGCACCTTCCTGGTAAGTGTCCCCACGTGGTGGGATGGTAGCTGGGGGAGTGTGTCCTCACTGCAGCTGCCTTCCTTTCACAAAGACGCTCTCACCAGGCATTGTTTAGATGACCTCGGATGTAAGGCAGACAGTTTTGTGCCATTTTTAGGGCCCAGAGAGACAGTTGAGTATAAGGCACATGGTAAAGTGACACCTAAATGCCAGCAGAAAGGAAGCTTGACCTGACCTGGCCAGCCGTCACAAAGCAGACAGGATGACTGGCTCTCGTAAGGAGAGCCAGAGGATTGCTGGCATCGTGCATGCAGGGGAGCCTTTAAGGCAGCTACTGCCCGTGTCCCTTCCTCCCTGAAACAGCCGGCAGGCAGAGTAGGGGTGCTGGACAGTAAGAGCTGTTGGGTAAGGGGCAGGGATGGTTCTCTCTCCTGATGGAAACTAACAAAAGATGTATCACTTAAACTTTCACTCAGAGGAGGGTAGAGGGAAGGATGAATCTTTGACATGAACAATTTATCCATTAATTTCTGTCATCCGGTCTCTTCTCTCTCAAGCAGAGTCAGGTCCCAGAAAGGAGATGGGCCATACGGACAATTGAAAAATAGAATACTAATGGAGGGTGGGAGTTAACAGGCCAGTGTGGGCCAGAGGTGACGGGGCACTCACACACAACAGGGGCCAGAGTACCCTGAGAAACAGGCCATGTTTAGAAGCTGACATCGGAGCCAGCACACTCTAGTACTTTTATCCCAGGTGGAACACACGCAGGGTTTGTTGGGTTTTTTTTTTTTATTTGAAACAAAAAGTAATTAAAGATGGTTTCATTTTGGAATGGATGAGACACTCAAAGCCAGAAAAATTAGAAACCCTGTATTTTTTTGCTCTAAGTTCTCAATTCCAGCTTCCAGGCTGCTTTACCAAATGCACCTCGGTACCAGTTGCAGCTTCTGTCTTTTCAGACCAGCTTGTTCCCTAAGGCTAGTCCTTTTTAGGAAATATTGGGTAGAACAGAACATTCTGATTAGGAATCTAAAGTTGGGCAAGTGTTCCAACCCAGTGTAGTCAAATAACATGAAGTGCCCTGAGCCTCAGCCTGGATGGTGTTTTGGTTTTGTTTTTTGCTTTTTTAGGGGTTTTTGGTAAATATACAAAGTCTTCACATTAGTAACATTAATTATATTCATGATGTTGTTGGAACAACATCATTCTTACCTGTCCTGGAAGTGATCTTTTTTATATGCCTTCATGACTAAAGATTTAAGAGCTCCATCTCTCCTCGTCTTAGAAGGTATGAGCTGTGTAGACAGCTCACCAACTGACTAGATAATGGTTGGAGCAAGTTATGCCTGGTCTGAAATCCAGGTTGATCTAGGCTAACCAGAAATTGTGAGCGAGTGTCCCATGTAGCTCTGGTACACGGGGCTTATGGGCTTAACACTGACATTATTTAGGATTCCCAGAGTGGTCAGTAGAGATTAGGGCCCATGAATCCAGTTTATGAAAACTGGAGGTCAGTTTTTGCCTTAATAGTTCCTGCATACTTCTGGCCCTTTCTACTTCTTTTTGGGGGATCCTGTTGTAGTCTAGGAGTGGGTGTTGGGAGGCAAGGCCAACTGGAAACCACCATTTACACTGACTCTTTGCTTTTGAAGGGGGAAGACGTTTTCATCCCGCTAACTCTTGGGCACAGGAGAAGGAAGCGCCTGGCAACTGAAGGCTGAAACACTTGCTACCTGATAATCGTAGCTTTTAATGTTGCACCTCTTCAGGTTCTTAAGGGATTCTCCGTTTTGGTTCCATTTTGTACACGTTTGGAAAATAATCTGCAGAAACGAGCTGTGCTTGCAAGGACTTCATATTTCCCAAGAATTGAAAAAGAATAATTCCACTTGATCAACTTAATTCCTTTTCTTTATCTTCCCTCCTTCACTCCCCTTCCCTTCCACCCTCTTTTTCCAAGCTGTTTCGCTTTGCAATATGTTACTGGTAATGAGTTGCAGTATAATGCAATCTTAACTTGTTTTCTCCTAAGTATTTGAGTTTAAAACTCCTGTATCTAAAGAAATACGGTTGGGGTCATTAATAAAGAAAATCTTTCTATCGTACTTGAAAATGTGGTGGTTTTCTGGACCATGAGTCCAAAGAGGAAGGAAGGAGAAAGTAAACCAGCACTGCCTCTAAACCTGCACAGCTGAGCTGCACACTGAGCCTTGGGCTCAGGAACACCTCAGGTCAATATCGTCAGCCTCCTCTTACAGGGAGAATGCCTAGCATGTGAGCACTTGGTTGGCATTTCTAAGGAATATGCCAAATGTAGAACATAGTCACTAAGTTTAGTAACTTAGCCCAGCTGGTCCTCTGTGGCCACATGCTCTCAGGACAGTAGACTGGTGAATACATTCCTTCATTTATTTTTTTTTATCTTATTATCTTGTGTATTTGTATACCATCAAATCGGATCTGACTGGTACAGGAGGAGATTGCCCCTCCCTCCCCAGCAGAGCATCTGGTTGGTGGATTCAAACCAGCATTCCTTCTTTTATAAAGAATAATGCATAGCATTTCCCAAAATGGATCCCATGGTAGGTGTGCTTCCATAGGACACTGATGAGTATAAATGCAAATGTGAATCTGTTGCAGTCTAACTGGCACAGTTGCTTCTCACACTTTCAGAGCACCTTTCCAGTGGTCTAAAGACCACCCTCATGGTTTCTGCCATCTTGCTGACCCAGGGCTTAAAGCCAATTAATGAGTTGTGGAGTTACTTGTCTGCTCATTTCTTTCTCTGAACTTTAAGGTCCTTGTAAATTCATGTGCAGTTAGTTGTAAGATGTACTAGAGACGGCTTGTGTACCCAGTTCCCTCAGTAGTAACACGTTGCTTAATATAGGACAGTACACAACCAGGAAAGTGGCTTAGACAGAAAATTCTCCTGGTTAAGCTTTGCATGTGTGAGTGCTGTATTTTTATGCATTTTTACCACATGTGTACTTTTATGTGGCACCACCATTTTTTTTAAAATGGAATGGTACAGATCAAAGTAATCTGTCATCACATCTCCTACACAAGACAGTACTGATTTTGGGGTGCATTTTGGTTATGTTGGCACATCTTGACTGGATTGTAAAAATGCCCCTTTATTATGGATCATGTCAGTTTTCACCGTGACACCAGCTGCACATCCATCCCTCAGTGCTGTACCCACAGTGAAGCTGGCCTTTGGCCTCCAGCCAAGAGAAGTGTTCACCACGCTGTGTCTGCCTGGTGGTTTTCTGAACTCGTATTTAACATGACTGATAATCCAGTGCTGGAGAAAAAGGTGAACTAGATCTCTCAACGTGGTGGTGGTTTTGTGCTGTCGAGAGGAAACCAACTCATAGCTTATCCTTCATTGTGTTTTTAGAGGCTGTAAATCACATAGAGGAGATTGCCTGCCTTTCTCCCACTGACCGGTTGGTAAATTGGAACCACTTGCCTTTGAGTTTGCGTGCAACTCCTCACCCACTAGGCTGCCATTGCTGTTGATCTTAAGGTAGTAACAATGTGTTCTGTACCCCACAGACTCCTTAAAGGATTTATCAAGTGTGCGTACATTAGAAGTCGTTTCTGCTTCCTTGCGTGTGCCTGACTCCTTAGTCAGATGGACTCCCTCTTCCTAGTGGAAATCAGATTTCATAAAAGTACCATAGATGGCAAAATCAAGGTTGCTTAAAAAACAGGGGTAGGAGAAAAACAGGTATTAAAGAGCTTTAAAAAAAAAATCCTAAACAAGTATCTACTTCTGAAAGAAACTGTTAGAATTAAAAATCCGTGCTGGTGAAAACAACTCCCTGCTTCCAGGACATACTAGGCATGTGACGCAGGCCAATTGTCACATCACCCAAAGCCCATAGCATTGTGAAAGGAGGGTCATTCCAAGATGAGGCTCAAAAACACGTGAGATAAGTAAGCTAGGAATAGGGAGCTCTGGTGGCCTAGTGGTAAAAAGCTGTACTGCAATCTGCAAGGCACACGGGTCGAATCTCCGAGCTGCTCCATGGAAGAAAACCCTCTGAAGGGTCAGCAAGGAGTTGGTTCCAACTCAACAGCACCCAACCACCAGCACTTCATAGTTGTGTGACTGGGCAGACTTCTCCCCGGACCTCACAAAAGAAGAGTTAAGTCTTCACAGTGTGGGCATTAATCGTCCTCAGTGCCATCTGCTTGGCTTTGATCAGAGTCCTGTGTACAGTAGGGTGAAGCACTGCCCGGTCCTGCACCTCGTTGCCACATCCTGAGCCATCATGCTGCTGTTGGGTCAGTCCGTCCACGAAGGGCCTTCCTCTTTTCCCCCAACTCTGCTTCAAGCATGATGTCCTCCAGGAACTGGTCTCCCTCCTGGTGACAGATCTGAAGTGTGTGAGACAGTCTCACTGTCCTCGTCTCTCTGGATTTGTCATTTGACACAGTGGGGTAAGCATTTGGCTGCTGATGGAACATTTTCTCCAAGAGAAAAAAATGAAGCTGTCTGCTTTTAAAAAAGTGCAGCCTGGATGCAGTGAGGCAGTTCTCTGCCCTTCAGAGCTGCGAGGGGCTGGTTTGGGTATTTGAACGAGCATCTGGCTGTACTTCAAAGACAGATTTGTTTGTTCTTCTGGCAGTCTGCAGTATATTCCATATTCTTTGCCAACCCCCAGGGCCATCAGTTCTTGGAAATCCTTATTCATTGTTCAGTTTTCATATGCATATGAAGCAATAGGAAACACCTTGGTAATCTTTAGCCCTCAGAGTGACACCCATCACTCTTGGTTGTACTGTGGTGGCTCTGTGTATGCTGGAAGCTATTCCAAAGGTATTGACAAAACCTTCAGGGGAACCCATGGTGGGCAGATCTCAGTAGAACCTCCACACCAAAATGAGGAAAATGGACCACCTGGCAATTACTTCTAAAAAGAGGAGAGGGAGGAGTGGGTGGCAGTGAAAATCAGAATAACTGCAGGCATTTATTTAGGACAGCGCCTCTCTTATATTCTCTACAGCCAAGAGGGTAGGATCACAGGAAGGATACAAGAAGTGTTGGGATCCCTGGGGAAGCAGCAGGGCGCTGTGTGGTGCACCAGCGTAGCAAGCTGCACTCCTAATCCTGGGGCAGTGCATCTCCATTGGTTCAAATTCACTTCTGGAGGGAGGGGGTTGGGGTTGGACAGTTACTTCCCATTAGGAATTAGACTCAAAAGCTCAGTGGAGGTTCAGAACCAACTTGATGGCAGTAAGTTTGCATTTTTGAGGGAGAGCAAAGTGACATGAGCCAAGTGTTCTATCCCTATTTTATCTTGGGAGTTTCTAGGTCCTTACTGGGATCAAAACTCACTGGAACCAACATGTATATAACTGACCCTCCAGTGAGTTTTCAGAGGCTGTAGGTCACACAGAAGATTGCCCGTCTTTCTCCCACAGTTGCCTGGTGGATTCGAACCAGCAGAGAAATGCTGTCTTCGGGTTAACAGCCCAACGCCCTACTAGTTGGTGGTTTTTTTCCCCCAGCAAAACAACTTTTCAGGCAGCATGGCTAGGGATGTCTATGTCTAGATAAGGTGGCTTTCTATGAACTAGGTGGCTTGGAGGGAAGAAAGCAAACAAGGTGAAGGCCTAAGGGTCGGAAGACAGGAAAACAAAAACCAGGAGATGGCCTTCGCTGTTACATCGGCCACCCTATGGGGTGCTCATGCTTGGCAGTTAGTTGTCCAGTTACCTTCTGTTTCTTGGAGAAAGTCTGATGGCCTCGCCCGCAGAGCCCCAGAGGGGTATAGCAAGCCCAGGTCTTTAGTGTATGGTGATGGTGGCACAAAGAATTCAGCTGTTCAGCTCAAGCCTGCCAGCTGCTCTGCCTGAGAAGATGAGGTAGTCAGTCAGCTTCCAGGAAGACTGGCATCCTGGACCACCACCCTGCCCTTTTACTGTCCTGGAGGGCTGCCGTGTGTCACAGTCCACAGTTGTGGTTTGGTTTGTAATTTTAGTTCAAGCAATGCTGCCCTCCTCTGGGGATTGCTAAAAAATGCTGATGTCTCTACTGCTGTGACCCAGCCAACAGGAAGGACCTAGCTAATGTAGTAAGAGCTTCCTGAAGTCTGGGGCCTGGCCAGTCTTGGTCACAGTATGATTCCCAGAGTCCTTCAGAGGTTCTAAAGGGCTGGTCTGCTTTCCTGTGGGAAATGAAATGTTGGGTAACAGACCAAAGAGCCCAGGACACTTCACAGCCCCTCCGCCTCTACTTGACCTAAACCAGTACACCTTGCCCTCACATACCACAGCCCATCCCAGACATTTGGTAAAGCATTTAAGCGAATGGAGAAGACCCAGAAGGATCCTAACAGGCGTACCTCAGGAAAGGAGAGTCCAGCAAGCATCTGACAGCTGCTGTCACCACAGCCCTCACCATGGACAGTGGGTGAAGAAGACTGGAAGATTCCCACCAGGACATGCCCACCGAGGAGAGCAGAGAAGAAGGGGTTTAACTAGTGAGGAAGGAGCAGGGTTGAGCAGAGGGAGACCTAGCTTCCTAGCTCCCATTTTCTAAGTTGCCCCCTCCACACGTCATCCCACACAGAGTTTAAACAGAGCTGTGAAGAAGAAACACAGACGTCCTGGATCCCTGTAGGGAAGAGGCTTGGGCTGGGAACAGAAGGAGGTCTGTTTATTCTTGGCCGTCCCCTATCTGAGGGGGCCCTACACCCACTTCTGTCCAGACCCCAGATTGAACTCTCCCAGAATCTCTGACTCCTGCCTGGCCAGAATGCACGGGTCAGAGGGCTATGCATCTGCTGGAAACCAGGGTCCGCCCTCCCACTGGCTCCCTGGAGGTTGGGTTTGAGGCTGAATACTTTCATCTTCCTGGTTCTTGTCCTGACAGAAGCTTGTCTCAGGCCTCTGACCTGGCAGCGCAGGGTTGACAGCTCTTCAGACTAGAGTCTCAGCCCTTCCAGCCCTGTGCTCCCCCAGGGAGCCCAGAAAGCCCCTGTTCCTTCCACCTGTGCTCTTCGGCTCAGGAGATCAAATACCTCACTCCAGCTCTCTTGCGGTTTCAGCCTGTTCTCCCATCTCAGGACTCAAGAGAGATTGGCTTCTCTCTCCCTCACCCCAAGCCATAAAGACCAACACAAGGCAAACACCAGAGTGTCATAGATCTTGTTTCCTATGCCTAGTGTTCAGTTTCCTTCTGGAGCTGAGGTGGTGTTCCCACATGCTTTCCAGGGCCTCACTGCCTTTCTCTGTGGACTTCCTAGAGAAGACATGTGGCTGGTCGCAAAGGACAGGCAAAGAAGGCAGAAATTCTAATAATCATAGCTACCTCTTGTTGAAAAATCACTGTCACACACTGTTCTGACTCCTAGCAACTCTGAGGTTTCTGAGGCTTTTAATCTATGGGAGGAGACTGCCCAACTTTTCTCTTCAGGACAGCTAGTGGATTCAAACTCCTGAAGTTTGGGTTAGCAGCACAGTATATGACACACTACACCGCCAGAGCACCTGAGACAGGTATACTGAATACATCTACTAAGACTTTTACTATATACTAATGATACCTTTTGTTGAATGTTTGTCAAATGCCAAGTGCTGATCCTCGTAACACATTAACTCATTTAATCTCACAATAAAAACCAGTTGCTGTTCAAGTTGATTCAAATTTATGGTGATCTCATGTATGTCCGAGAGAGAACTGGGGGCTTAGTGGGTAGAGAGTTGTGCTACCAATCCAAAGGCAGGCAGGTTTCATTTACCAGCTGCTTCGCAGGAGAAAAATGGACAATCTCTTCCTACGCAATTTGCAGCCTCTGAAAACCCACTGAGTCAGATGGTGAACAGCAACAACGAGTGTCCAAGAAGAACTGTGTTCAGCAGAATTTTTCAGTGACCGGCTTTTTAAATTCATTGTTGCATTTTCTCCTTCCCTCTCTCTCCCCATCCCATCCCACAATGCACCCCTTGACCCTCCTCTTCGGTCAGCCCACCCTGCAATGCACCCCTTGTTCCAGATTGTTCTCATACATATAGTACATAATCATACATTCCTTTCAGATAGTTCATCCCCTCATCTGTTCTAATGCAAGTGTTCATTATCTATCCACTCTTTCCCCATTCCCGCCCTAACCCCCCATATCTGTCCTATTTTATAACAGTGGTGTTATGCAGTATTTGTTCTTTTGTGACTGAGATATTTCCCTTAGCATAATGTCCTCAAGGCTCCTCCATGTTGTGTAATATTATACTATTTCACTGTTTTTCAGTGCTGCATAGTATTCCATTGTGTTGACGTACTGTCATTTTTCTATCCATTCATTTTTGATGGGCATTTGAGTTGCTTCTCTCTCTGCTATTAGGAGTAATGCAGCAATAAACATGAGTGTGCATACATCTATCTGTTAAACTGGTTTCTTGAGGGTATATTCCCAGTGGTGGAGTCAAATGGTATTTCTATTTCCAACCTTTTTTTTTCATTGATCCACTTTTATTATTCATTTTCAGGAAAATTTACAGAGATTTTTTTTCCCATTCATTCATTGCTGCACTTTTCTCCCTCCCCACCGCAGTACACTTTTCTCCTTGAATAGTAAAAGAAAAATTCTTTCATTGTTTTCCAGTCCCTCCCCCCACCCCCAGGTTCACTCCACTATGCAGCCTTCATTCTGGACTATTTCCAACTTTTTGGGAAAGCTCCAGATCACCTTCCATAGTGGTTGTACCATTATACCTTTCCCACCAGCAGTGAATAAGAGTTCTAATCTCTCCACAATCTCCCCAGCATTTGTTGTTTGCAGCCCTGCTGAACTTTGCTACTGTTGCTAGGAGAGACTGACTTTTTAGATGTAGGTCACCAGATGTAAGTTCTTCTGAGATGCCACTAGGTAGATGTGAACCACCAACCTTTGAGTTAACAGCCTAAAGCTTAACTGTTTGGGCCACCTGTGTGCCACATCTTACAGATGAGGAAACCAAAGCAAGAGAACTTTGTAAGTAGCCCAAGTTCACACAGTCGCATGGCTTAAAATGGCAGTTTTTCTAACTGGCTTTCAAAAGATCTTTGATTTGAGATCCCACTCAGTCCTTTTAATCATTATGGAGTTGAAAAGAGATGTCTTTTTTTTTTTTTAAAGATCTCTGACCACCCCATTTAGGGGTCAGGCACTGGGATACCTTGTCCTGTGGTAACCCCACAATCCTGAGAAGTGGTCTTGTTTTTTTTTATTTTTAATTGAAACCTGCTATCCAAGTAACCTCATACCCAAGTCATTTGTACCTCATATCCAGAACTTAACAAATCAGAAAGCAAGTGAGAAAAGTGTGGAATTACCCCCATGGAGAAAGCCAGAGCTAGCCTGACACAGGCATTCCCAACTTACGCCAGGATTCCTTTCCAAGACCCCTGTCATGCTTCCGTTCTGACCTAAGTACAATATGAAAACTTCATTCATTTATTTTTTTTTTTTCGTTTTCATTCCTGTTGCCTTGTATTATCCATATATTTTTTTAAATTTTATTATTTTTGTGTGTGTACCATCAAATCAGATCTGACTGGTACAGGAGGAGATTGCCTCTCCTTCTCCAGCAGAGCATCTGGGGAATTTGAACCGCGCACGCCTCTGGGATTGTAGTTCAGCTTCTTGCCTCTAAGCCACCAGAGCTTCCCCATATTATCCATATATTTATAAATCAAAGTCATGAACATCTGTGAGTAAACAGCTGAGAATGGTAACATCCACAAACCACATGCTGCGTTGTTTGTAGTACATACTAACATGGTAATGTGAAAAAGAGAAAACTATCCCAAGTGCTGTTTGTTACAACCCCAATATGCTGCAGCTCAAGGACCACCTGATTCATCAGGTAACAGGGTGAAGGTGGTTAGGACTCCAGACCCCTATTCGACGGTGTAGAACTGGCCCACAGATCTTTGTTTTGCTGGGCAGATTGAAACCTTTCAACTAGCCATCATCAGGGCTCCTTGAAAGGATAAAAGAGCTCCGTAGCCACTGTCATCTGAACACTCTCAAACACACACACCCTTCCCTGGTCACTGCCACCTGAAAACACACACACACACCCCTCCCTAGTCACTGCCACCTGAAAACACACACACAGCTACTGCCAGAACACACACACACACTACCGGTTACCAGCCTGCAGCAGAATTAAGGAGCTAGAAGTGCTGTCAGCTGGCTAGTCACTCCTAAGGGTTAAGGCTCATAAAATGTAAATATATTCCTTGGGATGGAAAGCGGGGAGGGACAGGCCAAATCATTATTATTCATTAACTTCAACATATTTCTCAGATGAAGTGAGCAAGCGGCATGTAAGACGGCTTCAAGCCGGGGTGCCCTGCAGTAGGGAAGCCGCTACCTAGACCGTAGGGATGGCTGGGGGCTGGGGCGGGGGTGGCACTCAATGTTAAGTCTTCCCATAGCTTTGGCCTGGAGTACACCAGGTCCCACCCCCAGAGGCGGGGCCGCAGGAGCCCTAAGGCCTCCACTCCAGCATCCCTCTGGGAGCCCAGGCTGCTGAACCCAGCGCTTAGCCTCCCCACACTCACTGGCCTGGACACCGGATACTGCCCAAAGCCTTACAGGACTGGAGGCTGCCACTTCCGACCCTCGGAGGCAAGCCAGGGCTGGGCGAGGCTCACTTGCCCTCCTGAAGTCATGTGAGTACCCCCAACCTGGGCCACACCGCCCCAGATCCTAGACAAGCCCAGATCCTAGATCCTCACCCCAGCCCTCCATGCTACTCTGGAGGTGGGGTGAGGGACCCTGCTGGGGTAGGACTGGACACTAGCTTGAGAGGCCAGAGGCTGAGCGTGGAGCCTGAGATCTCCTGGGGTTTAACAGAACTGATGGTGCAGACAAGGAAGGAACAGGAACTGGAGACCCCAGAAGACAGAAAAAAGATGCCCCATTGGAGGGCATTTGGGGAAAGTGAGGCTGGGGAAGGGGCACTTCAGCATGGAGGCCTGGGGCTAGGGGCCCTGGGAGACCGTGTGGAAAGGGACCTCTCCCTCTGCTCAGCTTGGTTGTGGGCTCTCTGATCTCTGCCCTGGCCAAGGGTGGGGGAGCGAGGTAGGATCCTTTCCTTATTGACTTGATTCCTAGCAACAGTTGCCTGCTCCCCTGTTGACAGAAGCAGAAGCACCCGCAGGACCCAGGACCCTCCCTTGGGTCCCATGATGTGGTGGTGGGAAGCCCTAGGTGCTGGGGTTCTGGGACCAGGGAGAGCAGTGACAGTGAAGACTGGAACAAGTGAGCGCCACAGAAAGGCCAGGCCCCGCCCCTGCTCCTCTTGAGGGTCAGCTTCAATTCCCAGGGGCACGGAAGGGTGTCCTCTCCCCACCCTCCCTGCTTCTGGCATCTCCTGGTCACTGGCCCCCCCCCCCAACCCCCACTGCCTGCAACTCCTCTCCTTCCTCCGGCTTCAACAGGAAGGGCCCTGCTGCTCGTGTGCAGCGGGAGTCAAGTTTATGGGCTGGAAGTCCTACCCGGAGGCTGCTCACTGAGCTGGAATCGGCTTCAAGGCCAAATGAAGGGAAGGGGCACAAGGGACAGGCACCCCTCTTGCTGCTACCCCTTGCCCTGGCACGTGCCTCCTCACTAACTTGAGTATCTCACTTCTCAGTAATGTCATGTCTGCCAGAAGATCTCTGGGGCTGGCTCTCTGCACCCTGCCAGGGGGTGAGCATCTGAAGACGGATCACCTCGGTGCCTGCCCGGAGCTCCTGGCAGAAGGCTCTAGAATGCTGGCTGCTGGAGGGCTGCTTACCGGCCCTGGCCTCTCCTTTGGCCATGCAGACGCAAGGGAGGGACAAAATACTTTGGAGTTTGATGAGGCCATATTTAGTCTTGAACAGGCTTTTCAAGAGAAACCGAAAAATTTTAAATAACTTTTAAATTACAAATTATCAGCAAACAGAATAGATCTCATCTCTTAGTGCACACCTTTGACTGACGCTCAGTCCCCACCAAGAAGACAGCGACCCTTGGGGCCCTCTAACTGGTTCCTCCATCCCATCTAGGCATGCCAGCTGCTGCTCCAGGCCTTCCCGCTCCCAACTTGCAAGATGACACCTAACAGCACTGGGGAGGTGACCAGTCCCTTTCCTGTGGGGACCCTGGGGCTCTCCTTGGTCCTGGCAAGCCTCATCGTCTCTGCCAACCTGCTCCTGGCTCTGGGCATTGCCCGAGACCGTCGCCTACGCAGCCCACCCGCCGGCTGCTTCTTCCTGAGCCTGCTGTCAGCTGGGCTTCTCACAGGCCTGGCACTGCCCACGCTGCCAGGGCTATGGAGCCAGAGCAGCCGGGGGTACTGGCCTTGTGTCCTCCTCTACCTAGCCCCCAACTTCTCCTTCCTCTCCCTGCTCGCCAACCTCCTACTGGTGCATGGGGAACGCTACATGGCAGTGCTGTGTCCCCTCCGGCCACTAGGGAGCACCCGGCTGGCCCTGCTCCTCACATGGGCTGGGCCACTGCTCTTTGCCAGCCTGCCAGCTCTGGGGTGGAACCACTGGGCCCCGGGAGCTAACTGCAGCTCCCAAGCCATCTTCCCAGCCCCCTACCTCTACCTTGAAATCTATGGGGTCCTGTTGCCTGCTGTGGGCGCTGCTGCCCTCCTCTCTGCCCGAGTACTAGTCATCGCCCACCGCCAGCTGCAGGACATCCGCCGCCTGGAGAGGGCAGTGTGCCGTTGTGCACCGTCGGCCCTGGCCCGGGCCCTCACCTGGAGGCAGGCCAGGGCACAGGTGGGGGCCACGCTGCTCTTTGGCCTGTGCTGGGGGCCCTACGTGGCCACCTTGCTGCTCTCAGTCCTGGCCTATGAGCAGCGCCCTCCGTTGGGGCCTGGAACTCTACTGTCTCTCATCTCACTGGGCAGTGCCAGCGCGGCAGCTGTGCCTGTGGCCATGGGGCTGGGGGACCAGCGCTACACAGCCCCCTGGAGGGCAGCTGCCCAAAGGTGGTTGCGAGGGCTTCGGAAAAGAGGTTCCCGGGGCAGTGCCCACCCCAGCATTGCCTACCACACCAGCAGCCAGAGCAGTGTTGACTTGGACTTGAACTTGAACTAGGGTGAGGGAAGCCTCTGCTGATTGCTGCTACAAACATCCATCCATCATCTATCTCAGCCACCAGGTCTGCCTCTCCTGTCTCCACTCCTGGATCCAAGACCCTGTCCTGTTACTTGGCCCCGCTCTGGCTGAATAAAGCTCTGAGGCCCAGCCTACTGTTCTCTTACTCCAGAGCTCTGGAGGCTTAGTGCTAACGAATTATGCTGCTAACCCAATGGTACCAAGTTCAAATCCACCAGCTGCTCTGTGGGAGAAAGATGGGCAATCTCCTCCTTTGCTATGTACATTCTCTGAAAACCTGCCAGAGGGTCAGCTATGGGTCAGTTCTAACTGGACGGTACACACCACTACCACTCAGAAACAGGACAGAACAACCACGGGCAGAACCCTGAGAACAAGCCGCACCTACCAAGGGAGAAGTCTAGGCAGGTAGGCAGTGCTGGGGAGAACAGAGGACCGCTTGAGAGCGGAGATGCCAGAACCCCACGAACTCTTTGGCAACCCTCACCTGACAAGCCCAGCTGCCACAAAATCCACACAGACATGTCTCTGGGAAGTATATTTTATTTACATTTTTTAAAATCTGTAACTAGAATCTCTTCCTCCTTTCCACCCCCAGAGACTTGGGAAGGGAAAGGAAGGGAACTCCAGAACCTACTCCCCACATATAAATATGCGCCCCTGTGGCGCACACCAGCACACCAAAGTGAAAGGCTAGAGCCTCTCTCGAGGACCCGCCAGGGCTGGGCAGGGGGCAAGGGGGAGAGGCCTGGGGGGGGGGGTCTCTAAAGAGAAGGATGGACGGGGAGGGGGGAAATCAGTTTGAAGGGGTTGAAAGTAGTCCAAGGCCCCCCTTCCCTCCTCTTCCCTCGGTACCCCACTGCCTCTGCTGGTGAAAGGGGGGGGGCGCTCTCCATCTCCCTCAACACCAGACACCAAGCCACAGGAGGCAACCTTTAGCGGTCGGGTCTCTGGACACAAAATACTTTCGCTTTATGGTCTCCTGACGTGGTCACCACCAGGGAGGCGTCCCTGCGGACAGAAAGCACAGGATTAGAGGGACGAGGATGCCTGGGCCCAGCCTCACACCAGCAGCCTAGGATGTTCCCAGCTCTCCAAGCACTTCCTTGATTTCATATCCATAGTGCCCGGTGCTGTGCCAGCACTGACTGCGCATGCCTGAAGCTGGCACCCAGCACGGGGATCATATGAGCAGTGCTCAGCACTGGAAAAGCACATGGCCGAAGTGGGTGGGGGAGGCACCTCAGTCCTGAGACTACGGGATAAATTCCTGGGGTGAGGGCTGGATGGGCCGCCCCAGCACTCGTGCGACAAGACAATAGGGTCTGACCCCACCCTTCACCAACTTCCCCATACCCAAGGACCCCTTTTATGCTATTACCATCTTGGCCCACTTCCCTTACTTGCTAAGAGCAAAGTCGAGGATCTCAGCCGTATGGCCCCGGTAGTCCGTGAGCAGGCGGCCAGTGCGAGCATCCCAGAGACGCACGATGCCATCCAGGCTGCAGGTATAAACCACGGCTGTGCCCGCCTCCCACAGCAGCTGCACGATGCCCGACTGCAGAGAAGACACAGGCACGGGTCAGGGATGTGAGTGTGACAGGCATCTACTCTCAGCTCTTAGCGATAAGGCAGATGCTGGGGAGATGAAGGCCAGGAGTAAGAGGAAGAGGGGGTACCCTGGAGAAGGATCCAGGTTGGGGAGTAGAAACCCCCTACAGGGAACCCAGGACCCAAATGCCTGTACCTGATGCTGACACTGATGCCGGAGGGTCTGCGTAGACAGATCATAGATGGCCAAGGTTCCATCCAGGTAGCCAACAGCAGCCAGAGGCATTCTGGACAGAGAAGGGCACAGTGAAGGCTCACAGAATGCCCTCGTCTCACGCGCCACTTGCATGTTCCTGGTCCCCTAGCTACAGCCCCCCTCTCCCACGACGACTGCCTAAACCACGATTCTGGCTCACATCTCCAAATCCAGGTCGGCCCAGCACCCCTGCCTCCAGGCCAAGGTGTGGCTCCCACTTACACACTGCAGAAGCCCAAGGACTCCACCGAGTTGGACTCGCTCTCCTCTCCCTCTCCCAGGCTGGGCTGGGAGGCGACCGTTTCAGGTCTGAAAACACCCACCACCTATAAGCAAGAGAAAGTGAGAAGTGGGACTGGCCAGTGGTCCTCTAGTAGAGAAGACAGACAGCAGGAAGATCAAGGGTAAGGCACGGGGAGGGGTGGGGAGGAGAGGGAAGGAGAGGAAAGAGAGAGGAGGAGAAGAGAGGAGGGGAGGCTGGGTGAGAAAAGGGAGAAGGAACGGGCTGGAGGGGGAGGGGGGAGAGGAGAAAGAAAAAGAGGAGAGGACAGAGCCACAGGGGGCTCCCGAGCCAAGATCCAGGACCCACTCACCTTGCCAGTGGTGGCACTGACCAACTTTGCCTGGCAGTCCACAGAGCCAGTGAGGATCAGACTGCCATCCTGATTGGTGGCTACACAGGTCAGAGGGCCCTGGTGACCTTCGGTCCCTAAGGGATGGAGCAGGGGAGCAGATCAGGTTTCATCCTGTGTTGTCCTCGCCCCAGGTCTGTAGCTACTTCCCCCATCTCTGATACCTTTTAGGACATGGATAGGGTTCCCCTGCTTCAGGTCCCAGATCCTGATGGTGCCGTCTTCATAACCAACCACGGCTCTCTTTCCTAGAGGCCCCAAGAAGCAGAGATGAGACAGGAAGAGGGAGTATGTGCCAGGATATGTAGTGGGGGTGGGGGGTGGGAGGAAAGGGGAAGGAGACAAGGAAGGAGAAGGGGAGACTGTCCCCAGTTGAAGGTAGGGCAGGAGAAGCTGTCTGCTCTGGGCTGGGTAGCAAGGGCAGTGCTCCAGGCACCAGGTTTGCCACATATGGCCCAAGAGGGATTCGGGAGGTGGAGAACTCTGGACTCGAGCCTCAGGGAGCTTCCCTCACCATCTGGGAGGACTCGGCCACAGGTGGATGGGCAGTTGGGGCCCTGGAAGGTCTTGCAGTCCCCATTTGGAACTTTCCACATCCAGGTGTTGCCATCAGCCGTGCCAGCCAGGAGAACCGGTGCGCGGGGGTGCCACTCCATCCACTGGCCAGAGAGAACGGTCAACGGATAGGCCTGCCAGCCCATCTCCCCTTAGAGACCACCTCATGAGGCTCAATAAGCTTCCTTGCCTTTAGGGTCACCAGAGACTTTGCAGGTGACAGGCGTGGACACACCTGTTGTCCCCGGAAGTGGCCAGACCCCCAGCTCTTTACCCTCTACTCAAGGTCTGCACATTTCAACCCCAACTGACGCCCTTACCTCTAAGTCTCCTGCTTCAAAGGACCAGACTTCTTCCTTCGTATCCACCTGCCACACTTTGAGGAGGCCACTCATGTCTCCTGTGGCGACCAGGGCGGAGTCATGGCTGAAACCAGCACATGTCACAGAATCCTTGTGGCCTATTAGGGAACAGGGGCAGAGAGAGAGCTCAGGGCACCCAGAGCTGGGGCACACGAACCAGGTATCTGGCACCCCTGAAATGACCAACTGGGATAGAAGGTGGTAAGTATGGTGACCAAACCTGTTGTCCCTTCAAGAACCAACAGCCTTAGATCTTAGGAAAGGGAATGCTGGTCTTCACTCAACCAACGGTAGCCCAGGCCTCTTTAGAGTCTTAGCCCTTCTGTCTATGTTGCATCTCAGTTTTAAGTACATCCATTCTTCCTTCTGCCCAGTAATACCTTCACTAATGTCAGCGCCTTTGAGGATGTCTCTCGGGCTTCCTTGGTTAACTGTTGTTTCCCTCCCCACAGTAGACCACGTTAAGCCTCTGTGTCCCTGGTGACCGCAAAGTGCTGTCACAGCACAGGTGTAAATATATGGCGAATGGATGCACGGTCATTGCAGATAAGTCCCCTAAGATCACACAGAAGACACACAAGCTCCCCTGGGTCACTCACCTGCACATTCAAAGAGCAGCTCACCATCACTGAGCCTCCACACGAAGGCTTTGTCATCCTCACCCCCAGTCACTGCCAAGGTGTTGGTCTTGGGGTCCAGGCTCACGCAAAATACAGATGCTGTCCCAAGAAACAGTCCATGAGTGTGAGGACCGGGCACCCACCCAGGGCTCTGTCCTTCAGAGCTTCGGCCCACCCTTACATATAACCTAAGTCAACCTCTCTTTTTTTTCCTGGTGCAAGTTCTTTTAAGTTTCAAAAAATTAGGCTGTTGGAGACTCTTTGTACTTCTCCAGGACAAGATCCTCCCTCCCACATCACGGACATTTCCTGTATCTCCTTCACATCCCACACCGAGGTCATGGACAAGAAGTGGGTACGTGTGCAGAAAGTATAGTTCTCTATTTGAGAGGTCACTAACTGGTTACAGAGTAAGGAAAACATTGTATTATGGTTTTCTTGTTAAAAAGTTCAATGTGAGAACATTATGTACAATGTGTTTAAAACACACAATCAGCACAAACTGAAGAACCCTGGTGGTACAGTTAAGCCCTTGGTGAGGATACCAAAGGTTGGTGTTTCAAACTAACTAGGCTCTCTCAAAAAAGAAAAACTTTCTTACTTGCATCCCACTAAACACCCTGCTCAACTGATCTAAGTTCCAAGAGGCCTCAACTACGCAATGGAAGGGCTGTGTTGTGCACGTTATGGCGGGAGTCAGAAAACATGAAGGCTGGGGCTGCAGGTAAGTCCACACCCTGACCCTAAAGTAATCTATTTATTTTTTTTTTTTTAAACCTACCTGAGTGCAATGCAAAGGTGATCTCGCTATCATCTGGACCCTCCATGCTGCCGACCACCCCTTCCTGGGGTTCCAGGACCCAGCCCTCCTCGTTGCCCTCCTCCTCCTCTTCCTCTTCCTCGAAGTCTACATCTTCCATCTCCTGGGCCAAATCGTCTGCTTTGGAGAAAGTGAAAAAGATGGGGCTTGGTAAGCGATAAGATGGGTGGGGAGAGGGAAAGAGATGCTAAGGGCAAGGGTGGGTCGAGTGGCAAGGGGAGAAGCGAGGTCCAACAACAGACGGGGGGGAGGGGGCGGGGGGAAAAGAGGGGCGGGGGGGGGGGAAACGGGGTAGGGGAGCAGCGAGGGGAAATGAGTGCATGGGGGGAGGGCAGGGGAGGGCTGATGACCCCGGTTTGGTCTGACTGTGTGGGAAGAGATCGAGGGGATGATGGGAAGGGGGTGTGTGAGGAGAAGGGCCAGAGGCGTCAGGGAAACCCCTACCCAGGCCAGGCCTGAGAACTAAGTATGTGCGTATGAAGGGAGCGAGGGTTGATCAGAGTGACAGGTAGGGTGTGGGGGAGGGAGAAGAAGCGGGGGTCAGAGGCCAGGGGTGAGCGACTCCTGTCCCGTGGCCTGGGAAGCGGCAGTTCTCACCCGGGTCCGGCGGGCCGGGATCCAGTTCTACCACCTCGATAATCTCTTCATCGCCATGAAAGCTCAAGGTCTCCAGTGGAGGGGTGTCAGCAGCAGCCCCGGTGTTCGATTCGGACTCCATGCGGCGTAAGCAGCCAAACCACTTCTCTGGGCCCAAACGCCTCCCAGAGTCAGCTCTGCGCGACGACACGGAACTCGAGCCCCTCCTCCCGGGAGGAAGTAGGCGTAGGCGATTCCCCGGCAGGAAGAAGGACGGTCGTTCGGCCAATAGCGAGGAGGACTGACTGGCTGAATGGCCAATCACAGCGCAGAGTTGGAAGAAGGTACGGGGCGTGGCAGGGAGACTTTAAACTCCGCCCATCGTGGCTCCACCCCTAACAGGAGTGAAACAAGCTAGCGTGCGTGCCGCCGGTGTCTCATGGGAAGAGTAGTTCTCCAACGTCTAGCCCTGGGGCTTCTGGGAAATGTAGTACCCAGTCTGTAGGCGGGACGGAAGAAGAGGGGGAGGCCCCTGACGCAAACTACAATTCCCAGCGGGAAGCGCGGTGAAGGGGAGTGGGATCTGAACATGGCGGCGGTGGTAGCTGCTACGGCGCTGAAGGGCCGGGGGGCGAGAAATGCCCGCGTCCTCCGGGGTAAGGAGAGGGACCCTGGGGAGGGCAGGACTGCAGAAGATTACTTTTCTTTCACATCTCGTCCCTCGATAGCAAGCCTGACCAGGCTGTCCATTCATGCGTATACCTTTCTGCAGGACCTTAAAGAGTCTGGGGGCTAAAAGATGCTCTTGAGAGGTCACCCAGACCATCCTCCGGTTTTGGGTTACAAGTCACTTCTGGGGTCTTGCTGAGACTGAGAACCCCTGGGAAGCCTTTTAGACTCCCGCGCTCCAGGTGTTTCACACTCACCGCAGTGCAGAGGAAAGAGCCCTGAGCTCCTGGACGCTTGGGTTCTGGCCCCGGCTAATTAGCGCTTTGACCTTGGACGAGGAAGTTCATCTCTCGGGGCTTCAGTGTTCCTCTTCTATAAACTGAAGAGCTAAACTAGAATAAGCGATCTTTAAGCTCTCTTCCACTTCCAGTACTCTGCAGTTTAAACGCCTTTCCCAGAATTTCCTTCGTACGTCTCCTCTCGGTCCACTGCAGTCCTTCCTAGCCTGTCGTCTGAGACGACGAAGAACAGCAAAGCTCGAAGCTCGCTCTCCTGGCACCAGGGTGACGAGCAATGACGTGAAAGTGTCTTCCAAAGGTGTCACCTCCATGGCAATTTTCCCATTTCCCTTTCCTGGACGCCTTACTCCAAACTGCAGTCGCTCCCCTTCCTCAGATCGCAGTAGCTCCTCCTCAGCCCGTCTCCCAAGCTCTCTCCCCTCGTTCTGACTTTCCAAACCTTCATCCACAGGTATTCTTTCAGGAGAGAAGGCTTCCCAGAACAGGACCCGGGCGCTGCAAAGCCACAGCTCCCCGGAGTGCAAGGAGGAGCCTGAGCCCCTGTCTCCTGAGCTGGAATACATTCCCAGAAAGAGGGCCAAGAACCCCATGAAAGCTGTGGGACTAGCCTGGTGAGTTTTAACTTCCCTTTTGCCCGTCTCTGGGGAGTGGAATCCTAGGGAGGGCAGGACTCTGAAACTTCAAGTTTCAGACGGTGAGCTGACTCCACAGTGTGGGAGAATTGTGAGTGCAAGGACTGGAATGGCAGAAGAATTGGACAGGGCACGTGGGAAGGTGTGTGGGATTGAGGAGAGAGTGGGTTTTCTTTAGAGTAAGCTGTAATGATCTGGTCCAAATTCGAGTCTCTGTCCTTATCCCTCCCTTAGGGAGCTTGGGATGAGACCCAAATTTCAGGCATGAATGAATGAATGGAAATTACATGAGATTTGTTAGCTGCACAGTTGCACCTAGAAGGAAGGAAGTCATTCAGTGCATTGTTATTTAGAACTGACGCTCACCTTAATATGTAATCATTAAATATGAAAAAAAGGAAATAAGCTCTTTTTTTTTCAGCACCTGAGATGCGCCAATACTATACATATATGCATATAATTATATGTTAGTCTTTCTGAGATAAATATTCCATCCCCATTTCATGAAGGAGGAAACTGAGCCTCAGAGCTGGGGTTTTCATCAGGTCTTGTGACTTCATGCTCTTCCCTTCACATCAATAGTGCCTCCCAAATTAGATACTTAGATTAAGGAGAGGCTTTGAGAAACCAGCCCCTCAGGCAATTCAGTCAGGGGGACTTGGAGAGGGAAAGACGGACATTCTGGAGGATTACACAGTCTGGATGGCAGGAGTGCAGGGTTCATGCCGGGGGAGAAGGGTGAAGAGGTAGGCATATAGCTAACCACATTAGGCCTTGTGTGTCACGTCTAGGAGTCTGGACTTGGCCAGCAAGTGATGGAGACCTTTCACAGGGCTTTAAGCAGAGCAGGGCGCAGGATCTGATCTGTGTGTGGGGCCATCTGGCAGCCATCGTAGAAGATAAATAGAAACAAGGTATTGCAGTATCCTTGTGACTGATGCAGCTCGAATGAGATTCTCCCCGAATCCCCTGGCTCAGGTTGGCCCCTCTCCAAACCCCGTGCACGTCTCCCCACCCCTAGGGCCATCGGCTTCCCTTGTGGTATCCTCCTCTTCATCCTCGCCAAGTGGCAAGTGGACAAGGACCGTTTGAAGCAGATGAAGGCTCGACAGAACATGCGGGCGTCCAACACGGGCGAGTATGAGAGCCCGAGATACAGGTCCTCCTCTTCATATGCCCCATCTGGGGTGAAGGCCTGAGGAATACTGCAAACCTCCCCTAGACTCTATTGACCATGGGCTCCCGTGGGATTGGCAGCGATTCTGGTCTTGCCATTGAGGCCCACCAGGGGGCGCATGAAGCCCAGGCTGCTGCCAGCCTCTGTCCCAACCACATCATGAAGCCAGCCAAAGGCAAATAAAGTTACTGAGCGGGTCAGTAGAAAGGAACCAGTTCTGGGATTGTGAATCCCTGGGGATGGGAGGGACCGAGGGTGGGGCAGATTACTGCTGTGTACTTCCTCTCACAGTAATGTTCAGTGTTCCCAGCTGGATGGTGGGGAAACCACACAGACTTCAGTGCAACAAGCCTAGGCTTGAGCTCAGAACCAAGCCCTCTGAGCATCTGTCCAGGAGAGTGAAGTCTCACTCAGCCTTCAAGTAATAATTAAAGGAATCAAGTGAGTCATTTAGGGTGTGGAGGAAAAGCACTCTCGGCTGAGCCCAAGTCACTCAACCCCTCTGGGCCTCAGTTTCCTCATTTGTAAGAGACTGTGCTGGTGATTTTTAAGGCAGAGGGGGTTCCGAACCTGGGGTCTGTGTCCCACTCCCTATGAAAAATTGTGTGCAGCTGTGGAGAAGCAAACTCTCTTGAGCTTTCTGAAAGGGCTCTGGCCCAGAGAAGATTAAGCATCACTCTGCGAGGTCCCTTCCAGATCCAGTATTGCAAGATGGAATGCTCCCCAGCTGACTGTTGAATGCTCGCTAGCTTTTGACATCATCGTTAGGATTTGAAGTATATTGGATCATTTTAGCAAATCAGGGAAATCAAGGCACACTGTGGAAATGGATATGTGGGCAGAGCTATGTCAACACCCCTGGCCTGACACTTTACTACGAAGAAAACCACAGCTATAAAGGAGTTTCACTTCTAAACATAAAACTTTATTGCATTTCTGGTTGTGTCCCTTTGTGTGATAAATATAACAAGACCAGGTCCACAGTAGAGAAATTGCTAAAAACAGTCTGGAGCTGACATGGTTTTCACCCCTACCCTATAGAGTGATGCCTTCCTCTCTTCCAGCTTGAGGCACGTGTGTTAACATAAAAAGCAGTGGCATGTTAGGGTGATGGGGCTCAAAGCTCAAATGTCAAGTCCACCAGCACATAAGAACAAACTTAGGAAGTTTTATTTCTCTCAGGTCCTCCCAGGCTTAGCAGAAGGAAAGAACACTGAAGTCTTTGTGGGAGTCATGGTCGGCTTAGATACCACATAGAAGGGGATGGGGCACTCCCACCCATCTGTTCATCCTGTTCTTTCTGGCCACTCTTAGAATCCTATAAGCTTAAAATCCTATAAGCTGACGATCTCTGCTCTGAGCAGCCTGAGCACAAAAAGCAAAAGGTGCCCCTGCCCAGAGATTTCAGGCGCATCAGGGAGGGTCCCCTGAGGGTCATCCCAGTAGTTCTAGAGAATGGGGACCAGTGGCTGAAAATGGGCCTGCCCTCTACCGCCACCACGAGCTATGAAAGCGCTAGAGCGGGTGCTGGTCTGCTTAGCTCTGTACTTTGCTGGCTCTCCTTTTCCCATCCCACCCAGATAAACAAATACATATGCATACGGAAAGAGGGTGAAGAAGGCCCAGGTGCTCAGATCTTGTCTACTTTCCTGACCTAACAGGTGCCACAGGTTGCAAAAGAACAAAGGAGAGTGAAGTTTTAAATTCAGATGACTGAATCAAAGCTTTTGGCTTGGTCAGGCTGGCAGAGGAGACAGCTACAGCTGCCTCACCTAGAAGCCTGTGGTGGAGATAGGAATGGAACCTTCATCGTCTTGGAAGTCCCTTCCTGCTTTCACGTTCCCTTTTAGCTACAGACCCTCCCCTTAGCCCCAGCTGTTAAAAATATGGTGCCATTTAGTGGCCAGAGGAGAGAGGACATCTTCAGCACAGTGCCTGCTCAGCCACAAAGGGCAAGAGTCAGTTCCCAGCTCTTCCAACCCAACCAGATATCTACCAACGTCCGCAGCCAGAGGCCACCATCTCGAGGGCAAAATGAAAACTGAGCCTACCACTCGAAGGGCAGGAAGGGTCTGAGGCTCAGAACCCAGTTCCAAGGCCCAGCATTCTAGGAAGGGAAAGCCCAGGGTAGGCCAGAATGGGGGTGCTCCTTAATTGCGGTCCCCCACAAGCTGTAGCACAAAGGTGAAGATGTAGACGATGTCTGTGTAGATCTGCAGGGCTCCAGTGATGTAGTCTTCCGGGCTGATGGTGTGCTTCCGGTTCCCCAGAACCAGCTGAGTGTCATAAGCCAGGAACTACAGGGGCAGGGGAGTCAGAGTAAGAACCAGGACACCAGTGTCCAGAGCTCATGTTGGGTCAGTAACTTTGTTGTGGGATCCTGCAGGCTATGCAGAGTTCTTAGGTACATATTAATGAACTGCCCTCAATCAGATCGCAGTCTAGAGAGGGAAACAGATATCCTATAATGCTGCCTGCTGAGTGTTCTAATAACCGGCAATGTAAGATGACAGAAAGACCCAGAAAGTCAGTGGATATATCCTGACCATGGAGAAATCAGCTGTGGTCCTACTACCCACTCTACTGTTGTATGCCATCGAGTCAAAACCCACCCATAACTAACCCTGTAGCCAGCAAGTTTTCAGAAGCAGCAAATTACATGGGAGGGAATTGTCTATCCTGTTCCTAAGGAGCAGCTGGTAGATTGGAACCATGTGCCTTTAGGATTGCAGCTCAGCTCTTTCCCACTACACCACCAGAGCTGCTCCCCACTCAAGCACTCTACATCCATACTTTATTCCCTCGACTTCTCCCCTCCATTCTCTCAGCTTGCCTTCTGGGGCAGGGTGGAGGAGGGGTTGACTCACCAGGGTGAAAGCAATGGCCCCCAGAGCAGCATACAGCATGTGGAGCCAGGGAACCTGGGAGAGTGAGGGCAGAGCTGGGTTAGAACTTCAGCAAAGCACAAGAACCATGGCAGGCCCTCGGCACCCATTTCCCCAGGGGTTCTAAATCAGAGTGGGTTGACCTGGGTAGCAAGCCCTCCATGAAAGTAATGCTTCTGTCTTCAGGATCTTGGAAGAAACTGAGACTGGTAATAAATTTGGACAGTAAGACAGAGGTCATCTTACAAAGGCCAATCACTGAATCTCTGAACCAAACCAATCCCAGTTAGCCAAAGTACAGGGGTTTCCATTGTACTCTGGAGGAAAAGAAAGTAGTTGAGTTACAGCTCAAGAGGGGCAAACCCAGGCAGGCACTGGTGGAAGGGTGCCATTAGCATTCCTCGTAATCATTCAAGCATTCAAGAGTGGTTCCTGCAACCCAGCTTGGGAGGGCTGAGCTAAGGAAAGGGGCCGTGAGGAAAACCATTCGCCAGTTCCCCAGTGAGTATCACTACCAGGGAGCACCCACAGGCAGCCCTGCTCCACACTCCCCAGGTGCTTCTCATAAGAGCAGGGCCAGCCTGCTGGGGAGTGGGCAAGTAGGCCTCTTGTTCATATTCTTCCCCTTTCCATGTGGTTCCCCTCATGCAGCTCCCCTCAGCCTAGAGGCTTCATCTTCATATTCTTCTCCAGCTGATGGACTAAGTAAGGGAGAGTCGGATACTGTATCTCTAAGGTCCTGCAAACCCATCTTCTCAATCTTCTGGGTTGCAGAAGTCCACATGCAGGCAGCCTTCTAGGACTTGGTCTCAGCTACCCCACAGATCTAACTACCACTCCCCACAGCCATATGGTGCCGTTGCACAGGCTTCAGGGGCTCTGTCTTCCAGGGCTATCTGTCTGTCTGTTAGCCCTCAGCCCAAAAAGGTAGACCTCAGGATTGGCACCTTTGCTGCCAGATGAGATGCTGGAGGACAGAGCCTTCCCAGAGCCCATGACACCACAGAGAGTCTGCCCTGAGCACTGGGGTCACAAATTTCAGCTCTCCTGGGGAACTTACATATTTAAAGGACAGCACAATGGCAGTAATAATCCCAGTCACCATCAGCACAATTCCCAGAACACAGAAGAGGCCAGCACATGAAGTGAAGTCCACCTGCCAGGACAAGAAAAGTAAGCATCTGTCAGATGACTGCTACCTGCCCACAGTAAGCTGCCTAGCCAGTCCAACTGAGCCCCGCCCACCAGGGGCACAGCAGTGACTGTCACCTTCTGGATAGATGTGAAGGCGGGGTGTAAACGCAAAGAAGAGGGGAAGGAGATCAGGGGCACCAGGGGAAATCTGAGTCTAGGGTCAGAGCCCTCCCATCTCAGGAATCCCTTCTCTTAGGTTTCCAAATAGCCAAGTCCAAAGGGCCAAGTGTGTATGAGAAAGGGGCCAAGCTGGTCAAGGAGGGGCCGCCATGGCCTTACCTTGGTCTGAAAGCAGAATATAGTGACTGCAATGGATACAATGGCGGTGATGATCATTGCAATGATAACAGCTTTGGTATTATACATACTAGGAAGGAAGTGAGCAAGAACCGAGGCATTAGTCATGTAGGGATGACGTCAAAACCATTATTTCCAGAAAGATCCTGCCCAGAATACCCATGTCAGTAACAGCCAGCCAGGGAACACCCCACTCCCCCGTAATGTATACTTCCCAAGAATACTTGGAAAGAGGTGGTCCCTAAATGTACCTGGAAATGGTGCCTGTCATGAAGCCCATGGCAAGAGTCTGAGGAAAGGACAGAGATAAGTGTCAGACACTTGTGAAGAAAGGTGGGCGTGGGGGCAGGGAGAACACTACGGTGGATTGTCAGATCTGGGGACACAAGTGACTAAGTGTGAAAAAGGCAGCCACAGGGGAGATAAGGTGGGTGAAGATGCCAGACCATCCTGCAGTGATGTCCCTGTGCCCTCCCTGAGGCCAGCCTGTGAGACTTACAAAGATGGTCAGCAAGATGATGTTCCATGGGAAACGGCGTCTGCCGGGAAAGAGAGACCATGAGGAGGTGCTGTGGGCTGATCAGGTAGTATGGGCTCTTACCAGATGGAGGGGGGCCTGACATGGCCTAAGGTACCTGCTCAAGTGCTCTGTGCAGGGGCAACATGGGGCAGTGGGCCAGGGTCAACCGTGGATTAAACTGCAACCTGTGAGACTCTAAGGATGTTTCTTAGCCTTTTTGAGCCCCAGGCACTTCTTGTTACAGAGTTAAAATTCTCTCTATTTTGCAAGTTGTTGTAAGGAAGATAAATAAGTGGACAGCTACACACACAGGATGTGTACTTGGTACTTGGTAGTTAGCAGAACAGTAGCCGTTATCATTTTGCATTTTTTGAGCTTTACCTTTTAGTGGTATCTTTGCTATTGTTTGGTTTTGGTTTTCCAATTGAGGTTTGGGTGAAAATGGACACTGCAAGTTAGCTTTCTGTTCAACAACTTATACACAATGGGTTTTGTACATTAGGTGCCATTCTCTTGATGTCACAGTCTCTTCCCACTGATTATCATCATTTCTTGTGAGTCTCCATTCATCTGCTTTAAGGAGTTTCCCCCACCCCTTTTTCTAAGCCTCTGGACTCACCTGGGTCCCTGGCAGCAGGCAAGAGTCAGGTAGGTGGCCAGGAAGACAGCACTGGGGAGAAAGACGAGGAGAGAACCTGCAGGCCCAACTGCCCCTCAGCCCCTTCAGGGCCAGCCTGGCAGTGCAGGCACAGGTGGTGGTCTGAGGCCCAAAGGGGAAGCTACTCAGTGCAGTAAAGACAAAATGGCCCCCAGCCAGGGCACCGAGACCCTCTGTGACACAGGGATTCTGGCCAGAAGGTGTAGAAAGGCCACAGAAGACAGATGACTGACTAAGGGAACCCAGAGACCATTTTTAAAGATGTGTATTCACCCCACGGTACACCCTCCCCCACAAGGCCTGGCACAGGAATCTGGCAACAGCACCTTGGAGGCTCCTCTCCAAAAGCTTTTCGGTCACTGCTCTGAAGAGAGCAGGCCAACTGGAAATTGAAGCAGTCACTGCCCCCTCCCTCCCTCCCACCCAGGGCTGCCCTGAGCAGAGCACACACTCACTAGGACACGTAATAGACAGCCGTATTTCTCCTCACATAGTCGCCCACCGGCTTCCTGCAGAGATAGGAAGACAAAGACTGCTCACCTCACTCAGCCTTCCTTGCTGCTGAGCCCCAAGCCCTGCCAGGCGGCCTGCCTCCTTCCCTGTCCTGTCTCCTCCCTTCAATCCCAGCTCCTCTTCCCACCCACCCCTCTCTGAGGGCCAAGAGCTCCCCACCCCACGTTCCCAGGCCCCTCTGTCACGGTGGGCGCGTGTGGGCAACGCTCACACGAAGGTGAAGATGGCGATGATGGCGACAGTGACGAGCAGCTGGACGGAGATGATGGTGTAGACCTGCAACACAGACCGAGGGCCACAAGAGTCAGCCCTCCCTGGCCTGCCCCAAGGGAGCCCCAAATGCCAATGGACCCACTTCTCCCGGTTTTCAGTGGTGAGGGGAAGGGTTTTTTCTCTTGTAGGATTTATTCGTACATTATTCCCAACTCCAGAGCCCTGCCACAGTCTGGCCTAGAGGCTATGCCACACTTAGTGAGGAGAAAGGCTTAGCTACTCTACAACCCTGCTCCCAGAACCGAACACTGCTGCCTCTCCCCACCGCCAGCTGCTCCTGTGCAGCACCTCTCCCTGTCCTTAGGAAGCCTTGGTGCATGACTTCCATCCCCCTGCTCCACTGCCCCCACCCTCCCTGTGATGGCCCTGTGAGCAGGGCTCTGTGCAGATGTGAGGTGGAGCACAGGCAGGTTACCAATGGGCATTTCTACCTTCATGTTGCTGACATTCAGTCTAATAGGAAAAGCCACGTCTGAGGAAGACAGAACATTTACCAGGTTCAATGTGGCAAGGAGGAGGACCACTGAAGTTAAGGGAGCTGAGGACTTTAGGGGAGTATAGGGCTGGAGAGAATCTGGAAAGCAGGGGACCAGGCCTGGAGGCATAGAGAGGGAAGTTGGTAGCTCAGGGAATGAATCCTGGGCTAATCCTGCTTCCCTCACCTCACCTCTTCTCATAAAGAAGGAGAGCGATTTCTAGGTCAAACAGAAGGAAAAGAAGACTTTCATAGCCCATGGAGCCTCAGGAACACCTACCTCCCCTCATGTATCTTACCTTTCGGATAAAGGTGTGTCGGACTTTCTTGTCATCCCATTCTCCAGGCCCGAAGTTGTCACTCACTGCTCTTTCCTCCCCACCATAGCCCTCACCTGGACCTAGGGACACAGTACTTATGACCAACTGGGAACCTAGGACATGTGGTCCCAATCACGAGCTTCCTCATACACACACTCTCCCCCAACAAGATCTCAGGTATCCTCAGCCAGAGGCAAGTGTCACAACTCAGGACTTTCTCTCCCAAGCCAGAGTCCTTTCTGGATGTTCTGTGTCCCAGCACTGGACACCACATAGAACCATGTGACTTGCAATGAAGGGCTCAACTGGGAGCCATTCCCCATCAGCATGCACTTACTGAGGGCCCTACATTCCCAGCACACACCCAGGCGCTACTGGAACATAAAGGCATGTGGTCTCTATTGTCCAAGGGTTCCTTACTTAGAGGGCAGCCATGCAAGAGCAGGCCCAGAGCATCACCTAGAGCCCCTCCTGGTGAGCAAAGTGCTTAGGGAGGGCAGAGTCAGAACACAGGATGGAGTGTGAGGAGAGAGGGAGGGAAGGGGAGATAGTGTGTGAGTGAGAGTGTGTATGTGTGTGTGCACGCATGCATGCGCTCTCATTCTAGAACACACGTACTCAGGATCCCAAGGATGCCATGGGAGTGCAGAGCATTTCCTGAATGCCTCCTTTGGAACTGCTTTTAAAATCTATATATGAGCCACCAAGAAAACAGATCCTCTGTGCTTGAATCTCATTTCTGACCAGCTGTGGCTTTCACCTGCCATGATGCTGATCAAATTTAGCTGCACATGCGTTTCAGAAGTTTGCAAAATAGCCAGAATGGTATTTATCAGACAAAGGGTGCACTGGGTTTCAAAGGCAATTCCCAAGGAAGATGGCAGGCCTAGATAAGTGACAGCTACCTTGTCAGAGAACAAGGAAACAGTCCTGTAAGGTAATGCTCTGAGGATTACCCAACCATTCTGTCATCTGGGTGTTCACGGTTTGGTATGTGGCTTATGGACTTAAGTGTCCTTAGTGGATAAAAGAGGCTTATCTGGGTGATGAGAAACGAGGGAGGTAAAGAAGACAGGGAAACAGATCTAAGCAGAGAAAGTGAGGAAAAGATTAAACAGGAAGTGAGGAGGAAGGACACAGAGGGAAGTTCATCTGCTGATGCCTCCCTCCCTCCCCATGTGCCTCCCACAGACTCACCGTAGTGCATGGGCATCGGGTGGATGGGGGGCATCGGCTGGGGATAACCAGCAGGGTGACCATAGCCAGGTTGCGGGTAGGCAGGGTAAGCGGGGTACCCGCCTGGGAGGACAGATGGATGTCCGTATCCCCCAGGGGGTGGGGGGCCAGGGTAGAGAGGGTTACGGTCCTCATATGGAGGAGGGGCACTGGGGTTGGACATGGCCACTCAAGGGCTGAGTACCCCAACTGCCTGAACCTAAAATGGGAAACAAGAAAAGCAGTCATGAATGGCTAGACCCAGCTCAGCCAGCCACACGAATCCCTTCCAGCCCAGCCCATGGTCTCTGTGCAAAGAGCGCTTCATGCACTCTCCTCTGAAGAAGCAGCAGCATATCCTCTGTCTACCTGTCCATCCTCTCCATTCCCACCAGTTGAGCCCCTGGTGCGCTCTGAGTGGGCATCAGCCCCTTGGCCTAGGCAAGCAGCAGGAGGGGGATTTAGTTCAGGAGCTCAGAGGATTTTCTGAGCATCTGCGGTGTGCTAGATAAGAAGCCAGAGAGGAGTCTGGGAACTCCCTGTTCTGTTAAGAAAACCTTCCAGTGCTGAGGACTTGACGTCACAACCAGAGAGGCGGCTTGATGGCCCCAGCAAAGGCTCTCAGTGAGTCACAGGGCCAGCTGGGGCCCATTGAAGGGATCAGCCCAGCCCCCATGGCAGCTGGCATGAGCACTAGGCAAGAGCTGGGGCAGGGCCAAGGCTCCAAGTTCAGAGCCAGAAGAACAAGAAAACAAGCTATCCCCAGTGCCAGGACTTCCAGGCCGTGGAGGGGAAGGTCCAGAGGTCCAGCAGACTAGAGGATGGGCCAGGCCGAGTCAGGGGAAGTGTGAGAGACCTGGGTGAGTGAGTGTCCAGGCCTGGCGACTAGGGGCTGGGAGCTGTGCAGACAGGCAGGTCTGAGACAGGACTTTCTGGTTCCTTCAGATAATGCCATGACGCTTCAGATAGGTTTGTGGTAGTGTGTACCCTGAAACAGCGCTATTCATTGGAATAGATGGTGAGTGTGGGGTCCAGAGGCCCTCAAGGAGACAGAAACACACTCCTCGGCGAGCTCTGGTGGCCTAGTGGCAGGAAACTGTACTGCAATCCCAGAAGTGCACGGTTCAAATCCACCAGATGCTCTGCTGAAGAAGGAGGAACAGTCGCCTCCTGTACCAGTCAGATCCAATTTGACGGTACACGCATTAAAAAAGAAAAAAGAAAGAAAGAAACACACTCCTCAGACAGCTCCAAGCTCTGGAACCACTGTGAACCCTGCCTGACTTCCCCAAGGCCACTCGGCTTTGTGAGACTAAGTCTGTACCTTCTCTTCAATAGGAAGATCCCACAGCCAGGGAAGGGCCCAGCAGACAGGAGGAGAGAGTCCTGGACACAGAGCTAGAAGGGCCCTGAAGACTGTGTAGATTTCAGAGCACTGCCTTCAGATTAGGGAACCAGCACCCAAAACAGCGCAGGGACTCCTTGACACAGAGAACTAGCAGGTTGGTGGCATAACCAGAATGGAACCTCCAGCTTCCTGGGTTGTATTTTTTATGCCATGCTGTGCTTTTTATGCCACTTCTGCCAAATAGATGTTCCCAGGCCTGGTGTTCCTCTCTGGGGCGGCAGAGATGGGGGCCTGGGAAGAGCTAAGGCTGCCCCCTGAAGAGTCTAGGCATCTTGACAGGGACATCCGCATCACCCAAGAGCACTTCCTAAGGTGTGTTCAGACTCCCACAGGGAGAAGGTACCCACAAATCCAGGTCAGCAGACACCTTCAGAGCCTTTGCAGGAAGGAAGAGAGAACTGGCTTCTCTTTGTGGGGCACACTCAGAGTTGGGCAGTTCAAGGATCAGATAAAGGAGGGCCTTATATCTTCTCTCCTTTCTTATGGCAACCAGGATAACTCTCGGAAAGGGCACAGCCCAAGGTGGCAGGGGAAGATCACGTAACAGGCCAGGTCTCTAAATGGGTTATTTTGAGGAAAGCTCTTCAGCTCCCCTGAGTAAACGAGTTAGAACCAGAGCTGGTGTGTGTCAGGTCAGAAATAAGAAAGGCCTTCCTGACCATGAGAGGTGTGGGACAATAAGTCACACAGCAAAAGGAATTGGTAGTGGGGACGCCCCAGGGAATCAGTCAGCCTGCCTGAGAAACAGATGAACAGAAGAGAACAAGGAAAAGACTAAAATGAAGAAAAAATTTAAAAAAAGACTAAAATGTTAAGAATGTGAGTTTAAAAAACTAAGAGAGTAACTGCTTTTGAAAATGTCTAATGTAAGGTGGTTGTTATGTACCATCAAAACTGACCCTCCAGTGGGTTTTCAGAGGAGGAGGAGGAGTTTAGAGAGAAAAAAATCACAATAGTTCTACTGTATGAGTGCCTTTAACAGGCTAAAAAAAGAAAGAAAACATTGCTCCCCTCTCTGGAGTAAGAAGCTCCTTCTCCCTATACCCTCCCATCCCTTCCCCTCTGAAAACACCTTTTTCCTCCACATAGAAGGGCATCCTCTTTGGAGGCTGTAGCATGAGGTCAGTCACTATGCAGTAGGATTATCTATCGCTGTCACCTCAACACCCCAAGCCTGGTGGTGGTGACGTCCACCATTAAGGCGATGATACACAGGCTGGCTAACCACAGCTCCAGAGGCACTAGCAAGAGAGGCTCTGGAGGTGGACATGAAGCCACCACACAGGACATGCCCAGGACCTGGTCCGTCACCTTCTCAGACCTTAGGCTGCTGGGCCACCCAGCTGACTGTTGAGCTCTCTTCCAGGTCTGTCACACTGTGATCCTGGGACTCACCTGGCAGTCAGCTATGTAGTGCCAGCCCTTTGCCCAACCAGACATCTACCCCACCCTCCCTTCTCTAACCCAAGCAGAGCAAATAGGTCTCTCCCCAGGCCAAAGGGGTTGTGGCCACAAGATGACGCACAGAAAGGTCAGCCTTGGAGGAACCACCAGGACTGCAGGGTTCATGTCCAGCTCAGCTGGCTGCTGACTCACAGAGTCACTCCTGCACTCCCTTTCCACTTCCCCCTTCATTCTTCAGATTTCTGAGGAAATGGCCAGTAGACCTGCTTACTATGAGCACGGCAGGTCACGGTCCAGCTCTCTGAGGGCCTCAGCCACCAGCCTGCCCTTACCAGCACTGGCTCTGACTGACCACTTGACTGCCCTATGCTGCCATTCCCTCCCCTGGAAACAGGTCTACGGCTAGTTAGATACCCTCCACAGGGCTGTTATAAAAAATGAGGGCACACTCTCACAGCTAACCCGACCAACTGTAAACGTTGGCTATTTTTAGTTAGTTACTCATTCATGAAATCCTTACAATAGTCCTGAACATACTATTATTACCATTTCCACTTACATATTAAGAAACTGGGCTTTACCCACGGTTACCACGCTGTGGTGAGATGGAGTGAGTCAAGGCTTGGTCGCCAAGGCAGACACTCTTAGTCATTCTGCTTTAATCCCACGTGTGCACACCCTTCTGTGCGAGCAGCTGACCACTCCGACCACTGCTTTCTACCCAAGACCCCTGAATGACAAACCACTGGGCTGGGTTAGTAACTGAAGAGTCACATGGAAGGAAATCTGCGTGAAACCTCGTAGTCCAGCATCCTGCCATCCCCAAACCCTGCCCACCTGTCATAGGAAGAGGGTGGTTCAGAGTTGCTGTTAGTTGCCATTGAGTCAGTCCCAACTCAAGGGCCCGTATATGTAAAACAGACCTGCTCTGTAGGGCTACAAGGCTGTAGCCTTTCTGAAAGAGGTCACTAAGTCTGTCTGCTGAGGTACCTCTGGGTGGGTTTGAATCACCAACCTTCTGGTTGATAGTCAAGCGCTTAACTGTTTGCACTTACCTATCCAGTAAAACTTCAGTAAGTTCAGCGTTATTGTTCTTAGGTACCATCAAGTCAACTACAGCTCACAGCAACCCCAAGAATAGCACATCTGACCCTTGCCCTGTCCTCAGCCATCCTCACAATCTCGGAGATGCTCAAGCCTATTGTTACACTCACTGTGCCAATCCATCCTCTTTCTCTGGCCTTCCACCTTTCCCAGCATGGCTTTTCCCAAGGACTTCTCCCTCCTGACAGCATGCCCAAAGTATCACAAATGGCACAGCTGAAAGCAAATGCAGCCAGCTAAGGTAACCGTCCCCCTCACTCTACCAGCGAGCCAGCCAGCTAATGGAGATGTGGGTGCAGGAGAGGGTGAGCGACTCCTGGTATTCAAGCCAGTCAGGAGAGATGCTAAACTCAGCCACACTCACTTCTTTAACACCAAGGAAAACCCTGCCAGATGGGCAGAGGGCTAGGGGTCTGGAGCTGGGTCCACCTCAGCAGCTGCAAAGCCCTGGCTACTGTACAACCTATGTAAGGGCTCTGACCACATCTACATCACTAAGCCCTCAGCTTGTGTTCATTTCAAAGAAAAGCAATCAAGAAGATTGGGGAAATTATTGGGACAATCTCATCAGTATCACACACAAGTAAAATGTTGCTGAAGATAACGATAATAATAATAATAATTTAAAAAAGTGAAGGGCTTCATCATCACTGATGATATCCAGTAAATCCTAGCTTAAAGCAGACAATACAGAAAAGATGTTGACTTGTGTTTTAGTGACTGAAAAAGATTCAACTGTGTAAATCATGGCAAATTACAGATAACATCCACTTAAGTCTGCTCATGTGGAACCTGTACATACACAGATCAAAACACAGTCATTGGAACAAAACAAAGGGACACTGCATGGTTTAAAACCAGAGAAGGTGTGCATCAGGGTTGTGTCCTTTAACCATACCTATTCAGTCTGTCAGCAAATTAATCGAGAAGCTTGAATGTGGCATCAGGATTGGAAGAAGACTCGTTAATAACCTTCGGTTATTAACACAACTTCGCTTGCGGAAAGTGAGGAAGGAGGACTTGAAGCACTTGCTGCAGAAGGTCAAACACTGCAGCCTTCAGTACGGACTGCATCTCAACATCAAAAAATAAAAATTCTCACTACTGGGCCTATAGGCAACATAATAGTTGGAGAAAAGACTGAAACAGTCAACAACTTCATCTTACTTGGATTCACAGTACACTTGGTACTAACAGTCAGGAGATCAGATGTATTGCACTGGGGAAAGTGTGCAGTCAGGAACTGCTCTTAATTATTGAGGAGCAATGATGGCAGTTTGGGGACTAAGGTGCACCTGCTTCAGACCATGATCTTTTTAGTCACTTGCTATGCATCTGAGAGCTGGACAACGAATAAGGATAAAAGAAGAATTGATGCCTTGGAACTGTGGTGTTGGAGAATAGTACTAAATACCTTATGGACTGCAAAAAGAACAGATATGTCTTGGAGAAGGTGCAGCCAGAGTGCTCCTTGATTGTTTGTTGTTATGTGCCATCAAGTCACCTGCGACCCCTAACTACCCTATGTACAGCAGCTCTGAAACCTACCCTGTCCTGAGCCAGTCTAATTCCAACACACTAATACCCATTGCCCCAGTCACTGTATTAATCCATCTCATCCAGTGTCTTCCTCGCCTTTGCTGTCCCTCCACCTTTCTGAGCATGACATCCTTTTCCAAGGATTGGTCTCTCCTGGCCATGTGCCCAAAGTATGTGAGATGGAGCTTGAAAATCCTAGCCTCCAAGAAGAAACTTGTTTTCACCCTCCCTAACACAGATCTATTTGTTTTCTCAGCAGTCCATGGTATTCAAGACTCTTCTCTAACACCACAATTCAAAGGCATTGATTCTTCTTTCATCCTTAGTCACTGTCCAGCTCTCTGATACAAAGAAAGTAATTGTGAAGATCATGGCCTTGATTAGGCACACCTTAATTTCTAGACCCTCAGGCCTGGTTTTAATTGTTTTTGGTCATTCTTCTAAGTGGTATAGCACTGGTCCATTTGCTGTACAGAGGTAACTCATGGTTGCTGTGATGCTAAACACTGTGACACTGATGTGTCATATGTGATAATGGTTATCCATGGTGGACAGTGTTTGGTAGAGCTCCCCAACTAAAACAAGCTTTGGAAGCAGGAATGGTATCCACTTCTGAAATAGCTTGCCTCCGGAAACTCTATGAACTTGGAGAAACAATGAAAGTTATACAAGTGTTCAGGTCTTTTGTCACTGTGAGTAGTCTACAACTCAACTACAAGTGCTAAGAGTGTTGACTGTGGAGCCAGCCAAGTTGCTAACAACTTCTCCATCTATCATGGTGCGCCAAGTGGCCCAGTGGTGAGAATCTTTGTCTTCTTGATATTGAGCCTCAATCCATATTGAAGACTATAGTCCTTGACCTTCTGCAACAAGCACTTCAGGCCTTCTTCAGTTTCAGCAAGCAAGGTTGTGTCAGCTACATAACACAGGTTGTTATGAGTCTTCCTCCAATCCTGATGCTTCCTGAATGATCTATTCTGTATATAGATTGAAAAGACATGGAGCCAAGATGCATCTTTGATGCACTCCCTTCTTGATTTTGAACCATGCAATGTTTCCCTACTCTGTACTGACGAATGATTTCTGGCCCACGTATAGGTTTCGCAAAGCACAATCAAGTGTTCTGGGATCCCATTCTCCTCAAGGTTAGCCACAATTTGGTGTGATCCACACAGTCAAATGCCTTTTCATTGTCAGTGAAACACAGACACTCCTCTGGTGATCTCTGCTTTCTGCCAAGATCTATCTGACACTGGCATTAATGTCTCTAGTGTCACGACCTCTTCTAAACCCAGCTTGTATTTCTGGTAGTTCTCTGTCAGTGTACTCTTCCAGTCATTTCTGGATAATCATCAGCAGGATTTTACTAGTGTGTTATATTAGTGATACTGTTTGATAATTTCCACACTCTGGTAAGACAGGAGGAAAGGAAGACTCTCAACCAGGTGAACTGACACAGGGACTATAGCAATGGGCTTGAGAGATGATGAGGATGGTACAGGATAGGATAAGGTTCAGATCTGTTATTTGTAGGATCGCTATGATACATACTTGACTCAATGGTACCTAACAACAATATTTAAACCGTATGCTGAACAAATAATATAAGAAGCTGGACTACATGAAGAGGAATATTGGAAGATGACTTATTAACAGCTTATGATATACAAATGACATGATTTGTACAAAGTGAAAACAGTCTGAAGCATGTGGTGATGAAAAACAAAGATTACAGGCTTCGATATGGATTACACCCCTCATAACAAGAAAACAGGAACTGGACCAATAAACATCAGCATAAATAAACCAGTATAAATTACAAAATATTTAAAAAATAAATGAAAAAGCCATCAACATGATAAATGAAGAGAAGACTAAAGTTGTCAGAGATTTCCTTTTATTTGGATCCACAATCAACACCCATCGAAGCTACAGTCAAGAAATCAAACAACATACAGCACTGGGGAAATGAGATGCAAAGGCCTTCTTTAAAGTGTTAAAGAGCAAAGTGCTGTTTTTAAGGACTGAGAGTGCACTTGACCCAAGCCATAGTATTTGTACAATGAATAAAGAAGACCTAAAAAGAAGTGATGCCTTTGAATCTGTTACCAGTGGAAAATATTAAATATACTATAGACTTCTAGAAGAACAGTAAATATGCCTTGAAGAAGCATGGCGCCTCAGCTGAATGGTTAAGACTTTGCTCATGGCCATTGCAAATGTTACCAGGAGGAGCTGGCCCTTAGAGAAGGACATCTTAAACTAGTAGAGGAACAGGGGGAAACCTCAACAGTAGAGAGACACAGGGCTGCAACAGCGGGCTCTCACACAGCAGTGACTGCAGAGAAGGCATAAGGTTGAGCAGTATCCATTCAGTTTGTCAGCCCATCAGCACCTAGCAACCAAAAGGCCTCCTCCGCTAGAGAAGAAGCTTGGTTGGGGCTGGCATCTGTCTGCCCAGCCTGCAGGGAAAGGGGCCTGGCAAGGGTTTCATTTCCTAGATGTGACTAAAGGAAAGAGCTGGAGAAGAGTGCAGAGAGGGGATGGGACAAGATGATCAGAGTGTGAATATAATGCCCGAAGACTAGGAATCAGGTCATCTGGTAATTGAGAGGCTCACAGTCTCCAGAGGCTAAAAGAGACCTCACTGGAAGCCCACATTTTCTTAAAATACAGCGGGTATGCAGCCTCTGTTGAACAAACTCTAATTAAAGAAGCAAGCATGCTGGGTCTGCAGGCAGCTGGGAACACAGGCACATTCTTCCTCATAAAGCCTGTTACTGAAGCATACAGGCTCTTCACTATCCTTACCACATCTCTTCCTCTATCCCCTACAGGCCCCCACCAGGAACAGGCCAGGGTATCCAATCCCTGGGCCCCAAGGGTCACAAAAAGTAGATAGGTTCCAACAGTAGGGCCTGTTTTCAGGGATAGAATCAGATAAGTATCCCTTTTCCCTGGCATTACCTCCAGAGGTCAGTGGGGTGGGGTATCACAGCCCTAGCCCTGTGAGGTGCATGCTCTGCTCAGGCATCAGCAGAGCTAAGGCTCTGGAATCTGCAGAAAGGAGCCCTGTACTTCTGGGGTTACAGCAGAAAGTGTGTATGCTGGAGGGAGGGACGGAAAGGAGCAGCTGACTGGTCCAGGCTGCCTGCCCGCCTCCCTGCCAGGAACGGGTGCCCAGAGTCAGAGTGGAAAGAACAGCTCAGAGTGTAGATCGAAGGAAACCCCACCCTGCAGGCCCTGAGCATGGCTCCTGTCCTCCCTTTTCCTATCCCAGCTCTGCAAACCCTTCCAGTCCTGTTTGTCCTTCCTCCACTTCCCAGAAAATAACCACTTCCCCCAAGTGGTTAGCCCTAAGGCCAGAAGGGGAAAAGATCTACCCAAAAGTGTCTGGGCATGTCACAAGCCTAACACAAGCAGGAGCCAAAGGAACCTTAATATCCTGTGTCAACTTGGTAAGTCTTGTGTCAGCCTGGCCTCTGGGGTTAAGAGTATAGCGCCAAGGGGACCTAAAAATTGAAATGGCAGGGCTTGTAATGCACTTGAGAAATCCATCACATGACAAACAAGGAAACCCAAAGGCTGAGAAAGCTTCTGTCCAGGTTCACTTCCTGTCCAGGGCTGCCCACTGTCATAGAGTAATGAAAGGTCCAAGCACATTCCTCCTAGGAGGGTCCAGAACAATCTTCCCATTCATCAGTCTTCCCTGCCCCCAACAAGTTCTTGTGTGTCCTTCCGGCTCAGAAATAGATAAGACTGCCAACCAACTACGCTTTTCCCCCAGCTGGAGGCCACCCTGTCTAGCAAGGTACTCTTTCTCCAGATCCAAAGAGACGGCCAAGTGCATCTCCAGTCTCCAAGGAAGGCTAGGCTGCTCCGAAAGCATGGAAGACAGCTCCCCAAGTCACCCTTGTCTCTGGGACAGCTCTATGAACAGGGTGAGCCAGTGAAGAGGCCCTGTACAAGCCAGGGGTCAGGATGGCCTGCGTGTGCAGATAAGGAAAGAAAAGCCTGATAAAAGGTTAGACCACCCTCTTTGTGTCTCAGCCTCTGTTATCTTTTTAACTGAACTTCATATTAGAGGGAGAGAGAAACAGAAGAATATGACAGATAATTAGCCACCCAGGATGGAGAATGCAGGCAAACCCTTCTCTGCAAGTGTGCAGAGAAGGGAACCCCTGTTTACTGTATACATAGTATGAGATATTTGCATTGTGGTGTTGGCAAAGAATATTGAATATACCATAGACTGCCAAAAGAACAAACCAATCTGTCTTGGAAGACAGGATGCATTCTTAGAAGCAAGGATGAGGCTTCATCTCGTTAGGCGTATCAAGAGGAGCCAGACCCTAGAAAAAGGCATCCCTGGTCTACCCTCCAGTCATGTGGTAACCCCATGTGTTACCATGAGCAGAACTACTTTACTGGGATTCAAGGCTGTCACTTTTCAGCAGATTGCCGGGCCTTTCTTCCAGGGTATGTCCGGGTGGATCTGAATGACCAACATTTTAACTAGTTTGAGGCTTATCTCCTCAATTCATCCTGTGAGGTGGATATTAAAATTTCTTCTGAACAATGACTAGAGATGACAGAATAAGAACTGATGCCTTTGAGCTTTGGTACTGGAAAAAGAGTATTGAATGTACCATGGATGGCTAGGAGAACAAACAGGTGTTTCCTGGAGAGGATGAAACCAGGCTGCTCCTTGGAGGCAAGGATTCTGAAGCTCCGTCTGACATACTTTGGTCACGTTGTAAGGAGGGACCAGTCCTTGGAGAGGGACATCCTGCTTGGGAGAGTGCAGGAGGGGAAGACCCTCAAAGAGATGGATTAACTCAGTGACTGGGGTGATAGGGATAGGTGTGTCAGAGACAATAAGGATAGAGCAGGGTTCAATAACAACTACTCAACAAATAAGAAAATGAAACTCAGACAAAAACAGATCAAAGGTCCCACAGCAGCAACAAGAAGAACTAGGATTTGAACCCAGATCTGCAATCTAGTTTTCAAATCCATGGCCTCTGGCTACAGTAAATGCCCCTGAGGCACCCTCTCAGGCCACCTGTGTAAGTAGGCCAGGACCTGGAGTTCTGGGTGAGGGGAGGCTGTGAAGATAAAAAAGCGGCAGAAAGGAGTGAAACAAGTTTGTTGTTGATACTTGTTCCTTTTCCCTGGTGGAAAGTGATGGTTGTGGTCATTGTTAGATGCCAGCAAGTCAACTATGAGTGATAGCAACCCTGTGAAGAGCAGATCTGAACCATGCCCTCTCCTGTGCCGTCCTCGGGATCTCTGTCATGCCCAAGCCCACTGTGGTAGACACCACATTAATCCACCTCATCTTCCTCTTTTTTCACTGACCCTACCTTTCCCAGTATGATGTCTCTAAGGAATGGTTCCTCCTGAAAATGCCCAAATTAAGCAAGGCCTGGTTTCACCATCCTTGCCTCTAAGGAGCATTCTGGCTGTACTTCCTTCAAGGCCACTGGTTTGGCTGTTTGGGTTTTTTTTGTTTAGCAATCCAGAGGATATTCAATACTCTTTGCCAACACCACAATTCAAAGACATCGGTCTTCCTTAATCATTGTCCAACTTTCAGATACATAGGAAGCAGCTGAAAATTCCAAAGTTTGGGTCAGGCGCCCCCTTGGAAAGTGGATCCTATGCATAAGCCCTTGGTTACAAGGTAGGGACTTGCATTGCTCTCTGGCTGTAGTACTGCCTCCACTATGCAAGTCATGTAGGCCTCTTTACCTCTCTGGACTCAGTTTTCTCACCCGTGAAATGAGCACCCTGAAGAGAAATGGCAAAGTACATTCCAATCCTGATTTTGAGTAAATTATAACCTTTCTATTGAGCCTGCACTGGGGAATCTGTTGACCTAAAGTTAATCTGCAGGAAGTCTAGCATGGGGTTGGCCATGATCTTTCTCCTTCTAGTCTTCAAAATGGCTTGAAGTTCAAAATCAAGAAAACAAAGATTCTCAACACTGGGCCAATTGGTAGCACCATGTTAGATGGAGAAGAGACTGAGATTGTTGATAACTTCAGCTTGCTTGGTTCCACAGTCAACCCTCTTGGCACCAGCAGTTAGAAAATCAAAAGGCAAATTGTATTGGGAAAGCTGTCAGGGACCTCGCTAGAGTACTGGAGAGCAACAATGTCAATCTGGAGACCAAGGTGCACCTTATACAGGCCATGGTCTTTGCAATTACTTGCTATGCATCTGAGAGCTGGAAAATAACTAAGGAAGACAGAAGAAGGATCGATGCCTTTGAGTTGTGATGCTAGAGAAGAGTGTTGAACATACCGTGGACTGCCAGGAAAACAAATAGGTCTGTTCTGGAGAGAGTGAAACCAGGCTACTCCCTGGAGGCTAGGATTTTGAAGCTCTGTCTCACATACTTTGGGCACATGGCCAGGAGGGACCAGTCCTTGGAAAGGGACATCATGCTTGCAAGGGTGGAGGGACAGAGCAGGCGAGGAAGACCCAGGATGAGATGGATTGACTTAGTGACTGGCATTTTAGGGCTGTCAGAGACAATGAAATTGGCTCAAGATAGATGAGGATTCAGAACTACATAGGGTCGCTATGAGTCACAGGCAACTCGATGGCATATAACAACAACACTATACCCCACCCTTTGCCAATGAGCTGATTCTGACTCATAGCAGCCCCATAGGATAGAACAGAAGTGCTCAATGGGGTTTACAAGGCTGTAATCTTCACTAGAGCAGACTGCTAGGTTTTTTCTCGTGTGATTCAAGCTAGTAGTTTCAAATCACTATCCTGGCAGTTAGCAACTGAGTACTTTACCACCAAGGCTCCTCCCCATATCTATCTATCTATCTATCTATCTACCTACCTACCTACCTACCTACCTACCTACCTACCTACCTACCTACCTATCTCTCTCTCCCCTCTATCAATCTCCAGCTGGTTTCTGGGGGCTCTAAAACACGCAGGAGAGTGTCCATCTCTCTCCCCTCTCCTATGTTGTTGTTAGGTGCTGACTCCTAGCAATCCTATGAACAACAGATCTGAACTCTGCCCTTGGCTCGGTCTCCTCTCCGCTGCCTCTCCCTTTCCCATCATGAGGCCAAAAGGGTGTGAGAGGAAGTTTTACCATCATTGCATCTAAGGAGGACTCGAGTTGCACTTCCTCCAAGAAGTAGCTCCTCTTAGCGCACAGGTTGTAGAAAAACAAAGAGCATGGTATCACAGAAAGGAAAGAACATGAGGCGGGAAGTCCTGCAACGCAAACTCAGGTTCTAACACTGCTTTAACTGCTGTGGAAATCCACCCAAAGGACTCAGTCTCTTTTCCCATCTTGGAGTGAGCCCACAGGAGGGAGGAGGAGGAAGGGCTAGGACCTTCATCCAGGACCAAAGAGTCAAAGAGTTCGAATCATCTATGCAGATACTTCCCAAACTGTGGTCTGAGGAGCAGTGCCCCAGGAGACGTTCATAGAAGAGTCCTAAAAACAGGCATCTGACAAACTACACTGCAACTCTTCCCCTTTCTAGAAAGTCACAAGGCACCGTGACATTCAATATTAAGGGGCTGAGAAGCTCTGCAGTAAAGTAAATCTGATTAACTTTGTTGAACCCAGTGTTCCTTCAGACTTCCTTAAGCTTGAAACACGCCTATTGCCTATTAATATCCCGTGGGATGCTGACTCAAGCCACCTTTGTTATAGATAGACCCAACCCTGAGAATGATTCCCCTCTTAATTCCACAGACCTTAAAACTTCTCTCTACATTCAGTCCCTTAGGGCTGCCGAGTTAAGGGGCAGGCATGCCCCATCCCCACCACCACACACAGAATCCCAGACAGCTGCTACTCTCATATCCACGGTGAGGTTTAACCACAGGATTGGGGTGACATCTCCGACTAACTGATAACAGAATTCCAGAATCCCAGCTTCACCTCTTTGTGATGGGAAAAGGTACAAACTCATTCTATACAAGAGTAAGGATGCCTTATTATCTTCCTCCTTAACCAATGTATGGGGTAACTCCAGGCACCTTGCATTGTGACTTATGAACTTTTGGATACCATTTCTACTACAAAACAAGGCCTAGGTTTTGGAGCTGAAAGATTCTGCCAAGATCATCCCTCCACAGTATTCCCAATAGAGTACTTCACAAAGCCCATATGGTGTGAGTAACATCCGGGTTACCTATATGGTTCGCAGTGAATTATGTGGGCTTCCTTCCACTCTCTGGCCCCGGAGCATGTGTGTCCCCTATTCTGAGGCTTCTGCTCTTACTGAAGGGCTTGGTGGGAAGAAGTCTTAGGGATGGAAGTGCCCATAGGTGGACAGCTTCTGTCTGGAGTCTGCATTTCCAGAAGAGGCTAAGCTAAGATGCCATTACCCCAGCTCATGACATGAGTTCTCTCTACACTTAAGGTATAACCTATCATTAGCTCTCTTGACGTGCCCGATTTTACAAGTGAAGGCCTGGAGTCATGTCATGAGAAGCCAGGAAGCCAGGGCCCTTGCACTGTGTGGTCACAACAACTTCTAAATTATATACTGAGACTCTGGCCATGTCCTCATGGCTCGAGAAAGGGAGAACAGACAGGTGGAAAGGAAGTATAGATCCCTTCTTGCCCAAGACCAAGGAGGCACCTGGCTCCCCTGCCACCAGCACTGGCCAGTCCAGAAGTACCAGCTTTGAAACTAAAGCTCACCAATGAGATGAATATTTCAGAGCCTCTGAGAACTGGACACCTGAGGGACCGTCCATGGCTCCAGCTCTGACCCTGGTTCCCAGGCATACACTACCAACCCTACCCCCAATTTATCCCCGCTCCAAGTATTCTCAGGTAGCACGCCCGACCCCCTGGATACCACACAGAGCCACAATGGAGTGAAAGGGGCTGGAGACCCCATAGGACAAGAACAGGGAACTCTGGTGGCCTAGTGGGTAGGGAGTTGGGCTGTAAACCCACAGGCAGGTGCTTTAAATCTCCCAGCTGCTCCTTGGAAGAAGGGTGGGTAGTCTCCTCCCAGGCAGTGTGGAGCCTCTCAAAATCCAAGGGGAAGTCAACTACGAGTCAAGGGCTCTGGGTCCCGAACTGATACAGAGCCACGAAATCAGACTTTCCCAGTACTCTTCCTTTCTCTTTTTCCTCCTCTCCATTTGCTTTCACTTTTCCCGTTTCCATTGTGTTTTCATTCCACTCAAAAAGGCTATTCATAGGCAGAGACCCTATAGGATGCGAGTAGAACTGCCCTGTTGGGTCTCCAAGCCAGAAATTTTTCCCTGTGAGTCAGGTTCCACTCCCGCAGAAGTGAGATTCTTTTTTGTTTCTTTTAAAGTAGCCACAACCTGAAATGACTCAGAAGGGGGCAGTGAATGGAAACTGGGCTGGCTAGCATCAGAGTCATGGCAGCAGGGGTGACTAATACACCCCTGAAGTTGGGCGGCCCACATTTCCTCCCGACTGAGGAGTTAGAGCTTTCCCCCCAACTAAACATTCATTCACCTGTTTAACACCATGGCTTGTCTCCCCGCCTCCTCCCACCAGCTGGGGCCCATGACAGTCCTCAGCCCCCACACAGCTGGCCACTCGGGGGCTGCTGCTACGTGGATACAAGCTGCGACAGTCGGACCACGCGCGCCAGACAGAAGGGGAGATGAGGACACCCCCAGACCCCGGCCTGCATACGGTCCGCACCTCAAAGGCCACTGCTCCGCTCCCCGGGCTACACCGGCACCACTGGCCGAGGCACACTGGGAAAGCGAAACTCCTACGGCCCGGGCCTGAGTCCCATTCCCCAGCCGGTTCCAGGAACCAGAGCGGGTCACGCACTCCGAGAAAGTTTGGGGGCCCCAGCTCGGCACCACCCTGATCCCGCTGGCCCACGGGCCCCAGCCCCCACCACCCCCGATCCCCTGGCTTGCCTGGGCCGCTCTCGACCTCTCGTTCTTCCGCTCCAGGTGCGGCGAGAGAGCGCGACTGTGGTTGGGCCGGGCTGAGCAGGGCTGGGCTGGGCTCCGGCTTCGAACCTGCCCCGCCCCGGCGCTCCGGGCCGTGCGGGCGGAGCCGCCCCTTAGGGCGGGGCCTCGGGGCGCCGCCAGGGGGCGCTGGGGGGCAAGCTGGCGGCCGCCGAGGGTCCGCCCTGCGTCCCACCCTCGCTCTGCGCCGTCTGGGCCCTCTGATGGCCCGGACCGCGCATTAGTGATAGCATGGGTTATTGCCCGAGTTTAAACGCAGTGCTTCCGTGGTCCACCGGGAGCCGCACTGCCGACCCAGCGGCGCTCTAGGGTTTCTAATCCACCAGCTCCTTTGGGGAGGGAGAGGTGGGCGATCCTCCTGAGAAAGAGGGTCCAGCAGTGTTTATTCGCCTAGGCGACTGGACGGCCGGGAGAGAAAAGCAATACATGGTCGTTGATAGAGAAAGCACACAAAGAGAAAGGAAGAAAAAGAACTCAGAATTTCCAAATCCCAGCGAGATTTGGCTTGGATTTCTTTACTTTTCTGTGCACTTGTTTTTCTAGACAACTCATTGCTGTCCAGTGGAAACCAACTCATAGCTAACACCCCACACACACACACACACCCAGTGGGTTTTCAGAGGCTGGAAATCAACTGGGAGGTGATTGTCCATCTTTCTAGTGCATTCTAACTGCCTGCGAGGCCACTAGAATTCTCTTCTGGAGTGGGCTCATGTTCTCTTTATTGCTCCGTTTTACTTAACACTTAGTCGTGAGCATCGCCCTGGCGGAGTAGCAGGTTAACCAAAAGGCCGGTGGTTCAAACCCACCAGCCCCTTGGGCAGACAATGGAGAGAAGACACAGGTAATCTCTTTTCCTTAAGAGTTACAGGCGGAGGGTCACTCAGAGGGGGAAATGACTGGAAGGCAGTGGATTAACCAAGTTCTACAAATGCATACGTTTAATCCTGTAAAGTATTCTGTAAAGAAGCTGTGCTCTGGCGATTAAATCAATTTCCTATTGAAGAACAGTTCAGTCATTTTACTTTTTTCATTAGTGTAAGTAAACTCAGTAATGAACAGGCTTTCCAATCTGCTTTTAACCTAGTGCACTTCTCAAGTCTTAACGACTTCCAGTGGCTAAGAATAGAGACGGAACTCAGAATCTCTGACTCTAGGAACAAGGGCATTTCCTGCGTGAAAGAATTCCAACCAGGAAAACAGATGCTAGAAGTCTTGAACTGCAATGTAAATGACTACCAACCAACAAACGCCACTGCTGTTGATTCTAACTCGTAGGGGGAACCTTGTGGGATAGAACTGCCCTCACAGGGTTTCTGACACTGTAAATCTTTACAGAAGCAGACTGCCACATCTTTTTTGTGTGGAACCGCCAACCTTTGGGTTGGTGATTAAGCTACTAAAGCACTGTGCAACAAGGGCTCTTAAATTCCACAAAGAGGGTTGAGGGACCTCGCCCCAAGGTAATATGAGCAGCCCCCTCACAGCCACCCAGATTACAATTCCGTGTTACAGATGAGAAAATAAGATTAAAGATTTGACTCTTACCCAAGTTCTCTTGAGATTGGTTTCCACCCCAAAACCAACCTGCCTTTGAGTCAAATCTAACTCAGAGTGACCCTGTCAGGGAACTCTGGGGGCCTAGTGGTAAGAAACGGAAATCCCAAAGGCACACGATTCAAATCGTGGGAGAAGGATGGGAAGTGTCACCCTGTGCGATTTACAGCCTCTGAAAACCTGCTGGAGGGTCAGCTATGGTTGATTCCATCTCGATTGTACACAACAACAGTAGTGACCCTATCAGAGTATAGTTCCCCAGGGGGGTTCCACAACTGTAAATCTTTTAGAAAGCAGACTGCCTGGTCATTCTACCATAGAATAGACGGTGGCTTGGAACTGCCTGTCCCAAGTGTGGGGGTGGGGTAGGAGAAGAGAGTGGAAGGGAGAGGAGGGGAGGAAAGAAGAGGGGAGAGGAGAGGAAAGAGGAGGGGAGGGAGGGAGGGGGGAGGAGAGAACACCACTGTGCCACCAGGGCTCCTTTGGGTGGTTCCAAAGTCCATTGTTACTTCCTAAATGCTGAGGCTGCTGGAGATGAGGAGCTTTAAAGAGCTAATAGCTCTCAATCTGCATTTACAGGAAAGCTTTTTCACAGCCTATTGATTCTTCTCTTCTGAGTGGGTGAAGGTTGACATGGTAAAACACAGCTAGGACTGGACACGTCTCCGCGATTCAGGGTTTCATTCTGTTGCAGATAGGATTGCTGTGGGCCAGGCCCAACTCAAGGCAGCTAACAACATGCAATTCAGACTGCTTTAGTTCCAAACCCATTGTTGTTGTTAGGTGCCATCGAGTCAAGAATGACAAATAGTGACCTTATGAACAACACATCTAACTCCTGTCCCATCCTGTGCCATCCGCACCATCTCCAATATACTTGAGCCCATTTCTGCAGGCACCATGTCTATCTATCTTTTTGGGGATCCTCTTCTTTTTCACTGACCCTCCACCTTTTGGAGCATGATATCTTTCTCCAAGGAGTAACCTCTCCTAACAACATTTCCAAAGTATGAAAGTTGAAGCTTTGCTATCCTTGCCTCCAAGCACCACTCTGGCTGTAACTTTTCCAAGATATACGTGTTCATTCTTTTGCTGATCCATGGAATATTCATTCCTCTTCTCTAACACCAACAATTCAAAGGCATCATTTCTTCCTCTGTCATCCTTATTCATTGTCCAGCTCTCAGACGCATAGGAAGTGATTGAAAAAAACATGGCCTGAATCAGGTACACCTTAATCTTCAAACTGACATCATTGCTCTTCAGTATTTTGGAGAGGTCTCTGACAGTGGCCTTGCCCAAAGAAATATGTCTCCTGATCTCCTCCTGACTACTTGTACCAAGGGCATTAATTTCATCAAATAAAATGAAATCAGTGACAGTTTCAATCCTTTCTTGATCTATCATAATGTTGCCTATTGCCCCAATAGTAATGACCTTTGTTTTCTTGATATTAAGATGCAATCCATATTGAAAGCTGTAGCTTTCAATCTTCAGTAGCAAGCGCTTCAGGTCCTCACTTTCAGCAAGCAAGGTTGTGTCATCAGCATAACGTAGGTTATTGATGAGTCTTCCTCTAATCCTGATGTCACATTCTTCATAGAGTGAGGTCAGCTCTGGGCCCGCCCTGGCTTCAGAACCCTGCCCCTGGGACTGCCAAACCCATTAGCAGGCTCTTTTACTTACATTATCATCTCCAGTGGCCATTCCAGCTCTTTTGTGGAGCAAGTTTAGGTTCAGTCAGCCCTCCCACACCCAGTTTATCTAGAAGTGAATTTGCATAGTAAGCATTAGTGAAAGCAAAGTTTCCTGTACTTACAATGTGTGAATAGTGTAGTGATGTGGTGAAGAACATGTGAATTTGTTCACTTCATATTAGTAAATAAACACAAGTAGACCATGGCTTACATGAGAGAGCTCTGGGGTGTAGTCCATAGGAAAGGAGTGGCTGCTAATCTGAAGGTGGAGCCTCTGGTGGTTCAGATCCACCAAGGGCTCCAAGGGAAGTATATGGGTGATCTCCTCCCCTGCAATTGAGAGCCACAGAGAATCTGATGGAAGCTTGAAGCTGGTTGTGACTCCCCAGCAAGGAGAGTTTTACTTCATTTACCTTGCTTATTGATACATCCTGTTGTCCTCTGCAATATTTGAGGAGACTTCCTTCTACCAATAAAAGTACCTGTGGCTTATGTGAAATTCAGACTTAACTAGGTGCCCCTGCTCTGTATTTTTCCCACAGAGGTTTTTTTCCACATGATTTGGTGGATCCAAACCATCAACCTTTTAGTTAGCATCCCAACATGTGGTTCACTAGGCCCAAGGGCTGCTTATCCCCCACTCAAAGACCCCACTAATCTGCCTTCCTGCAGTGTGCCTGATTACTTAGAACTGAAAATGTCACTCCACTCAGCCACTGACTTTATCACCAACTTTCTCAAAGAAGTTGCCTTTTTCGGAGGTCTTTATATTTACTGAATTGTAGTATTAGCCCTGTTGCTATTGTGTGTTGCAGAGTCAGAACAGACTCATAGCTGACCCTCCAGAGTGTTTTCAGTTAACCACGTGGGAGTAGATTGCCCATCCTTCTGCCATAGAGCAGCTGATGGACTCGAACTGTGTATTGCAGCTCAGCTTCTTGCCCTGCCTGAGTTAAATATAGGAGCTCTGATGGCGGAGTACATTGCATGTTGTGCTATTAATTACAAGGTCCTCATCTGGAATTAGGCAATCTCCTCTCATGAAGATTCACAGCCTTGGAAACCTGACTGAATAGGGTCACTGGTTCAGAGTTGACCCTATGGCAGTGGTTTTGCATAATCTGTTGAAAGAATTCTAATTTAATTTACCATGTCCTGATACTGCCTAAATGAAGTTACATTGAGTGAGCTCTGAGGGTCTAGTCCATAGCAAGTTGCTAACTCAAAAGGTAATGCTTCTCTGAAGGTTCGAATCCATCAGCTCTTCCAAGGAAGAAAGATGGACAGTTTCCATTCATGCTGTTTATTTAACGGAGCGAGTCCCCAAAAAGATCACCGACCCAATTAGCCGAATTAACAAAGTTTATTTCGAGTTCGAACCCTGGCTCCCGCGTGCTGACACAGCAGCATCCAGTCGAGAGCCCCGAATTGATGTCTGCCCCTCCTTTTATACCTCTGCTACTCCCCTGCCCAACCATACACGCCATGATTGGCCATCCACAGTAGTTTGGGTATTTGTCCACCTTCAATTGGCTAGCCATAGCTCAGGGTAACAGTTTGAAAACCCATTTGAATCTTACAGGTTACTTCAGATACAGGAATGCGGAAACACCTTGTGCTCTTACAGAGAAGAATTCCACTTTATGGCAGTTGATCAATCAGGGTGGGATTTACCACAGGTGGGGGTTGTTTGTTTGTTAAAAAACCACTCAAGCGGATGGGCTGGGGTTAACTGTACTTAGCAGAAACTGAGTTTCTGGTAACTGGTCCTTTCAGTTTACAGCCCCAGAAAGTCACTGGAGGATCAACTATGAGTTGATTCCAACATCTCAGTGGCAGTGTGTGTGTGTGTGTGTGTGTGTGTGTGTGTGTGTGTGTGTGTGTGTGTGTGTGTGTGTGTGAGAGAGAGAGAGAGAGAGAGACAGAGACAGAGAGAGAGAGAGATGTTCTAAAGGCTAAAGCCAGGGACATGGAGATGGAGGAGCCCTGGTGGTGCAGTGGATATAGAGATTGACTGCTAAAACAAAGATTAATGGGAGAAGAGATGGTGCAGTCAGCATCCATAAAGATTGTTGTTGTGTGCTCTTGAGTCAACTATGGCTCCTAGCAGCCGTGTGAGCAGCAGCTCCGAGCCTCCCCCGTTCCATTCCCTCTTCACCATCTCTGACGTGTAAGGATTGCAACCTTGGAAATCATTTGGGGCCGTTCTACTCTGTCCTATAGATTCATAAGTCAGAATCAACTTGGCCATGATGAGTATGGCTTTGTTGTTGGTTTTTTCTCTGTAGTAAAGGAGGTGCAGGACGGGTGCTTTCCTACAAGGATGACAGATACATAGAGGAGATGGGGAGGGGTATTGGAGTCTTTCTATCTAAATATTAGCCTTATTGTTCTTGTTGTTATGTGCCATAGAGTTGATTATAACTGTGAACAACAGATAAAAATCTCGCCTTATCCTGTGCCATCCTCATGATCTGATAAGCTCAAGCCCATTGTTCCAGTCTTTGTGTCAATCCATCCTATAAGCTATCTGGTCATAAACTTTATTAATGCTGTTGTTATTGAGTACCATTGAGGCAGAACTAACTCATAGCTGACCCTCCAGTGGGTTTACAGAGGCTACAATTCGCACAGGAGGAGATTTCCCATATTTCTCCAATGGAGCAGCTGGTAGACTCGAATGACATACTTTGAGTCACTAGGCCACCAGAGCTTCCTATATAAACATTAGGTGATCAAGAGATATTTAATCAAGAGACTGAACGGCTGTGTGGTCTGGGGCCTATCATTTTACTTACAAGTGGGTCTAATAATATTGAGCCTTTCTACTTTGTAAGAGGCAGAGCTAGGATTGTGAAACTTCATCTCGTATACTTCGGGTATCTTGTCAGGAGTACCCAGTCCTTGGGAAAAGAGAGAGAGAGAGAGGAAGATCGTTATGGGTGTACGCAGTGATTTCAGTATGGACTTGAACGTGGCAGAGATGATGATGGCACACAGTAGGGTGAGATTCTGATCTGTTGTTCACAGGGTGGCTGAGTAGTACTCGACTCAATGGCACTGAGCAAGCAGCAGCCCCTTATAAGACTTGTGAATTCTCTTTTGAAATATTTTATATAAAAGCCATAGAAAGAACATATGATGACATTGTTAGAAACTTGTTCTCAGATAGAATTGGGAGTGGGTTAGGTAAGAGCTGTACCTAACGGGATGTGTTTCAGCAAAGCATGCTTGTGAAAAAATGCAGATTCCCTTGGTGGTGCCTCTTTCCGGACCCCTGAATCAGGATCTTCAGGAACGGGAGGAGGTGCGAACAAATAACCCAAGTGAATCCTCATATCAGTTAGTTCTGGTGCAAAGGACACTCCTGAGTTTGAAACCAAGTTCACATCATTATCGTTGTTGTGTGGCTTTGAGCCTACTACACCTGCTCCTTGCTCCTCGCTCTTACCTGTAAAACAGTAGATAATAATAGAATGATTGTAAGAATTAGCAAGCCCTGGTGGCACAGTGATTAAGCACTCCACTGCTAACCCAAAGATGAGAGAGTGATGTGGCAGTTGCTTCCGTAAACATTTCCGCCTTCTCAACTCTAGGGCAACTCCACTCTGTCCTGTGGTGGTGAAGAGTGTTGAATATACGGGACACCACACAGATCTGTCTAAGAGGGAGTGCAACCAGGGTACTCCCTGGAGGCAAGGCTAATGTCTCGTCAATTTCAGGCATGTTAACAGGACATGCTAGTCTTTGGGAAAGATACCCTGCGTGGAAAAGTAAAAAAGTTGAAAACTCTTCGCCGTCCACATGGAACTGATTCCTAGCTGACCCTCCATCGGGTGTCCAGTATCCATCGGGTGGGAGGAACTGCCATCTTCCTTCCAAGGACGTATTGGTAGATTCAAACCACCAGAGTTCAGTCTTGGGTTTAGCAGCACAACGCTCTATTTACACAACCAGAGCTTCCTTGGAAAAGCAGAGGGTCCGCAGAAGAGAGGAAGACCCTCAAGGGGATGGCGTGACACAGTGACTGAAGCAAGGGGCTTGAACACAGCAGCAGTGAGTACAGGGCAAGGTTTCAATATCTTCATGGATAGTTCGGAGCTGGCATTGACTGGACAATTGCTGTGAGATGGAATTCACTTGATGGAAATGGGGTTTGGGTTTTGTTTTTATAATAGTAAAAGCTGCAGTTGTCAAGTGCCAGGGGACTGAGACAAAGCTGTTCATTTTATTGTTGTTTGAGAGATAAGAAAACCAGTGATTCTCTCTTGTGAGTCAGCAGCCTCACTTCAGCCAGCAGCATAGTCCTAACTGCATTTGGAAAACGGAGCAGAACCTGCCCAGATGAGCCTGCAGAGCCTGGTACCCAGGGGCCCACGTCCTTGCCTGGCCCACCACCATGCTGGTGGGCCTCTTCGGCCCATCCAGATCCGTTAGGAGAGCTCCAGCTTGCAAAGCCTTTTCCTCCTACATCTTGGACCTCCTCCTACTCTTCAAGATTTTCCTCATATTTCATTTCCATTTGTCTAAACAAACAACTCGCCGCTGAGAAAAGCCAACAACCATTTCCTCTCATCTTATTCCCAGCCCAAGACAACACCTGCCCTACCACATCGTGTTACCAATCTCAGCATCTGCTCAGTGATTTCAGTTCCAGGCACCCCACACCCTGACAACCATTTCCAGTCTTTCCAGATTTTTTTTCTTTCTTCTTCTCAGACCCTGACTCCAACAACTCTGTGATCAAGATTGACAACCTAATAGTCTTACCGCTTCTCTAGCCTCTTATCCTCTTTTGCCTCCTTAGCCTCCAGCTTAGGTAACGTCTTTACAATCGCTCCCCTGCACAGAGCCTCCCCCCTCAGCCTCTCTCAGCTGGCAAAACCACCCCTCTCCACATCATTAGCACCTGCCCCTGCAAGGCCGCATTGAGGAGAAAACACACACCCGACAGAGCTGACTAAGCGCTCTCACACGCGAAGACCAAACTCTCCAGCGTTCAGTGTGAACAGGTGGGTCTTGGGCTTTTCACACCTATTCCCGTTAGGGTTCTTATCCTGAGTAATGAATTACTCTACACTTTCTCCTTTCTCTTCATACTTTGACACCATCATAGACTCACCGGTCACTGAGCCAAAGAAGCCTTTAAAGCACTGCCATTTGTATCTCCATTCTCGGACTTTAACATGCAGACAAATCGCCTGGTAATCTTGTTCACATGGAGAGGCAAGTGGCAGTGGGGTCCGAGTTTTTGCATTTCTACTGAAATGCTCCAGGAGCTGCTGCTGCTGGTCTGGGGACCACACTTGGACCTGTCAGGTCACAGGTCTCTCATCCTTGTGGTGCCTGTGCACAAAATGTAACATACAATCTACACACCAATACAAATGCATACTCTAGAAGCTTCCTCCACCTCCACTGAGGAAACAAAGGGGCACAACGCCCAGAAAAGGCTGAAAGGAGGAGCGTAGAGAACAAACTGGGTGCTGTTGAATGATGGGCGCCATACTGGTGGTTTTAAAGCTTCCTAGTGGCCCAATTTTAAAGAGTAAAAACAAAAAGATAAATAGACACAGGTGAAATTAATTGTAATATAACGTATTTCTTCAGTGCGAGGTATCCAAAATATGTAATCAATTTGAAAATTATTAATATTAGGGTGGTTTGGGGGCTTTTTAAATTAAGTCTTGAAATCTGGTGTGTATCTCTCCTTTATGTGACACATTTCCCTTCAGATGTTATTTTTTAATCTCTTGTAAACTCATACTCGGAGCTGACCCTCCAGTGGATTTTCAGAGGTTATCATTGCAAAGGAGGAGATTGCCTAGTTTCCTCCCTGGATCAACTGGTGGATTCAAACTGCTGGCCTTTGGGTTGGTAGCACAACTTCTTACCCATTAGGCCACCAGAGTTTCCTAATCTTAGGTTTTAGGAAACATGCAATTTGATAAAGTTAATTCACAAGCCCAGTTGGTTCCAGACATAAGTGTTTTCTAATAGCTGAAACAAGTATCAGTCTTTGTATTTAAACTTGAATGAATGAAAATGAAACAAAATTTAACATTGCATTTCTCATTCCCTCTAGCACATTTCAAAGGTTTAGCTGCCACCAGTGACAGACAGGTGGTTGTATAGTGGAGTAGTGCACATAGATGTTTATAGCCTATACATCTTGTCATATATTACAATTGTGCTGGTCACAAATGAGGAGTCTGGTAACTCATCTTCGCCTGTTTCCCTAAATACCTCACCTAAGACCAGCATGCTGTACTTTTTTTTCAGTTTTTTTCCAATTAGCCAAAAAATTGATCTCAAAGAGTTCAGAAGAGCTCTTTGGTATAGTCAGTCCCCCAAACTGACCATTAGGGGGCAGAATCTAGCTATCCCTGGTTGGATAGAAAAGTGGGGAAACCTCAAAAACCAAACGCACAGCTGTGGAGGAGCCGATTTCCCTGTAGGAAAGACTCATTTCCCTTAGGGTTCTCAAGGCAGTAATCTCTATGGAAACAGACTGCCACATCCTCTTCCTCTCTGTGTGTCCTGGGTTTGAACTGTTAATCTTTTGGTTAGCAGCCCAGGACTTTGAAGAGAAGATGAAACTGCATACATGTTCTGTTAGAGACAATGAGTGTTTGTTAGTTTTGTGCCTTTGGATGTATTCCCATTTGTAGTGACCCTACGGGATATTGTCCATCTGACCCTATAGAGTTTTCTAGGCTTTCCTCTTTATGACAGCTAATTGTCAGATCTTTCTTTTCTCCCTGGACCTGCTGGTGGGTTCAACCACTGACCTTTTGGTTAAGAACCAAATGCATATCCATTGTGCCATAGCATTCAAGAGTGGCAAAGCTGGGATTCCCCGCACTATTACCACATCAAGTACTTGTGAGGTACTGACCGTATGTTAGGTACTGTGCTGAGTAGTGGGAATACAGACGTGAATTCAGTCCCTGACCTGTTGGAGTTTATAGTCCAGTGAAAAATACAGGTATTAGCAATTATTCTCACAAGTAAATATATGTTACAAACCGGAACAATTGCTCTAAAGGAAAGTGGACCAGGTACCCTAAGATGCTAGAGCATAAGGACTTAATTCAGTTGAGCGAGCTAAGGAAGTTGTATGAGAAGACAGCATCTAAGAGCAACCTGAGTGGATAGCAGCGTGCACATGTGTGTGTGTGTATGTGTGTGTGTGTGAGAGTGAGAGAGAACGAGTGCGAGAGAGACAGAGACAGAGTCAAAGCCATGCTGTGGTTTTCCAAGCTGAGGAATCAAGCCATATGAAGGTAGCATGGGCCATCCTGATGCTCAAAGAGCTTGGCTAGTCTAGGATTTCAAGGAGACCAGCAAGGCTGGACAAGGTGTAACTTAAGAGGAAATGGGGCAAGCAGGCAGGGACCTGATCTGCAGGACCTCATGGGTTCATTGTTGTTGTCATGTACTGCTGAGTCAGAACTGACCCATAGCTGACCCTCCAGCAGGTTTTCAGAGGCTGTACATCTCAGAAAAGATTACCCATCTTTCTCCCATGGAGCAGTTGGTGGATTCAAAACACGTACCTTTGGCTTGACAGTGCAATTCCTTACCAGAGGTCTGGTGAAGGAGGTGGGTGTGGAATAGGGTTAGCAGGAGAACAAAGAGGCCAGTGAGGAGTTGACATAGTCATTTAATGGAAGGTGGTGGCCATCAACCAGCCTCCACGTCTGAAGACACCCTACCCCCTCATATCTTCTGGGCCTCCCTAGGCCATCTACCTTCTGTTAGCACTCTTAGATCTATCTCCACCCTCTCCAGGTGCCGGAAGTGCCGGCCCTGGTGGACACATCAACTTTACTGGCCGTCTTCCAGTTGGGTTTGACCAATGGGAACTTCTGTAGGAGATGGGAGGCAAGGAGCCAAGTGGGGTCAGGGTATTTGTTCTCCCTTGAAGGTTCTTGAAGACTGGCTTATCTCTCAGTCAAAGGTCAGGGCTCCTGTCAGGTGGCCCTGTTACATGACCCTCTCATTTTTCCATAGCAGCTCCTCCCCTTCACCTTTAGGCCTAGGGGAGATAACAGAGCCCTGGTCACTAGCTCTGAAGACTGCACTCTTCCTTAAGTGCTTAACCCTTTGCTCAGACCCTTATAAAGCAGACCTTTTATAAAACTCTCCCCAAATGACCAGTTGGAGCGAGTTATTTATTTCCTGCCAGCCTCTGGCTAATGTGCTTCCTGCCCTAACTTGGCATCATGGTATCTGTAGATAGAACATGGACCTTAGGGTCAGATAAAACCAAAATTGAATTCTGCCTCTATCACTTATTAGTGCTGTAATGAAGTAAGTCATTTAGCCTCTTCTGGCCTCAGTTTGTTCATCTCTGAAAGGAGGATAATGTTACATTCCTTATGGGGCTGTTATGACAATTAGATTAATCAACACACATAAAGGCTTAGCGCATGCCTAGCGCATAGCAGACAATCTGTACACGTTTGTTCTGTTCTTCCTCCCCCACCACTGAACAAGGCTTTATTCCACTGCATGTGTCAAGCACCACGCTAAGCACTGGGGGCGGGGGAGAGACAAAGCAGCTGTTTTTGCCTGTTGGGAGGTCACACTGTCACTGTTGTAGAGGAAGCACACTGCAGGTCCGCAAGGTGGTCTCCCCCACAGGCCAAAGAGGAGGGTAGTGAATGCTTCCTTGCAAACCCTCACTTATTCAGCAGTGTGTTTTTGTATATGAGGTGCTCACATAAATAACACACACGCATATAGCACAGGAAACTAATGCAGAAGGGGGCCATCTGGTTTGCAGAACAACTATATAACTTAGTTGTTATTTGCATAAAGTAAGTGCATGCTATTTGATTACTCTGGCAGCTAGGGTTTTTTTAGAGGCTGGAGATAGAGCAGCAAACAGGCACAGCAAGTATTTGTAGTGATCAGAAAAGATTTCAAGGATCAGATGGAATATCATTTCAGTTTTAAAGGTGCTGCCTCTCTGAGGACTGAATTTATGAGTCTTCTCCATCTCCCCTCTTTGCTCCTCCTTCTGAGAGCTGGTTAAATTCCCAGCATTGAGAATCTAGACCTTAATTAGCCACAGTCACTCCTGGGAGTGTATTACACACCCCAACGTGTGCTGGGAGCAGAAAATACCTTGAGAAGTTTGTCTTAAAGAATTTCTGCAGGCACAGTGGGACAGCTGGAGGGGGCAGAGAAACTTAGGACAGTAAACAGTGTAGAGTAGCTGAAAGGGGACATGTGAGGAGGATTAGTGTGGAAGAAGAAACCTTAGAAAACTGAAATGCAGTCAGATTACTAAACCAAGCAGTTTGGATTTGATTGTCAGACCATCTAGACATGGGCTTCCAAAAAGCCTTTGTCTGATAGTGGTGTAAGAAGGAATGGAGGCTGGGTGTGGGTGCTAGAGGTGCCTGCAGTGGGTCAGACCTGACTGAGGACCCCAGAGTCTGCACTTGGGTAATACCAGTAGTCATGGAAAGAAAACCCACATCTTCTGTATTCATTCGCAGAACCTTTATTTGTAAACTTGTAAGGACCAGGCAAAGATGTTGCAAAGATGTTACGGTTGTTGGATACCTTCCAGGCTCCTCTGACTCATAGTGACTCCATGCACAGGAGATCTAAATCTTGACCCAGCCTGCAACACCCTGGCAATCTCCCCTGAGCTCAAGCTCATCGTTGCATTCCTGTGCCAATCCATCTTGTTGAGGGTTTTTCTCTTTGATTTTCCACCTTTCTAAGTGTGATCTCCTTTTCCAGGACTGACCGCTCCTGTTAACATGCCCAGAGTATGTAAAATGAAGTTTCTCCATGCTTGTTCTAAGTAGAACTCTGGCTGCCCTTCCTTTAATACAGGTTTGTTTGTTCTTTTGGCAGTCTCTGGTATATGCAATATTCTTTACCGACATCAAATTCAAAGGCATAACTTCTTTGGGCATCCTTATTTATTGTCCAGCATTCACGTACATGTGAAACAATGGAAAAATACCATGGCGTGGGTCAGGGGCACCTTCGTCTTTACACTGGCATCCTTGCTCTTTAACACTTTAACGAGGCCTTTCACAGAAGATATGCCCAGTGCAATTTGTTGTTCCATATCTTGGCTGCTGTCAAGCAGTCTTGACTTCCATGGTTGATTGTTGGTCCAGGTAAAAGGAAATTGTTTACAACTTCAATCTCTTCTACATTTATTACGATGTTGCTTATTGACCCAGTGGTGAGGACTTTGTTGTCTTGATGTTGACGTGTAGTCCATACTGAAAGCAATATTCATCTTTGATTTTTAAACACTAAGTGCTTCAAATTATCTTTACTTTTTGCAAGCAAGGTTGTGTCATCTGCATATGGCAGGTTGTTCATGAGTCTTCGTCCAATCCTGATATCACATTTATCTTCATATAATCTAGCTTCTCAGATTATTTGTTCAAATTTGCACAAATTGAATAGGCATAGGGTAAGGATGCAACCCTGAAACACACTTTTCTGATTTTAAACAATACAGTTTCCCTTGTTCTGTTCAAAGAACTGCTTCTTGGTTCATGGACAGGTTCAGCATGAGCACAACTGTGTGCTCTGGAAATTCCTTTCTTTGCAATGTAGGTCATGATGATCCACACAATTAATGCCTTTGCATGGTCAATACAACACAGTAGACAGCTTTTTGGCATTGCCTGCTTTCAGCCGAGATCCATCTGACATCAGTAGTGATAACCCTCATTCTATGGCCTCTTCTGAATCCAGCTGGATTTCTGCAAGTTCCCTGTTGCTGTACTGTTCCTTTGTTATACAACAAGTAACAGCAATGAACAGTTGATCAGTACCTGTGACGGGTCAGGGACTTTGCCTTTTACTTAGGTTAGAAAAGCTTACCGCCATCAATTCAGAACTAACTCATATGTGATTCTCCGCTGGGTTTGGAGGCTGTAAATTGCCCTCAAGGGATTGCCCACCTTTCTCTGTGGGGCTGTTGATGGATTTGAACCACCAGAGAGGTGCTGCCTTTGGGCTAGCAGCGCGACCCCCAACAGACTGTGCCACCAGAGCGCCCTTCCTAGGTAAACACTTATTCTTCAAAAGGGCTCATGAACTAAAAGTGGAGAAAGCACCAGTAACTACCCCACAATTCGTGAACAGTGACAGCATGATAATGAAAAAGAAAGTAATTACCTAGGCTGGAGTCCTGGGGCCTATAGTTAACAAGACCAGCTGCTAACCAGAAGGTCAGCAGTTTGAACCACCCAGAAGTGCCTCACAAGAGAGACCTGGCAATCTTTTTTTAAAAAAGAGGTGTTGAAAATCCTACAGAGCACAGCTCTGCTCTGCATGCATGGGATCAGCATGCATCAGGATGACTCCTGACTAGTTTGGTTTAGTTCGGATGGGTGGCTAGAGGCTTCCTTCAGGAGCCAGATTTGAGAACCCACAGCTTCTGTAATGTGACAAATATGCTTCAAAGACTGCTGTGTGCCAGGAGCTACTTTAGGGACTTGGAAGACAGCTGTGAACAAAGAATTCCTCTGTTGTGGTGCTTATACTATAAAAGAAAGTGCAACCTCTGCCTGTATTTTTAAGTTCTTTCTGTATGCCAGGCAGGCACTGTTCTAAGAGGTTTACATATACTGACCCCTTCAATCCTTATCACAACCCTCTGCTTCCCTCATTGTACAGATGAGGAAACTGAGGCACAAAGAAGTCATAAGCAGTTGCTATGATTCCAGACTAGTCAGTGGCAGACCATGGAGTTTTCCAGGGAGCTAGAAGTGGGAAGAAGGGCCTTCTGGAGAGAAGCAACGGCAGGTGCAACTGTAGACAGATGTGAGAACTTGACATTCTCAATGTCAGTACTGCGCCGTGAGGCCAGGAGAGTGGTGGGCGGGAGTGGGGAGAGCTGACAGGGGATGAAGGAGACATCAGAATATCGGGATATTAGACGAGGATACAGATTCCAGGTTTCCCAGTCAGTGTGGAGCCACTGGCGCATCTTAAGGAGGTTTGTGATTCAGAATAGACTTTTGAAAACTTGAGAGGAGAGTGATAACACTGGGAGCAGGGGCCAGGCTACAGCAAGGGTCCACAGGAGGGAGATAAAGAGGTGTTGAACCAGAGTCAGGAGTGAAGGAGGTGGGGGGGAGAAGAGCAACTCAGAAAGCACAAAGATGCGGGGTGACGGCAGAAGGAGATTGATTAGGTGTGTAGGAAAAGGGAGATGTCTGTGTATTCTGAAGCCAGCAGTTCTCGAATGTCTGTATGCCAGGCATTGTGCCCAGCAGGCATTATCTCACTGGATTTTTAGAACAGAAATGATCTCATTTGATCCTCATAGAAACCTCATAAGATAAATTCTCTTCTCATCTTGATTTATAGATAAGAAAACTAGAGTTCGGCCAGATTATGTAACTTGCTCAGAGTCACACAGCACGTTCAGACAGATTTTGGAACTGGGATGTCTGAGTCCAAAATGTATATTCTCATCAATCCCATTTATAAGGCAAATAGGACTGTGATGTCATTTACCAGGAGAGACTCTGAAGAAGTGGGTTGGGATGGGGATGATAGGTCACCTTTGGAGAAATATCCGAGTTGAGAAGCCTCTGTGCTTCTGCAAGTGAAGACGCCCATGAAGAGGACAAGCATTGGCATCAGTCGGCTCTGACGCATTGCAACCCCCTGTACACAGCAGGCTGAAGCTGTCCAGCCTGTGCCCCCCTCACAATCTCTGTGGTGCTTCATCCCATTGTTCCCGTCGCTGCATCAGTTCATCTCCTGAGGGCCTTCCTCTCCTGCACTGACCCTCCACTTTCTAAGCATGCTGTCCTTTTCCAGAGACTGGCCCCTCCTGATAACATGTTCAAAGTGTATGAGATGAAGTCTCATCAGCTGGTGCTGCTACTCCTTTTTTTAAAATGAAACTTTACAGAAAAATTGGATTTTTTCATTCATTCATTCATTCATTGTTGAACATTTTTCTCCCTCCATTCTTCCTTCTAAGGAGCACTCTGGTTGCACCTCTTCTAACACAGGCTTGTTTGTTCTTTTGGCAATCCATGGTGTATTCAGTATCCTTCACCAACACTACTATTCAAAGACATCAGTCATTCTCTGGTTTTTCTTATTCACTGGTCAGCTTTCATAGGCATGAAATAATTGAAAGTGTCGTGATTGGGTCAGGGACACCTTAGTCTTTAAACTGACATCTTTGCTCTTGAGCACTTTAAAGAGGTCATACACAGCAGATTTGCCCAGTGAAATAGAGGCTTTCTTGACTGCTGCTTCAATTAGTATTGATTACATATCCAAATAAAATGAAGTCCCAAACAACTTTAAACTTTCCCACCTTGGTCATGATATTCCCAATTGGTCCAGTGGTGAGGACTTTTGTTTTCTTGATGTTGAAGTGTAACCCATATAGAAGGCCATAGTCTTTGATCTTTAGTAAGTGCTTCAAGTCCTCTTCACTTTCTGTATCATCTGCATTTGACAGGCAGTTGATGAATCTTCCTCTAATCCTGATGCCACATTCTTCATATAGTCCAACTTCTTGTATTATATTTGCTCAGCATAGAAAGTGGATAAGTATGGTGAAGAGATACAATCCTGAAGCACATCTTTCTTGATTTTCAACCACTCAGTATCCCCTGATTGTGTTCTAACAATTACTGCTTGATCTACATTCAGGTTTGTCATGAGCGCAAGTAAGTAAGTGTTCTGTAATTCCCATTCCTCTCAATGTTATCCGTGATTTATTCAGATCCACACAGTCGGATGTTTTTGTATTGTCAATAAAACACAAGTAAACAGCCTTCTGCTGTACTATTATGGAGTAATGAATGTGATAGCTGACATCAAGAGAAGCAAGAATAGCCTGCTCGGCCTTCCGGTACGAAGGTCAGGGAGAAGATGGTGCCCCCGGTGCAGGTCTCTCCGCTCATCAAGCTCACCCGCTACTCCGCGCTCATCCTCGGCATGGCCTTCGAAGCCAAGCGCTACAGTTACCTGAAGCCACGGGCAGAAGAGGAAAGGAGGATAGCGGCCAAGGAGAAGAAGCAGGATGAATTGAAGGGCAGCGCCAGAAAACTGGCAGAAGCCCAGGACGATACCATATTGAAGTGAAGTTCCTCCAAGCCAACCTGTCCTGGAACAGCAGTGGGTGAATAAACCTCCCATGAGCTCTGAAAAAAGAGAGAGAGAGAGAGAGAGAAGCAAGAATAGAAGGGGAAGAGAAGAAGGTCATAGACTGCATTCTGGTGGCTTACATGTAAACCGGGGGGTGAGTTCTGGTGGCCTAGCAGCAAAAAGCTACACTGCAATCCCAGAGGAGAGCGGTTTAAATCCACCAGATGCTCTGCTGGAGAAGGAGGGACAATCTCCTCCTGTACCAGTCAGATCTGACTTGACGGTACACACACACACAATTAAAAATAAATAAATAAAATTTAAAAAAAAAACAAAACAAAAAACAAAACCCAACCTGATGGGGGATGGCTGTGAGTCATACTCGTTCCAGAGAGATAGATTCGGTTTTGATTTGTTTACAGTCTCACCATGACCAGTAACTCTGGGCAGACCACCATAGGCCTTAAGGTTTTGTGTACATTTCACAAATGTATGTATTTCTCCTGGGTAGCTCTTTCCCCCTCCCCTCTTTTCTCTCTCTTTCTCCCTTCTCCCCTTTCTCTTTCTCCTTCTTCTCTTTCTGTTTCTCTTTCCAGTCCTCTTTTTTCTTTCTGTCTTTCTCTTTCTCTTCTCTCTCTAGATCTCTAAAGTAGACATACAGAGAGTCAAAGGATATAAACCTTTTTTTAGGCTCTTGATGCATATTAGCAAAGAATATGTGAGTATGTGAGTGCTCATTACTCCATCTTCTTAGAAACCTTCAGAATTTTATGGTCAGTCCTGGCTATTTTGAGATATTTTCTTGCATGAAGTGCAGCCAGAGTGCGAGGATGGTGAGACTTCCTTTCACGTATCTTGGACATGTGATAAGGAGAGGCCACTTCACGGAAGACGACATCATGTTTGGGAAAATAGAGGGTCAGTGAAAGAAAGAGAAGACAGACCCTCGACGAGATGGTTTCACATAGTCGTGATTGTGACAATGAGCTTAAACAGCAGCGAGAGCGAGACGGCCCAGGCGCCTCAAGTTTCCCATCTGCTGTCCAGAGTTCCTGCATTGGAGCTGACACAGAGGCACTGGGCAGCAACATTTTGATGAATAACAGTCATATCTCCACTTTTAAAACTTGCATTTTCGTGACTGTTTTGAAATGAAACTATTTTCTTCATACGTGTTATTAGCCATTATCACTCACTTGCTTCCATCCAGTCCACTCTGACCCTCAGTGACCCTCCACCTGGTCCCTGGGGGATAAATCAGTGGGAAGAGTCTGCCCGTCTTTCTCCTGCACAGCTGCTGTTGCTGTGTGCTGTCTGGTCAGCACTGTAGAACCGACCCTGGCTGGCCCTCCAGCTGGCTCTCAGAGGCAGTCCTTCGCACAGGAGGAGACTGCCCATCTTTCTCCCACAGAGCAATGGTGGATTCAAATCACATGCCTTTGCATTGGCAGCACAATTTCTTGCCTCTAAGCCACCAGAGCTCCCCTGCAGAGCTGCTGGTTAGCCATCTATACAAGCAGTAACTGGGGTCTCATGTATTTAAGATCTTTATAGGTGAAGCATATAAACTCTGACAAACTTAAGTCTAATACTTTCCAAAATTTTGGCTTTTTCTTTTGCTCATGTTGCTTATAGCATAAACCCACTGCCACTGAGTTGGCTCCCACTCACAGAGACCCTGTGGGACAAGTAGGACAGCCCCGTGGAGCTTCCAAGGCTATAAATCTTCACAGAAATCAAGTGCCTAATCTTTCTCCTCCAGAGCAGCTGGTGGGTTTGAACTGTCGACCTTTGGGTTAGCAGCCACATTCTTTAACCACAGCACCACAGCACAACTTTTATAACATCGAAAAAATGTAAAAATGTTGAAGTAGCAAAATAGAGTCATTCTTTCCCTTAATATTTTTCTACTACTTCAGAAAAGCTCTGGTGGCCTAGTGGGTAAGGAGTTGTGCTGCCAACCCAAAGATAGGTGGTTTGAATCTACCAGCTGCCCCTCAGGTGAAGATGGGGCAGTTTTCCCCCATGCAATGTATAGCCTCTGAAAACCTGCTGGAGGGTCAGCTATGAGTCAATTCCAACCTGATGGTAGTGACAGAGAGAAATATTACAGACAATTAGAAGAACACTTTTATTCAATTTATGATTAGAAAGTTCTCTGCTATCTATTAAAGATATATTTCATTTAATTCTGATTTTGTATGGTTTAGCTTTATACCCTTAACATTTCATTCACTTGGTGTTTATTTAGGTGTGAAGCACAAGTCTAAATTGGTCCCTTCCAAATAGCTAATCATTTCTCCAAGTACCATGTCTTCCCAGCACCATTAATGACTAAACCTCTGTTTCTTACTGGCTCCACTAGGTACTGTTGCAATGACGCTGCAGAACAGATGAATCCCAAGTTCAGAAGCACATACCAATAATCATTTACTGCTTAACTCACTGTATCTGTGGGCAGACTGACATTCGGTTATCTGGGCTGGACTGTGTTGTCATCCAAATTCTGAGTGGGATCCATGTATTTCATGTGTCTTTTGTCCTCTGCAGACCAGCAACTACCTGAAGGGTAAAGTCATGGTAAAAATCATAAACATAGAGCCAAGTTCACCTGTAATAGCACATTAAAGGTTTCTGTTTGGCATATCTGCCAGCATTCCAAGGCCCAAGACAACATCAGTGGACTGTTGTTGTTGTTGTTATGTGCCGTCGAGTCGCCTACGACTCATAGCGACCCTATTATGTACAACAGCCCTAAACTCCGCTCTGTCCTGTGCCAATCGCACCGTCTCTGACACTCCCATCCCAATTATCCTAGTCACTGAATCAATCCACCTCATCGAGGGCCTTCCTCTCCTGCGCTGTCCCTCCACCCTCCCAAGCATGATGTCCCTCTCCAAGGACCGGTCTCTCCTCACAACATGTCCAAAGTATGTTAGACGGAGCCTCAGAATCCTTGCCTCCAAGGAGCCACCCGGTTTAACCCTTTCCAGGACAAATCTGTTTGTTTTCCTAGCAGTCCATGGTATTCTCAATACTCTTCTCCAGCACCACATCTCAAAGGCATCAATTCTCCTTCTATCCTCCTTGGTCATTGTCCAACTCTCTGATGCATAACAAGTGATTGGGAAGACCAAAGCCTGTATCAGATGCACCTTAGTCTCCAGAGAGACACCATTGCTCTTCAGTACTTTGGAGAGGTCCCTAACAGCAGACTTGCCCATGGCAATGCGCCTTTTGATTTCCTGGCTGCTGGTGCCAAGACTGTTGACTATGGAGCCAAGCAAACTAAAGCTGTGTACAATCTCAATCTCTTCACCATCCATCCTGATGCTGCCAATTGGTCCAGTGGTGAGAATCTTTGTCTTCTTGACATTGAGCCTCAATCCATATTGTAGGCTGCAGTCCTTGACACTCTGCAGCAGGCGCTTCAGGTCCTCCTCAGTTTCAGCAAGCAGGGTTGTGTCATCCGCATAACGCAGATTGTTGATAAATCGTCCACCAATCTTGACCCCACATTTCTCCTCATAGAACCCAGCCTCCCGGATGATCTGTTCTGCATATAGGTTGAAAAGGTATGGAGATAGGATGCATCCCTGGCGTACGCCCTTCCCAATTTTGAACCATGCAGTGTTCCCTTGCTCTGTTCTGACAACTGCCTCCTGGTCCAAGTATAAGTTTCGCATTAGAACGATCAAGTGTTCTGGGATTCCCATTCTTCTCAGAGTCAGCCATAGTTTGTTATGATCTACACAGAGTGGTTTTGTGTTTTAAGACAAGGAGCTTTTTGAATTTACTTTTAAGGTGTGGGAAAGTGGTGACCAGGAATGAAAGTACTTGAATATATGAATGAAAAAGACTTCCTCTAAATACTCATTCATATATAAGGAGCAAATCTTATAGAGTGGTGAGTGGACACAGAAACAGTTTTCTCTGAGAAGAATATTTGCTGAGAGAAAAAGAAATTAAAGTTGGGGCTTGAGGTTTGGAGCTAATAAATATGGTAATTGAGAGCAGAGCTCAGCAAAATAAAAGTCCTGCCACGCTTTGGTCCTGGGGGCCCCAGTTGAGGTCTGATTCATAGAAGGAGAGGATTGTGGCAAAGGACTCACTGACAAAGGAGATTAATCAGAACTGGCTTTGACAAGCACTGTGGCAATTGGACAATTAAAACAGACATTCGGGGGCGGGGGGCGGGGAAGAAGAACGAACTGGGGAAGAGGGTAGAGAAAACAGTGCAACAATGAATGAGTGAAAACCCAAAATCTCTGTAAATGTTCATTAAAACTAATAAAATTTAATAATAATAATAAAAAAAGAGAGGATTGTGGGTTGGTACATGCAGATGTGAAGGTTGGGAAACTAAGGATATTAGAGGAAAAAGGAATGAGGAAAGGGAAAGGTACAAAGTCCAGAAGCAACACTAGCCAGTGTAAAGCAAATATCCCTTCTTTAAAATGCGTGCTTTGGTGAAATCGGGCTGAGTATCAATTGGCATACATATGGAACAAAGAGTAAGGCATTTATCCACTCTGTGTGGACACTTGTGGGTAATCACACAGTTTCAAAGGCCTGGTGCCATTTTCCATTATTTCAGACCCTGTTTTATCTTCTGGGGTGGGTCTTAAAATTGTATTTTAGAGGTAAACATTAATCAGATTATTTACTATTTCCTGGAGCACAGGGACATATTCAGGTAGGGGCTAGAAAAATGGAATCTCTTTGGTTTCAATCTTATAGGAAATGTTCTAGGGACTTCACCCAGGTCCTTACTGGAAAGGAGGAAATATGGTCAGGACACAGTGAAGCACTGGAAGAAAACAAATAGTTTGAGGGTATAAACTTGGCCTGACAATCTGGCCTCCTTTGACTTCACAATGAGGAAAGAGATTAAAGATCAACAGCTCAAGGCTGAATCCTGTGAGACAGAAGTCAAATAGTGTTAGGTCTTCACACTGGATGTAAGACCAAGGACTCAAGGATGGGACCAGAGAAAGAAAGGAAGCTAAAGAAGCTTTATTAAGGGGTCTCCCGGGCAGGATATCCTAGTCTGCAGAAAGAGAAACAGGCAGAGGGTCAGACCAGGGAAATACCGCACCCTGTTGGCACAGGATAGAACAGCGTTTAGAGCTAACCAACTGATGGCACATAACAACAAAAACCATAGTGGATTAGGGCAGGTTTTATAGGAAGGGTCTTTAGGGAGGGAAGGGAGGACTATCCCATTGTGGTTGAAGGAGGGAAGGGCGGGGCACTCCATGGTAGTTTAATCAGATGAGGAAAGCTGTTCACTCCCTTTGTTGACATGTTGACAGTTCTTGAATCCTTTGTTCTCCCTTTGAGCTTGGTCCCAGCCTGATATCAGAAACCAAATATATCTCCCCTCTCCAAACTTTTTTCTATTTCTAATACCAGCCAACCCTCCCACTGCATTCTCTGCTGGGTTCCATGATTCACTGAAATAGCCACATGGAACTCACAGACAATACACTTGGTTAAGCTGTTCATTAGGGAAGCTGCAGGTTACAATTTAAGATCAGAAACCACTCAGGATTGTTCTTTGATTAGGACAGCTTCAGACCCGTGCTGGGCATGCCCCCAGCCCTCAGCTTTTCCATTCCATGACTTCTGCTCTGTTCAGGCTCTATGTTGTTGTTGTTGTCATGTACCGTTGAGTCGCTTGAGACTCATAGCGACCTAAACTCTGTCCCGTGCCAATCTCACTGTCTCCAACACACCCATCCCAATTACTCCAGTCACTGAATCAATCCACCTCATAGAGGGCCTTCTCCTCCTGCACTGTCCCTCCACCTTCCCAAGCATGATGTCCTTCTCCAAGGACCGGACTCTCCTTACAACATGACCAAGGTATGTCAGACGAAGCCTCAGAATCCTTGCCTCCAAGTAACAGCCCGGTTTAACCCTCTTCAGGAATGAATCTGTTTGTTTTCTTAGCAGTCCATGGTACCCTTAATACTCTTCTACAACACCAAAGCTCAAAGGCATCAATTCTCCTTCTGTCCTCCCGAGTCATTGTCCAACTCTGATGCATAACAAGTGATAGCAAGACCATGGCCTGTATCAGACGCACCTTAGTCTCTCCAGAGAGACATCATTGCTCTTTAGTACTTTGGAGAGGTCCCTAACAGCAGAATTTCCCATTGCAATATGTCTTTTAATTTCCTGGCTGCTGGTGCCAAGAGTGTTGACTGTGGAGCCAAGCA
>NW_006399856.1:690107-736802 GCF_000299155.1 Elephantulus edwardii | reverse complement strand
CAAGTGATAGCAAAGACCATGGCATATATCAGACACAACTTAGTCTCCAGAGAGACACCATTGCTCAACAGTACTTTGGAGAGGTCCCTAACAACAGATTTTCCCCACGGCAATACGTCTTTTAATATCCTGGCTACTGGTGCTGAGAGTGTTGACTATAGAGCCAAGCAAACTAAGCTGTGAACAATCTCAATCTCTTCACCATCCATCCTGATGCTGCCAATTGGCCCAGTGATGAAAATCTTTGTCTTCTTGACATTGAGCCTCAGTCCATATTGAAGGCTGCAGTCCTTGACCCTCTGCAGCAAGCGCTTCAGGTCCTCCTCAGTTTCAGCAAGCAGGACTAAAAAGTGCCTGGGGGCACCCGACCATGCCAGCAGGTCTGCCCAAGATGCTCAGCTTTCTTGCTTCATAAGCTGGGAAGTCCAGCTCCTATAGGTCTCTTGCTGCTGCTGCTTTCCAACCTCTGTCAGTTCTAGCTCTCTCTTCATATCCCCCTAAACTGCCTCCACCATGGGCTAGGAGGTTCACAGCACAAGGATCCTGAATCCAAAGGATGTGCTCCACTCTTTTCTTCCTTGGTGGTAAGTGTGGTCTACCCTCTGTCCTGGAATTGGCTGTCTTAAGCCTAACAGGATAGCAAGCAGGCCAGTCTTCATTAGAGTTCCCTGCACCTTTTATTTAGGGAGCTCTGGGGGTTTAGTGGTAAGGAGCTGCATTGCCAATTCAAAGGCATGTGGTTTGACTCCCACCTGAGGCTCCAAGGAAGTATGGCGGGCAGTCTTCTGCAGGATTTACTGCCTATGGAAACTAATAGCCCACTAGAGGTCTAGCTATGGGTGGGATCCATTTTGATAGTATATAACAACAATAATAACATCTTTTATTTGCATGGTCCCGCCATAACATTCTTCTAGGATGTCATGGACCTTATTTACATAACTAGCAAGCTAGTCATTCCTTATGTTGAACCACAGGCACCTCATTTACATGGTCCCACTCTCAACCATTGCAAAAATTAGGGCTAAAAGGACACTATTAAGTCATTCACTGTATTGCAGAGGAGCTAGATATGGAGAACTATGTGTAATGGGAATAAAGGAGTCAAAGAGAAAGAGAAAGCATTTAGGTTTCCAGAAGTGGAAAAGTTGCAGGTGAATTCAGGTGTGGCCGTGTAAGTAGGCTGCTGACTCAAAGTAAAAGCTTTGGAATTGAGGTCAGGAACCAAGGCCAAGCAGGGTTCAGAATCATCCGTGCAAAATGTAGACCCATACACCTTCCCCAGACCTACCAAGTCTGGTTCTCCAGAGGTGGGGATCTGGAGTTCTGTAATTTGGCACACTGTCTGAATGGCTCTCAGGCCTTATGGAGTTTGAGAACTGCTGAGTTAAGATGCCCAATGAGACATGGAATTACATGCCTGGCAGCAATGAGGCAAGATGTCTGAAAAACAGTGTCTAACTTCTCAGAGAGCTTGGACTGGGTCAGTAAATGGGGCTGATGCTTGGGGTAGGGGAAGAGACGTTACACAAAGGAGGCAGGACAGTGGTCTTGACTTGACATGGAACAAGCCAGAACTGCACCAATGTGGATGGCTGAAAGTGTCTCCTCCAGAAGCTAGGACTGTGGCAGAGAGAGAAGAACATGAAGGCAGGGTCACATTCAGTGAGGAGAGGGCAGTTCTGTGAGAAGACAGAGGAGCAGAGCAGGGTGTTGTTCCCAAACAAACCAGCGCTCCGGAATGCACAGAGCGAAGGATAGGGAGGAGTCCCCAGTGGAAGGGTAAGTCTGGGGTGGAGGAATCAGATCAGGGGATGGATTGAAGTGACTGTGGCTGAGCTGAGCTGAAGGGACAGATAATTCCACCCACCACCTCTGGATTTGGCTCATTTTCCTAAACCGAACTAACTTTTCCTACCTTGTCCAATCAAATGTTTCTTTTCTTTGACATTCAGACCGCTCCAGTCATCTCAGCTCCTTCATGATTGTGTCATCTTCATCATCACTGGGGTCGCATCACCATCATCATCGTCATCAATGTGATTTACTGAACACCAGCTGAGCACGAAGCATCAAGCCTGAGTCGTGATGCAGGGATATAGGCAGGCTCTCCATCCTCAGGGGCGCTCACGGCCATTGGGAAGGCAGGTGCAGACACCAGGCAGAAGCAGCCTGGACTGGCAGGTGGAACAAAGGGCAGAAACAAGAAGGCCCCCAGCACCTGGAAGGGAGCTTGATATTTGTGAGGGAACCTCTAAAACCGCCACCACATCACAGAGTAGCCTGCCGAATGGCCAGCCATCTAACCCAGATTATCCACGAGTCTCTCCAGAGAGGCAAATCTTAGTCTCGGCAGTGCTTTCTGCAAAGTTGCTCAGGAGAAGATTAAGACCAAAGGCCTAGAGTGTGTGGATTCCCCTCCTGACGGGCCTGAAGGTCTTTCCTGATGCCATAAGCCATGTCCACTGGCCAGGCCTTTGTGACTTGGGATTGGCCAGCCTCATAGCCGGCCCTTCTAAGTGGGGTTTGGCTTGTGCCCAAGTCTCCTGCAGGGCTAGGCTGGCTGATCAGCATGCAAAGGTTCCAGCTTCCTGACAGTCTAAGCACTCAGGGCCAACAGATAACCCTTCACCCATTCTTTCTCTGTTTTTATCATTCATCAAAAGTATTTACCCAAGTGACTGTTCTGTGCCACAAATCATGCCAGGCCCTGGTAGGACAGTGGTTAAGCCAGTTCCCTTTCCTGACCTCCTGGGGTTTACATGTTCCCATGTCCGTAACAGATGGGACACAGAGAACAGAGTCAGATTGTGAAAAGTGCTGTGAAGGAAGCAAGTAAAAGCAATGTAATAACATAGTAGAGAATTATAATCAGGGTGTCTCGGAGTGGGGGAAACTGTTCTCTTGTACTTTGATGTATAACGTCAAGCGGTTATTTAGGGCACAATTTGGTGGGTTTTCACTTTTGTTTGTGTCAGGGTTTCTTAACCTCCGCCCCACTTGGACTGGTCATGACTTGCTGTGGGAGAACTGGCCTGTGCACTGTAGCACATTCAGCAACATGCCTGGCATTGACCCACTAGATGCCAGGAGCATTCCTCCCACAGATGTGATAGTTAGCAATGGCTTGAGACACTCAGATTTTCCCAGGAAGCATTGGGAAGCACTGGTACATGTCCATGTAACCACCAGTCAGCTCCAAATTCAGCTTGTTTCTTGAACAGAGATGTGTGTATTGAGGGGTAAGAGGGGAGGACTTACCAAAAGTTGAAAAGCTGTCACCCATTGAAAACTAGGAGAAGAGTGTTCCCAATAGAGGAAACAAGGCCAAAGGCCCTAAAGTGACATAAACTTGGCCAAAGAGTCTGGTCTGTGGTAACAATGCCATCTGAGGAGGCTAAAAAGATAAGCTCTGCCTTATCACAAACAGGGACTTAGGGGTGCTTGAGTTCAACATTTCAAAGAACATTTGTATTTAATGTGTGACTGGCAGCAAGCCAGACATGGTGGATTCAGAGATGAAACAGCACATTGAATCATAGACATGCCCTTAAGGAAGACATGAAAGTCTTCGTCTCTCAGTCACAATATAGACATGTAAGCAAGAAACTATAGCATGGGGTATTAGACTGAATGCTAGACATATGTACAGGACCCAGCTGCCACAGAGGAGGACATGGAAGGGGAGAGAGCTTTCATCTTGAGGCGAGAGCTCCTGATCTTTGTCTTGGGGGAGCAAAGGATGAATATGAAGCCAGGCAGAAGGTACAGCCTCCTGAGGAAGTGTGGCAGGCTCAAGGAACACCAGCTGGTTAGGTAGCAAATGCAGGGGAAGGTCTATAAGAGTGAGAAGAGTCTCTTAGAAGAGGAAGTGAAGTTAAAGCAAATTTGGAGCTGATGATGTTGGAAGCCTCTCAGACAGTCAGGAGGAGGAGGAAAAGATGACTTCCTGGGGCTGCATGAGTCCCATTTCACACTCATCCCAGCCCTGCCTGAGTGTTCTGCACACTCAAAAAAAAAGCACCTTAAATTTATTCTGTATAAAAGCTCTATAATCAGCACTCTTGGTACTGGCAGCCAGGAAATTAAGAGACTAATTGCATTGGGAAAGTCTGCTGTCAGAGAGTTCTCCAAAGTACAGAAGAGCAATGATGTCAGTCTAGGGACTAAGGTGCACCTTAGACAGGCCATGGTCTCCCAAGACAAAGATCAAAGACAAAAATTACTTGCTATGCATCAGAAAGCTGGATAATGACTAGGGTTGATAGGAGAATTGATGCCTTTGAAGTGTGGTGCTGGAGAAGAGCATTGAATATACCAGGGACTGTTAGGAGAACAAACAGATTTGTCCTGGAGAGGATAAAGCCAGGCTGCTCCTCGGAGGCAAGGATTCTGAAGCTTCATCTGACATACTTTGGACAGGTTGCAAGGTGGGATCAGTCTTTGGAGAGGGTCATCATGCTTGGGAGGGTGGAGAGACAGACCCTCAATGAGATGGATTGATTCAGTGACTGGGGTAATGGAGGTAGGTGTGTCAGAGACAATAAGATTGGCACAGGACAGAGCAGGATTTAGGGCTGTTGTACATAGGGTCACTATGAGTCACAGGCGACTCGACGGCACATAACAGCAAATGTGTGTGTATGTGACTTGAGATTTAGGATTCAAACGTATCTGCAATCTCTGCTGGTCCATGCCTCAGCCTGCATTTCCTGTTTCAGATTACAGGGGTTGTGTTTTAATTTCTCAATATCATGCTTGGCACAGCCTCACCTGCAGAAAGGTGTGTTCACAATGACTTTTGATTCTGCTCTGTGATTCTACACTCTGTATACAGACTTAGAGGACACAAATGTTCCAGTCTGAAAGGCCTCCTGCAGGTTTCCTTATCAGTCTTTCTCTGTGGCACACACGAGGGAAGAGGAATGGTGACAGTTTCATTCAGTTCTAGCCGTGACCGTTTATGGAGAGCCCTCTATGTAGGTGCCAAGCGTCAGGGTTGGGATGAGAGCAGAGAAACAGCTGAATTGTGGGGCAAACAAGTCATAGATTCTGCCCCTCAAGACGTAGTCATGAAAGAGAAGCTTTGTTTGCCTAGGTTTTCTGAGTTCTAATTCTGTTTGGGGATAAATGAACCAATCTCTGACCTTGGTTGAGGGTGAAGGACTTTGATAAAACCTCCCGTGTGTGGCACATGATGATCCACACCTGATATAGTAAGAGGCCATGGTGGCACAGAGGTTAAGCTCTTGACTGCTAACTCCAAGATTGGCTGTTGGAACCCACCCAACGGCCGCTCAGAAGTCAACAAACGGTGGTGATCTGCTCCCAGAAAGATTACCGCCCAGGAAACTCAGGGGAAGTTCTACTCTCTCCCAGCGGGTTGTTAGAAGTCAGAATGGACTCAAAGTCAGTCATCTAAGGAGTTTAGTATACTCTCAACATTAGGGACCCAGACCTTGAGCCAAATTCCTAATCAGATTAGTTGTTCTTAGGTGCCGTATGTAGGGCTTATAACAACCACATGAACAACTGATCTTGTCCTGTCCTGTGCCATCCTCACAATCTCAGACATACTTGAGTCCAATCCTGCAGTCACTGTGTCAAGACATCTGGTTGAAATGAATGAGTGGAAGCCCAAAATCTCTGTAAATGTTTATGAAAATTAATAAAATATAATTATAGAAAAAAAAAAGACATCTGGTTGAGAGTCTTCCTCTCTTTTTTTAGACCCTCCACTTTTCCAACCATGATATTTCTCTCCAAGGAGTAGCCTCTCCTAACAACATGCCTGAAGTATGTGAGATGAACCTTTCTCATCTTTGCCTCCAAGGAGCACACTGGCTATACCTTCTCCAAGACATTTGTTTCTTCTTTTGGCAGTCTATGGGACGTTCAATACTCTTCTCCAACGCCAGAGCTAAAAAGCATCAAATCTTCTTCTGTCATCCTTAGTCATTGTCCAGCTCTCAGATGCATAGCAAATGATTGAAAAGACCATGGCCTGAATCAGGTGTACCTTAGTCCTCAAACTGACATCACTGCTCATCAGTAATTTGGAGAGGTCCCTAACTGTAGACTTTTCCTGTGCAATAGTCTCCTGATCTTCTGGTATCAAGGGTGTTGACGTGGATCCAAGTAAGATGAAGTGGTTGACAGTTTCATTCTTTTTTCCATCTATCACGATCTTGCCTAGTGGTCCAGTGGTGAGAAATTTTGTTTTATTGACATTGAGATGCCGTCAACCGCAGCATCTGTTGAAGGCTGGATTCTTTGATCTTCTGCAGCAAGAGTTTCAGATCCTCCTCATTTTTAGCAAGCAAGGTTGTGTTATCTGCATAACCCAGGTTATTGATTATGAGTCTCCTATCCTGATGCCACATTCCTCTATAGAGTCCAGCTTCTTTTTAAAAAAAAATTTTATTTTATTATTTTTGTGTGCATGTACCGTCAAATCAGATCTGACTGGTACAGGAGGAGAGTGTCCCTCCTTCCCCGGCAGAGCATCTGGTGGATTTGAACCGTTCGCCTCTGGGAAGAGTCCAGCTTCTTGAAGAATTTGCTCAGCATACAGATTGAATAGGTATGGGGAGAGGATAAAACCCTGACACACATGTTCCTTAATTCTAAACCATGTAGTGTTGCCTTGCTCGTTTGCATAGCAGCCTCTTGGTCAAGGTATAGGTTGTGCATGAGAAGTACTGGCAAACATCCTTTACTCATCAGAACATGGAATGTATGCAGTATAAATGTTGGAAAACTTTTTTAATAAAAAGTTGTGAAAAATTAAATGGAACTCATGAACATAGACCTTCTAAGCATTAGTAAGATGGACTAGCTTTGGCTACCTTGAATCAGACAGTCACATGGTATACTAGGAGGGAATAAAAAACCGCAGAAGAATGGAGTTGCATTCATAATTAAAAAGACAATTTCAAGTTCTATCCTGAAGTATGTTGTGAGTGATGGGATATTATCCATATGCATACAAGGAAGACCTGTTCATTAGACTATTATTCAAATATACACACCAAAAGCTAAAACCAAAGAGGCGGAAACTGAAAATTTTTACCAAATCTTATAGTTTGAAATGGAACAAACATGCAATCAAGATCCATTAATGATAACTGGTGACTGGAATGCAGAAGTTGGAAACGATGAAGAAGGAATGGTAATTGGAAAGTATGGACTTGATGACAGATATGGGACTGGAAATAGAATGATCACATTTTGTGTGTTCAATGACTTATGCATCACAAACACTTTAAAAAAAACCCTCAAAACACAACACTTAGAGCCACTTTACATATGGACATCACCTGGTGGGCTGTATAGGAATCAGATTGACTACATCTGTGGGAAGATTCATTGTAAAACCTCAATATCAGCAGTTAAAACCAGGCCAGGTGCTGACTTTGGGATAGATCATCAATTACTCATGGGGAAAAATTAAATCAGAGTAGTATGAGTCGCCTATGATACGACGGCACTTAACAACAACAGTACATCATAGGAAAAGAAGAAAAATGTATGAGCAGGGGGGAAAAACAAGAGTGTTGCCTCACCTGCTTCCCTACCCGGCAGTCTCCCAGTAAGAGTGAACTTGACCACCCCATTTCTTTCTCTTCCTATCCTAGCCCAGGCCTAACCCAGGGTGGGAACTAACCAGCCTGAGCACCTGTGTGCCTTGGAGATTGCATCATGCCCTTCCATCTACTTTTGTCCTATTGACCCTGACAACTTCGAGAAATGTTGCAATGTTGCTGGAGGTAGTGTGGTCACCTGGAAATCAACTAGGCTTTTGATGCTGGATACCTCAGACATAGTCTTGTCACTCTCACTCATGTGCTTTGTAACCTTGGTCAAGTCCCAACCCCACTCACCTTGATGGCCTCTTGTCCATTCTGTCATGCCTTGAATGGCACCTGCCATTCAGTTGGTGCCCTCTGTCTTCCCTTTCATTGTTTCTTTTCCTTCCTTTAAAGCACTTTATCTTGAAATTAAGTACACATCTACGTACATGTATAATGTTTGTGGTTTGTCTCAGGATATTCTACAATGTAGGTTACAGAAATGCAGGGCCGCCTGTCTTTGGCTCCTGTATCCTCAGAGCCTAGCACAATGCCTGGTACATAGGAAGACTAGAAAAGCAATTGAATGAGTGAGTGAATGACTGGAAGTTGAGCCAGTTGATCACTCTGGTTCCATCCAGCTGAAAAAAGCTCAAGTAAGGCTTCCCGCCAGGAAGACCACTCCAGTGAGTGTCTTGTTTCAGAGTCTCCTGCAGGTTGTTGTCGGAGAAGGCGGAGAGGGGACAGACTTGCAGGCGTCTGCCCCTTTCCAGGATTTAGAGGATTACGCACCGGGATTAGCGCAGATCTAACTAAGGCTCTCTCCGGCCCCGCCTTCCGCGCGGCCAGCCGGGGGCGGGGCCTGGCCACCACTAGCCGGGTGGCTTTCTGGGTGCGCGCCAGGTCGAGGGTGGTGAGGGGGTGGGGCTGAACGCATGCCAATGGGAGGGGCGGGCCAGAACGGCCCCAACGCCCCCCAGCCTGTTGGCGCAGGGGGCGGGGCCCCAACCTCGCAGGTTCCCCGCGTGGGGCCCGGGCCGCCCTGTCGCCTAGCAACGGCCAGCCCCGCCCCCCGGCCGGCGGCGGGCGCCTGCCCCTAGCATGGCCTGGCCGGACTGGCCCGCGCCGTGGCTGTGGCTCGTCGGTTTCGGCGTGCTTCTCCTCGCCGTGATCCTGTTCGCGAGTCCCCGCGGCTGCCGCGCTCGGCGGAGCCTCCGCGGCCTGCTCATGGCGCGCAGTGAGCGCCTGCTCTTCCGAATCGGGTTAGTGCAGCGGGGCGCAGGGCGCACGGGCGCGCGGGGGACGCACCGGGAGGCAAGGGCTGCGGCCACCGAGCCGGGAGATGCGAGACCACAGGAGAATCGTAGAGGCGCGCTGGGAAAGCCACTGAATTAGGAGGACTGGAGGGGGGTACGAAAGCTGGTGGAGCCAAGGAGTTGGAGGGCTGCAGAAATAGGATGGGATAAGTGTTAAGGAGGAGAAAAATAAAGGAGGGATGGACCAAGGTAGCAGATAAAAGGACATGAAGAGAAAAGAGCCACTGAAGGGCTGCAGACTGGGAAGGGGTAAAGGAGTGGGTGCAGGAGCCTCCTGCCGGCTTGACCATTCCTGCCCTTTGCTGGGCTAGGGGCTCCCAGAGGCCCACCCACTCCCCACGGTTGACAGGTGCAAGAGAGAAAAAAGCTTGGCTTTAGACTCCAAACTGCTGTTGGAAACCGCCAGTTCTTCCCCTGTCTCCCTGTCCCTCTTCCCACCCCCAAACCCCCACTACTCAAGATGAGCTCCCAAGTAGGAGTCCCTACCCATGTAGGTCGGTACATCCTCTCCCCCACCCCACCCCCGCCTCCGCCCTGTCTAGAGTCCGAAGCCCAGGCTGTGAAATCTGACCCAGCCACTCAGCCTGAGTTGTCGAGGTTCACTGATCTCCAGCGGCTTGTTCTCTTGCCTGCACGGGACTCCCTGCCCCCTCTTCGTCTTCCCTCTCCCCTCCCTTTGCCCCTTTCTTCCCGGGTCCAGACAAGCTGTAATCAGTTGTCTTCTGCTGCGGAGTTGCAGAGAGGCAGGGAAGGAGAGACAAGGAGAAGGGCCTTGCAAGGTCCTCTCCTCCCTTTCCCTCTTCCATTTGTTCTCCACTGGGAGAGACAATGGGGCAAGTCGTAAAGCTGAAGGTTAGAGACAGTGATATTGGGGATGGGACTTGTGGGAGCCCTGGCCCTGGGCCAGGTGCAGGGGGGACCTAAGCCTGGGAATTTCCGGAGTTTTAGAGCAGACGTTGTGAAATTAATTCCGCTTTTCCCAGACCACCCCACTCATTCGCAGAGCTTCAGGCTAGGATTCCCCTGACACTCAGATCTGAGAAGTGGAAATAAAAAAAGGGGAGGGGGGGCGGATCTGGAAAAAGTGTGTGAGTGTATTTTGGGGCATTCATATGATCAAACATTGGTCGCGTTCTAAATAATGTTCCGATCAATTTATTATTACTCTACAAATAGCTTAAGTAATGATTACATAGATAATAAAATTTACAAATATTTAAATATCTTAATATTTGGGATATTAAAAAGTATTACTTCCTACAGAATGGGAATTTGCTTCTTGAAGAAGATTTTTTTTAATCTACTTTTGCTTTCAAAATGGGTAAGTTTGAAGTCATACTCCTGAGGAAATGGAAAAGAAAAAAATTTTTTAAGAAGCTAGAATCAGAATTCCTGAGATCAGAATCAATCTCCAAAATCATACCTCAGAATCCTGAGGGAGTCTGAGTATTCCTAGAATGTGAGATCTGGATATTTCCTTTCTCAAACTTGAAATTCTCTTAAGAGCCTTCTCAGAATTCAGTATTATTTTACGCTTTCCTTTGTCTCAATTTCAAGGTTGCCTTGTAATTAATTCCCACGTTCTTTAGAGCAGAAGGGTGTGCCTGGAATCAGAATTCCAGATCTGGGAAACAATTGACCATTCCCCCTTATAGGAAGGACTACTGGCTGGCAAGAGGGAAAGGGAGTATTAGCAGGAAATGGGATGGGGGGAAATAGGCAGGTGTGGGTCCTGTGGGGATGCCCACACAGCCTCCAGGAAGGATGGAAAGGGAGGGGACGGATGGCAACAGGACATGGCTGGGAGGGGCAGAGAAGTGGGCATGCGCCATCCTGAAAGTTTGGAGGCTGGAAAGCACTCAGCAATGCTGCGAGAGAAGCTGTTGTTCGTTAATAACCACCCGTGTTTGGTCGTTTTATAATGGGCTTTCCTCAGATATAGCCAGAGTTGTAGTCTGTCTTGGTTATCTCAAAACCCCTAAACTTAAGCTCACTTAAAGCCATTAAGTCAGACCAACTCTTAGCTGACCTTCCAGTGAATTTTTTTGGAGGCTGTAAATTGCAAGGAAGGAGATTTACCCATCTTTCTCCTTTGGAGCCGCTCATGAATTCAAAGCTGCTGATCCTACCTTTGGGTCAGCAGTTCAACTCTCAACAAACTATGGCACGAAGCCAAGTTCCTTGACAAGAAGCCAGGAAGAATTTGATTTATAAGGCCAGTGACCTAACCCCTGAGCTATAGGGCTATGTCTTGGTTATCCAGTGCTGCTGTAACAAAGACCACAGATGAGGATGTCTTTAACAAATTGATTCTCTTGCAACTTGATAAACTAGAAATCTGAATTCATGGTGCTGGCTTTAGGGAAAGGATTTTTCTCTCTGTGTCAATTCTGGAAGAAGGTCCTTGTCTCTTAGACTGAGAAAGCCCAGTGTTCCTTCAAGATCTCCATATGTCTCGGCCTTCCTGTGTGTGGAGCAGTTTACCAGTACAGGAACCTGGATCCAAAAGCTGTGTCCCACTCCAGGTGCTTCTGACTTGGCGATACTGAAGACCCTACTCTCTGCTTCTGTCCCCTTTTATTTGTTCGCGGAGCCATGGTGGAGTAGTCCATAGGGAATTGTGCTCCTCGCCCTAGCCTCTGCTAGTTCAAATCCACCAGCACCTCTACAGGAAAAAGTTGGGCAATCTCTTCTTGTGTGAGTTATGTGACTTACTGCCTCAGAAAACCCACTGGAGGTTAGCTCTGAGCTATGAATCAGTTCCAACTTGAGGGCACTGAGTGAGTGTATGTCTCCTGATGAAAGTGATGAAAGCCAACCTCTCTCACCCCCAGGAAACTCCCTTTACCTAGATCAAGACTATGATGGGATTAAGGGCCTGGCAGCACTTAACACCAATGTCCCACCCTTAATCCTTTTGCATCTGTTTGGTTTATCAGATTGTGGGCATCACCACAGAATTTCCACTTTTAATCATGACATTCACATATTTTGGGAGCACATGACACCTTGAGATGGAGTTGGCAAGACGCAATGAATGGAGGAAAGTAGACTGGAGCTAAGCTGAAAACACACGCGTTTGGGGGCTCTGGGGGATAATGTATTTAGTAGTCAGCACATGCAGTGCAGGGTCAGACAGATTCTGCTTTTGAGCTCATGTTAACACTTAGTATCTGTGCGACCGGGGACAAGTCACTCAGCCCCTCTGGGCCTCCGTTGTTCACACCTGTAAACCAGGGATAGTCAGTACTATTAACATCATAGAGCTCCTTTGAGGATCCGATGATTGCTCCTGTAAATGCACAGGGGCTGGCTCTGAGTGAGTACTCAGGAAGCATTAACTTAAAACCTCAAAACTTAAAAACCCAAGATGCAAGTCATTGCCACCCAATCAGAACTGACCGTTCAGTGTGTTTTCAGAGCTTGTATAATCACACAGGAAGAGATTGCCCATCTTTCTTCCATGGAATTAGCTTAGTGGCTTTGAACTGCCTGCCTTTGGGTTGACAGTACCACTTCTTACCCACTAGGCCACCAGAACAATGTTGTTCTTATGTATCATCAAGTTGAAATTGATTCATAGCTGACCCACACTCATAGCTGACCCTCCAGTGGGTGGTGCTGATGGTGGTGGTTGCTGCTGTTAATTGCCATTGAGCACCCACAGTGACTCTGTGAACAGCACATCTAAATCCCGTCTTACCCTGTGCCATCCTCACAATCTCTGACATACTTGAGCGCATTGATGCAGTCACTGTGTCACTCCATCTGATTGAGGGTCTGCATCTCTTTCACTTACCCTCCACCTTTGCAAGCATGGTATCTCTCTCCAAGGAATAGCCTCTCCTAGCAATATGCCCAAAGTAAGTGAGACAAAGCTTTATCCACTTTGCTTCCGAGGAGCGCTCTGGCTGTACCTTCTCTAAGACATATTTGTTTCTTCTTTTAATGGTCCGTAGATAGTTAATACTGTTCTCCAACACCAGAGCTGAAAAACATCAGTTCTTCTATCATCATTTACCATTGTCCAGCTCTCAGATGCAAAGCAAGTGATTGAAAAGACCATGGACTGAATCAGGCGCACCTTAGACCTCAAATTGACATCACTGCTCCTCAATAATTTGGAGAGGTCCCTGACTGCAGACTTTCCCAATCTAATACATCTCCTGATCTCCTGATTGCTGGTACCAAGGGGTGTTGATTGTAGATCAAAGTAAGATGAAATGATTGACAGTTTCAATCTTTTTTCCATCTATCATGATCTTACCTATTGGGCCAGTAGTGAGAATGTTTGCTTTCTTGACATTGAGATGCAATCCTTACTGAGGACTATTATATATATATACATACACACACACATATATATATACACACACACACATATATATACACACACACATATATATGTATGTATGTATATATACATGTATAAGTTTATGTATATACTGGTTTGTTTACAAGAAGACTTTAATCTACTGCTACAAGCACTTCAAGTCCTCCTCACTTTCAGCAAGCAAAGTTGTGTCATCTGCATAATAGAGATTATTTATGAGTCTTCCTCTGATCCTGATATCACATTCTTCTTCATAGAGTCCAGCTTCTAGGATAATTTGTTCACATACAGATTTAATAGGTATGGAGGAAGAGTCAACCCTGATGCACACCTTTTTTTCATTTTAAACCATATACTGTTCCCTTGTTCTGTTCATTGATCTAGGCATAGATTTTGGATGAGCACAATTAACTCTTCTGGGATTCCCATTCTTCTCAATGTTAGCCATAATTTCTTATGATCCACACAGTCAAATGTCTTTGCAAAGTCAATAAAACACAAATAGACATTCGTCTAGTATTCTTAGCTTTCAGCTGTCTGACATCAGCAGTGATATCCCTGGTGCTACAGCCTTTTATAAATCCAACTTGAATTTGCAACAGTTCTTTGTCTATATAGCCCCTTTTAGCTGTTTTTGAACAATCTTCAGTAGAAGTATTTTGCTTGCCTGTGATATTAATATTGTTCGATAATGTCCACGTTCTCTTGGATCGTTTTTCTTGGGTCAGGCAGTTGTCCTCCAGATTTCCTGGCATAGACTGGTGAGCACGTCCAACAGGTTGACAGAGGACATAAATCACACGGGAGGACACTTCCTGTCTTTTCTCCTGAGGAGCATTCGGTGGATTCAAACTGTCTTTGGGTTGGTAGTGCAGTTCTTTACCAGTGTTAGCAATTGCTTGTTCTGTAGCATGGGTGCACCTGAAGTAGGGAGAGGAGGCTCTAGCCAGACTCCTGGAATTTCCTTAGGGACTTCCAAGGCCGTTTCTACCTACCCTTCCACCAGGGACATAAACACCCCTCTCTTATTCAGTGAGCTCCTAAGAACCTGTGTCAGGACTGAGGTCGCAGGTGTGAGTATGGTCCGGCTGCTGTTTTCAAGGAGGGGAACAGGGAGCATGTGAATAGATCTAACCAGATGCTCCTTGGCAGGGACCGGGGTGCTCTGGAGTGACAAGGTGTGCCTGAGGTATCTAGAGGGCTCTCTGGTGATGCTGACCCAGGGGCTCTGTCTGCCTCCTCTAGTGGCTCTGAGGGAGAAGAAAGATGGGGCAGTCTCCTCCTGTGGCATTTACAGCCTCCCGAAAACCCACTAGCTAGGACTTGGTTCCTACTTGACAGCGCATAACAACAACCACAACTCTGAAGTTACTCTCAATGCAGCAACCAGAGTGAAACTTAAAATTTCAGTCAAATCATGTCACTTCTACTCACAACTTTCCAGCAGTTTCCTCTCTCTCTGAGTCAAAGTCCACTCAAAGAGTAGCTTAACGCTCTGACCCCAGCCTACCTCCCCACCCCCACTGCACCCCCAAACCTGTACATTCGTACCCCATCTTTTATTACTCCTACTTTGCCCGTTCTGCCTCAGCCGCCCTGGCTTCCTTAAACCCTTCAAGATGATCCCAGCCTCCAGGGCTTTGATTTGCTTTTCTGGCTTGAGAACCCTCTGCCTGCCTTCCTCCAGATCTTTGCTCACATTTCACCTTGTTAGAAGTGCCTGCCTTACCAGCCTGTGTGAAAGTAACAGTGTCTGAGCCTGTACTCCCCAGCATCTCTACCCTCTTTTGTTCTTTATCTTATTCCATAATAAGAGCTGTATGAGGGAAGAAACTTTGTTTACTACTATCTCACCTTCTTCAATAGTGCCTGGCACATAATTGGCTCTTAATATTTCTTAGATGAAATAAAGCTTGGCTCAGATGCCGCCATCACCATGAAGCCTGCCAGTCTTGACAGGTTGCCCTGTCAAAATGAACCTCTACTTCTGGTGAGCCCCTGACCTTGGCTTCTCTCATAGAGTTTGTACTGCATATTCCTGTTTGTTCTTGAGTTCTATGTCCTCAGGTCTCACTCCCACTGAGAGCAGGATTGAATTAAGAGAGCACATCTTCAGTTGTTCAAATCCATCAGCATTTCCACAGGAGAAGTATGAGCAGTCTTCTCCCGTGCGGTTTTCAGCCTCCTGAAAACCCGCCAGAGGACCAGCTGGGACTCTAGCAATGAGTTTGAGTTGGCATAGGGAAGGGGGGTTAAAGGAGAGGGCAGAAAGCCAGCACAAACAAAAGCGAAACAAAACTCAGGGACCTTGTCTGGGCAGGCAGCCAGCAGGGACAGTGAGGCCAGACTTCCTGCCAGGACTCAGGCATGGTGGAAAGACCATCACTCTTCTTGGGCCCCTGATCCTACTAAAGGGCCTGTGGTTTCCAGTCAGCCTCCCTCAATCCCTGTGCTAAAAAAAAAATGGGAAAAAAAAATAAATGGCCTCCTCTATAAAGTCTGGGCCCCATGACCCTGGGGACAGGCCTTCGCTGTCCTTCTCCAGGGTGTAGGCAAGTGTCCCCCTTCTGCTGCCCTGCCTGGCAGCTTCAGGAAACTTCTACCCTCCAGGGCATTTTTATCGCTCTCATTAGCATCTTCAGTTTCCTCAGCTTGGAGGAGCCTCTTTGTTCCTAAGGGGTCAGGGACAGGGCTCAGGCTCAAGTAGAAAGAACTCTGTGTCCCTGTGGCTCTCCAGGCCTCCGAGAGGCATTTCTTCATAAAGAGCACCCTGGCCTTAGTCCAGTGTGAAGCCTGGACCTTTCAGGGGGAGGGAGGAGTGGGCTGGAAAGAGGAACCAGAAGCACTTGGTAACCAGAAGCCTCACCAATTTGAGCTTGCCTGTTGGGTTTCAGTTCCGGCCAGGGCCATTTAAGGGGCTTCAGAGAGAGTGACCCTGACAGGGTGGGCGTTCGAGATGCTCTTTTTGCTCAGAGCCCCCTTCATCCTCTTCCCTGGCCTGGGCTGACTGGGAGGCTGGGGCCCCACGGTCTCCCTAGGGTTGGCACTGGAAAACACTCAGGCTTCTGGGTTTGCTGAGGATGGCGAAACTGCCCAGCCAGGGGAGGAGGAAGAAGAGTTCCTTTGTGTGTTCACTGTGTGCCGCAGAGAGCAGGCTCAGGGGCAGTCCCATGTCATGCTGTCCCCAGCCGCCCCACACGGCCTCCCTTGGGGCTAGAAGCTCAGACCAGAGAAGCCACCCTGTGGTTCAGTGAGATGAGGGATAAAGGGTGCTCCCTGTTCTAACACCTGTGTCACTTGCCACTGTGTGGTCAGCAGGCGCCCCACAGGGAGGGTTCTCCCCAGGCCAGCGGGCTACCACCCCCCTCCCCCCCCAGCTGCCCCTTTCTGTCTCCCACCTGGGTCCCGGGTGGCCAGTCAGGAAGCTTGTGTTTTCTTTTTGGTGAAGTGGTGCCTGGTGGATCTGGGCCCCAGGACTGCTGAGTCAGAATCCATGAGGGGGTTAGGGGCGGGGAGAGGAGAAGGTCAGAATCTTCTCATTTAACCAACAGGCCCACATAGTTCCAGTGTGGGTGGTCCAAGATCCACCCTTCGGTGGGGGGATGGTGAGAGCAGAAGGGTGAGGGTGGGCAGGGAGTGTGTGTGTGTGGTCATGGGGGGTGTGGTTAATCATCCGGTGGCACAATTTGATGAGTGGAGGGAGGGGCGGGTAAAGGAAATGGGAAAGATCCAGTGTGAAAAACAATGTATTTGAACTTTATATGTAAAACAGTATAAAAATTATATTTAATAAAAATAAAAATCCACCCTTGAGAAGCAGTGATGTAGAGCCCGGCTTGTGACCATGCACAGGACCTCTTGGTAGAGAGTTTGACTCCCATGTCTGCCCTGGGGTGTCTTCTAAGTCACATGAGCTTTCTGGGGCTCAGCTGCTCTCTTGAAGAAGGAAAGCTTAGTTTTACAGAGAGGACAATTGAAGCTTGGACAGTGACTGGACCAGACTTCCTGCTTCTTGCTTCTGCTGGTAAAAGAAAGGATGTTATGGAAAACCCAAGACCTGTTGCATGGGATGCGATGTCCCAGCTGGTTCAGGGGTAAGGAGTAGGGGAGAAAGGGAGAAGGGGAGGGACAGGCGACAGGAGGACACAGGTGCTTCCCAGTTACTCCTCCACAGTCACATTTCCCCTTCTAGATTGTGGTGTTGTTTCTTAAATTATTTTCTCCATCAGGTTCACAGCATTACCTATGGAATCACCATGAATCCAGGATTAGGAGTTTCTGAGCTAGCTAGATACGGAAGGGGCCTGCAAGAATAGGGGATTTAGGGTGTCTCACACTGAGGGCCGTGGTCTCTGACCCTCAGCAGATGTGTATGTAATGGCTTGGTCCAGGAAGAGAATTCTTAGCACTTACCAAATTCTCCAAGAAGTTCATGACTGGGAGAGACTAAAGCCAGCACTTCAGGAGGCCCTGGGGCCAGATGCCTGGGCTAAGTGTGGGTCATTATAACTAACCCAGCATATCATTTTTCTAAGAAAAGGCCCACAAAGGAGTTGGATCTTCCCCAAAATAATTTTAATCCATTCATCTACCCCCTCATTTGAGGCTTCAGGAGGATTCTAGTGGCTCAGAGTGTAGACTCCAGGGTCAGACTGGCTATGGATGAATCTCTGCTCCACCACTCAAAAAGCTGTGATTCTGACCAGTCGCCTCCTGCCTCTCTGAGCCTCAGTTTCCCTGTCTGTAAAATGGAGATGATGATAATAATAATAACAGTGCTTGCCTTGGGAGTGTTCTGAGGATGACTTGATTCAGGGATAGGAGGCACAGAGCATAGGGTCAGCCCACAGGAAGGAGCAAGAAAGTGGTTATGATGATAATTATTATGAATGATGAAGAAGACGGGCTCCAGAGTGGCGCAACGACCTGCCTGAGGTGCTCAGCCTGTCCAAGACAGAGGGCAGACTGTGAGCCAGTGCTCCTCACTTCCTCTTCTGGCTCTTCTCTCTCCTTTTCCAGCCTCAGTGGGACCAAGTTTAGATCTCCACTTGTCCTCAAATCATTCCAACTCCCCTTTAGAAGCTGAGCTCCAGGCCTTTTTTCCCAAGAAGTCTCTGAACTGCTTTGAACTTCCAGCCTCTGAGTTAGTAGCCTAGAACTTAACTATTTGCACCATGCACAGATGACTGTATCTAGACTTAAGGTCCAGGGAAATTGGGACAGTGTGTCCCAGTGACCCAACCCCACCCATGGCCCTGGGCCTAGCTGACCTGCTTAGCAGAATAATCTGCTTGACCCCGTCTATGAGTGCAGCAGGAAGAAAGAGGGGGAGAGCGGAGATAGAGGAGACTGGAAATAGAGCAAGATGCACCACTGGACTTCGCTGGACCTCCCCAGCTGGGTGAGGTATGGGCCACACAGTTGACAGTTCATTTTCCTGTCTCTTTAAGATCTACAGTCCAGCCCCATCCCCACTGCCCAGCTTTTCCTGGCCTCTAAGCCAGCATTATTAACAGTGCTGCACTCAGGAAGTACAGGAGAGCCACGAGGGGCCAACGCAAGTCACATGAAGGCCAGGTGGGATGTGGCTCCTGCTGCCTGCTTGCCCTGCGGGAGGTGCTGACCCAAGCACCTGGGTTATTGTTAGTTGCGGTTTAGTCAGGATTCAGTCTCCTGCCACTGAGCTCCTGATCAGGGACATGGAAGGGGCGACCCTGAGGACTCCAGACAGAGTAGAGGGATGAGGCTTTCTGCTAGGGTTACATCTCAAAGATGGTGTGAGCTGAGCCCAGAGGCATTATTCCAGTAAGGAGAGGAAACCCAGAGGACAGAAGGGAGGGTGTTCAAGGCAGAGATACTGCAGGACTGCAGGAACAGAGGCCGGGAGCAAGGGCAGAAGTTTTGAAATTTTAATGAGTTATTTTAGGAGTTCACAAAAAGGATAGATAATATGACAGCTCCAACCACCACTCAGCTTAAAATAAAATAGAACAGATGCTGTGGAAGCCCCTGCTGTGCCTCCTGAGATAGGCCGCTCCACTGGAGGTTAGCCCCTCAGCTGTCTTTATTCATGTCTGGGTCCCTAACAGCATTCCTGTTGCTTTTACATCTTTAGTTAAGTATTGGTAGGTTGTATATTTCCTCTGTGTTATGCCTTATAGCTTATTTTATCCATTTGAGTTTAGAGCATGTCATAGTCCTGGTGCTCTTAAGCATCTGTTTTCCATGATATGAGTCTGTTGTGTTTCTTTATTCCCTTGTCATTGATGGATATTGAGGGGCTATCATGAATTGGGTGTCTCCCCTAAATATGTGTTCACTTGGCTAGGCTGTGGTTATTAGCATTTTGCAGTTCTGTAATGGTGTGGGCACTTCCATGACATTATCTGACCGATGACCCACTCAATTGTGAGGAGGAGGTTAGGGTGATCATCAACAACCTTTCTCTGAACATAATTCTGATCCTAACGTGGGGAGTTCCCCTAGGCTGTGACTTGCATCATCTCTTCTTTCCAGCTCATAGTGACCCTTCCTCAGCCTCCCAAGGCTGCACTCTTTAAATGAGGAGCCTGTCTCATCTTTCTCCCATGGAGCAGCTGGTGAATTAGAACTGCTGACCTTTCCTTTAGCAGCCCAACACCTAATGTGCCACAGTATCGTTTATCTTATAAGAGATCAATGGAGAGAGAAGCAAGCAGAGAAGGTGGGACCTCAGCATCACCGAGACTGAAGAGCCAGGAGTGGAGTGCATCCTTTAGACACATCCATTTGCTGAGAACCTTCTAGACCCAGGGAAGACTGTTGTCAAGACAGATAAAGATCTCCCAGAACACTAGGCCCACAGATGATGAGAACAGACGAAGACTTTCCTCCTGAACTGATAGGGAGAAACCTCTACCTTCTACCTGACACAGAAAGTGCTGTACATTTTTTTTTTGGGGGGGGGTTCAATTTTTTATTAATAGTCATTTTACTGGTGCTTATTCGGTGTCATAAATGATGAGCTATATAGCCAATGTTCTGCAGAATCCATAAAGTATAGATACCCTTCCTGCCTTATAAATGAGCATGGCTAAGCAGCTTGCCCACATGACCCTTTTCAGAGAAGGCTGGGTATGGTCAGTATCAGGTCAGCTTCTGGAGTCCAATGTGAAGTGCTGTAAATTTAGCCATCTAGCTTCCTAAAACATGAGAGAATAATTTTCTGTTTGTTGAGGCCATCCATTTGTGGTGTTTCCATTATAGCATTACTCAATAACTAAAGAGATTTCTACTTTTTTCACTCTTGGGAGCAGTATTTTTATTGGGAAGGGAGAGTCAGAGCCTTGTTTGGTTCCAGTTGACAGAAGGCCTTACTGAGGGATTTGGATACTTTCCTTTAAGCAGCAGGAGCCATGGAAGGCTTTGGAGTGAGAACGAGAGCCAGTAAGCTGTGTACTTTAAGAACTTCTATTTCTGCCAATGACTTGCAGTTTGGATTGGAGGCAGAGAGCTGGGGGAAGACAACTTCCTTAAAGGTCTGGTCCCAGGACAAGCCCACATGATTGAGACACAGGACCGTGCCATGGAGACAGGGAGACAGTTAAGTGGGACTCACACTGGGTGCCTGGAAGAATGGCAGGACCTTTCCCAGACAGAGAGGGACGAGGAGAGGAGCAGGAAGGGTGATTGTGGACTCTGCTGGCAGGCAGATGAAGACGGAGCCCCACCTGAGTGTCATGTGGAAGGCATGGTAGATGGGCAATCCTGAGACTGTGGTCCAGCATCACTCGGTCGTCTATCCTGACCTCATAAGACCTTCCCCTGCTCTGTGCAGGAACCTAGACTTCAGGCCCAGCAAGGTCCCCACTTGTCCTTCCCCCTGACCGCTAGCCAGGCCCCCTTCCTCAAAATGTATCTCAAGCTCTGCACCATCCCATTTTTCTCCTTTTCCAACACCCCTTCATCCCTAGACCCGTCATGTCCCCCCTGGCTGCCCCTTCACTCTCACACTTTCCACTGCATCCTCCTCTCAGCAGCCAAGTGAACTTTCAAATACTGAAGTCAGATCATGTGCCTTCTGACTTCTTAAAACCTGCCAGGAATTTTCCACACCTCTCGTTCTCACCTCCTAAGGCCCTTCAGATCTGCCCCTGCCCACCTCGCTGACCCCCTCTCTGCCTCTCAGCCCCACCAAGAGACGCCGAGGCCTCCCAGAAGCTTCTAGAACACACCACATTCCTGCTCCCCTGAGACCTTGGTGCTAAATCTCAGAATAGTTGTCATGTTGGCACCTTCTTTTTTCAGTATCCAGCTTCAGGTTTGCCCTCTGAGGAAGGCCTGCCTTGCCAACAGCCTCTCTCCCAGGTCTTTCCACTCCAGCTCATGGGCTGGTTGTTGATTTTCTCATTTTCTGCATGACTGTCTTTTGGCCCCTCCTCAGGGAGTCCTAGGAGTCTAGAAATTAGTGCAGCTGGCCGGTAACAGAAAAGATGGTGGTTTGACCCCCTCAGCAGACATGACATGGCAGTCTGCTTCCCTAAAGATTATGGCCTTAGAGACCCTATGGGCAGTTCCTCTCTGGCCTGTGGGATTTTGTGTTGAGGTCCCTCCTTTCTCTATAAGATAAGCCCTCGACAGACAGAGGCCTGTCTCTCTTGTTCTCTGCTCCCTGGTGACCAGCATGAGCAGTAAATAATTGCTAACTAAGAAAATGAAAAGAAAAATACCTTGTTTATTGCAGCTTCTCCACACACAGTCCCTGTCTGCCTTTATTGGGGGACAAAATCAAAGCACATATAAGCACCCAGCAGTGGAGGGCAGCGAACGTTGACCAGCCTCCCAGGTGTTCACGTCCTCGCTCAGTCAGCTGTGAGGGTGAGGCCGAATTGTAGATGCTAACAGTCAGTAAACACCTTCCACCTGCCGGGCCCTCAGCTGAGTTAAGTACACTGCTATTGTGGGTTTGTTACTGCATTTAGTAATAAAATACACTCTATTTCCTATGGAGACTGGGTGGACAGGCATCCAGGCTCCATGTTGGAACTGCTTCTTTGTGCCGGTGACCTTGATGACCTTGAGCACGTTGAAATGCAGTCTTACTCGGGCTGACACTTGGCCAGCGTGATGATGTCATCTGTCTGGATGTCCCTGGAGGCTGGGAGGTGGTGAGGGTAGTGGACAGAGGCATAGGTTTGTTTTTATCGTATTTTTTTTTTATGGTATTCTTGTGGAGATAGTGGAGGCATCCCAAACAGGACACTTTCACCTGTGTCCTCTGTGTCTCTATCTTTTTTTTTCTTCTTGTTTTCCGTCGAATTGGATCTGACTGACACCAGAGGAGATTGCCCCTCCATCTCCCCTCCTCTATTAGAGCATCTGGTGGATTCAAACCATGCGCCTTCAGGATTGCAGAGCAGCTTCTTGCCCCTAGGCCATCAGAGCTCCCCTGTATCTCCATCTTGATCATCCAACCACATGTCCCCACCTTTTGATGGGGACATCATGAATGATGGGGCATGTCTATCAATGTAGCTGCCCTCAGTGGTCTCCTTGGTGTCTTGAAACCCAGATTAGGTCTTAGAGTAACTGGAGAGCTTCTCCTTGACTGTTCTATATGGATGTGCCTGTTCACTGCACCATACACATGGGTGTGTATTTACAGCATATATAGATGAACATAGGTTTGTATCATCTGACAAACCCATGTGTGGTCATAAGTGTAGTCACTCACCTGTCTCTGTCTTTCCTGTCTTGCCTATGTATACACTTGTAGATGAATACTTGTTATGACTGCTAGTTCTGGATTATGCATGGAATAAGATTTACCTTTGATTACATGCTATCTTCCCTTTCTGTAGTGATACTACTCATCACCTCTTTGTGTTGATTATTGCCTTTATCTTCTCTCATTTTACTATTTGTCTGTTATCTAGCTATGGATTTTCCCTCTTCTCCTTCCATCTCATTCCTGGTAACTACTGAAAAATGTTTCTACATGTAAACTTTTTCTTAGCTTATTAGAATGATGGGCTCATACAGTATTTTCTTTTGTGACTGACTTATTTCACTCAGCTAAGTCTTCCAGATTCACCCACGTTATGTGATATTTCATGAATTCTTCATTGTTCTTTAGTGTTGCATAGTATTCATTATATGTATGTACCGTAGTTTGTCCAGTCATCTTTTGATGAACACTTGGGTTGTTTCTATCTCTTTGCTATTGTAAATAATGCTTCAGTGAGCACTGTTATTGTATACTGTCAAGTTGGAACTGACTCATAGCTGACTCTCCAGCAGATTTGCAGAAGCTGTAAATTGAGAAGAGATTGTTGATCTTTGTCCCACAGAGAAAGTGGTAGATTTGAACTTGCTGCTTTTGGGGCTGTCAGAGGGTCTCCTTATCACTCTGTCACCAGAGCCCCTGCAGTGAACAGAGGTATGCATATATCTGTTTGTCTTCTTGGTATTATTTCTTTAGACTTCATTGTTGTTGTTAGGTGCCATCAAAACAGTTTTGATCATAGTGACTCTGTGAACAATAGATCTGAACCTTGGCTTATCTTGTCCCCATTCTCATGATCTCTGATATGTTCACACCTGTAACTACTGTCATTGTGTCGATCCATCTTGTTGAGGGTCTTCCTCCTGTTTTGTTGTTGTTGTTGTTGTTGTTGTTAGGTGCCATCAAGTCAAATACAACTCATAGTAACTCTGTGAACAACATATGTGAACCTTGTCCCATCATGTATCATTCTTGTCACCTCTAACATACGTGAGCCCATAACTACAGCCACTGCGTCAATCCATCTCGCCAAGGGTCTTCTCTTTTGCTAACCCCTCAGTTTCAAAGCAGGATGTCTTTTTTCCAAGGAACAGCCCCTCCTACCAACATGCCTAAACTATGTGAGATGAAGTTTCACCATCCTTGCCTCCAAGGAGACCCTGGTTGCACTTTCTTCAAAATATATTTGTTCTTTTGGCAGTCCATGGGATATTCCATACTCTTCTCCAACACCACAACTTGAGGGTATCCATTCTTTTTCTGTTATTACAGTCCAATTCTCAGATGCATAGCAAATGATTGAAAAGATTATGGGTTGAATCAGTTGCACCTTAATCTTTAAACTGACATCATTGCTCCGTAGCACTTTGGAGAGGTGCTTGACAGCTGACTTTCCCAATGCAATATATCTTTTGATTTCTTGACTGCTGGTACAAAGGATGTTGCTTATAAAAGGAAGATGAACTTACTGGCCACTTCAGGCTTTTCTCCGTCTATTATGATATTGCTTCTTTGCCCAGTGCTGAGGATTCCTGTTTCAGTGGTCTAGAAAGAACTTCCAGTTGCCATGCATATGCAGAGGTAAAAAGTGTGGCTCCAGCCATGAGGAGGAGGCCACAGAACATAGACTTCATCCTTTTGTTTCCTATGCAAGCAAAAAAAAAAAAGAGGTTTATTAGAGAAAGTACTTTACAGAGCATGACGGACAAAGATATTGAGGTTGTTAACAAGTTCAGCTTTCTTGGTACCACAATCAACATTCTAGTCAAGAAATCAGAAGACGAAGTGCATTGGGAAAATCTGCTATCAGGGACCTCTCCAGAGGGCTGAAGAACAACAATGTCTGTCTAGAGATTAAAGTGCCCCTGATCCAGGCCGTGGTGGTCTTCACAATTACTTGCTATGTATCAGAGAGCTGGACAACGACTAAGGATGGTAGAAGAATAGTTGCCTTTGAGTTGTGGTGCTGGAGAAGAGTATTGAACATACCATGGACACCCCCCACCAAGGGAACAAACAGGTCTGTCCTGAAGAGGACAAAAACTGCTCCTTGGAAGCAAGGATTTTTTTTTCTATAATTATATTTTATTAATTTTCATAAACATTTACAGAGATTTTGGGTTTCCATTCATTCATTGTTGCACTATTCTCTCTACCCTCCTCCCAGTTTGTTCTTGTCCAAATGCCACAGTGCTTGTCAAAGCCAGTTCTGATTAATCTTCTTTGTCAGTGTGTCCTTTGCCATTCCCTATCACTCCTCCCTGAGAGAGACTTCACCCTGAGTCATAAGGAAAAGGGGATGGCGTATTCTCTTAGCTACTTCCTGCTGAAAAGGGACGCTGTGGGTTTCAGGGTGAAGATCTTCTCTCACTACTCTAAAGGGCCCCTTTGGCAGTAGGAAACACATAGACTATTATGGAGATTGATTTTGGAATTTAGATGCACTCTTATTGATTGTGCTTGGCCGTACATGTTCATATCCTTGAAGATGTATCATGGGGGTGTTGCAACCTAGAAGGCACAAATTTGACTAACAAGTTATAAGTACATGAGTCCAGAAATTATGGAAAAGTAAAAGAAAAGATTCTTTCATTGTTTTACAAACCCTCCCCCAGGTCCCCTCCACCATGTAGCCCTCGCTCTAGTCTCCTGTGATGACAGAAATACCTAGTTATATATCTCTTTTAAACAGTTTTCTCCCTCCTCTGTTTCAGTGCAGTATACATTATTGAACCCATCTTACTCAGTCTCTCCCCAACCCCAAGGACAGTCCCATTCTACAAAGAAGCAAGAATTTTGAAGCTCCATCTCACATATTCTGGACATGTTTCCAGAAGAGGCCAGTCCTTGGAGAAGGACATCATGTTTAGAAGGGTGGAGGGACAGAGCAGGAGAGGGAAAACCCTGGATGAGATGGATTGACACAGTTACTGGGGTAATGGAGGTAGATGTATCGGAGACAGTGAGATTGGCTCAGGATGGGACAGGGTTCAGAGATACTGTACATAGGGTTGCTGTGAGTCGCAAATGACTTGATGGCACATAACAACAACAACAGTTTTGCAGAGGGAGACATGGAGAGCCAAACCGGCCTCTAGAGCAAAGGGTAGACTTCATCTTGAAAGAGGAACTTGGAGCACATGTCCTGTAACGAACAAAGATCTGTCCAGACAGAAGTCGTCTTTACCAATATAATTGCTCCTTTTCTAAGGTACACCCCCCCCCACTTTCCCTCCCCACAGTGCTGAATAGACACACCCTTCCCCTAACCTACAAATGCTCCTTCACACCTAGCCTTCCTTGGGACAGATTCAGGAAGCCCATACCCACGGTCTCCTATTACCCAGATAATATCTGCCTTTTCCATTCTAACTTCTGTCTCCAAGATTGGTTTTCTGACAGCAGGGGAGAGATCTGTGGTTTTCTGATAACATCGGGAAAGAAAAAAAAATCAGGAACAGGAGACTGGGCATGTGTCTGAGGTGGGTGTCAGGGCATAGAGATTTTATGAATTTTTCTTCTTTTGTTTTTTATTTTTCTGAAATAACTTCAAATTTGCAAAACCGGAATTCCCATACACCCTGCACACCCCCTCCCCCAGCCAAACCCCCACTTTATGGTTGTTGAGTCACTTCCAGCTTTGGTCAGCCTCCGTCCCTAGGTTCCAAGGCTGCGGATATTTTCCCTCCACTTGGGATTTAACGAAAGGTTACATGGAAAATTGGTTTTCCATTCAACCACTCATCCTCATTTTGTTTCATGACATTAATTGTAATACTCACATTGTGACCACAGTTTTCTTGCTTCTTCCTTGTAAACCTCATTTCCATTAATCCTTCTGTCCTACCACTTCCTGCCTTCTGAACTTAATATCTCTGGATAAATTGATTATGCTGTTGAAATCTTCCCTGGTGGTTTTGTTCACTTTATAGACCTATTGTTTGGCTGAAAGTTTAGCTAAATAGTTCCAGGTCAAAGGTTAACTAACCGCCTAGTCCTGAACAATGGACTGTAAATCTTCCCCAGAGGAAGCTACCTCATCTTTTCCCACAGGGATGCCTGGAACCACCAGCCTTCTGGTGAGGAGCCCAACACTTACCTCCAGTGAGTTTTTGGAGGCTGTAAACCACACGAAAAGAGATTGCTCATCTTTCTTCTGGAGCCACTGATGGATTTGAGGTGACACCTTTGGGCTAACTGCACGACTCACTATGGACTATGCTACCCTAGGACTCTCCACTTCACACAGAGTGGTGTTAAAGGTTTATTGTTCCAAATAGCTTTCCTAGCCATTGATTTTGACTTTGACTTTGCCATGTGGATGGGCAAGAATATGTGGATTGGGCATATTGTTCTGGCCACAAGGGAACTGGTTAATCTTGCCATTAAATTAAGCAGAATTTAAGGGTCTCACCACCAGCAAAGAAGTGGGAATGCATGAGCACCCTTTGGCCTGGAGAGTCTTACACCTGCTGGACCTACAGCAGAGCAGGGGAAGCCTGATGTGAGACAGCTGACCTTGGGACTACTACCACATGGAACCAGAGCTAGGAGCCTTCACCCAAGTTTGTTGAAGGATTTGGAGGGAGAGCCATAACTGGCAGCACTAGGAGCTTTGCCACGCTTCCCTAAAGCCCAAGGCTGAAGGCTGAAGAGCCTGCTCGCCTGCTCTGGAAGGTGTCCTGACTGAAAAATTGTCTCCTGTTGTCAGCTGAAATTGTATCCTGTCATTAACCTGCATTATAGCCTTTTCACTTCCTTAATAAACTCCATAATAGTGAGTATGGTTTTGTGTGGTCCGTGAGGTATTATAACAGAATTTGGACCCAGCAGAGCAGAGAGCATGGGGGAATGTGTCTGACCTCATGGGAATTGGTGTTGTATTGTGGATGTCATTGATGGGGTCAGCTCACTCTTGTGGAATTAATGGAGGTAAGATATGGTTGTTCCCACATGGCCCTTGCTTTTTTCACACCAGTTTCCCCAATTACACCACAGTTGTCAAAAACAAGACCTGAACATTGATAAAATCCTGTTAACTATTGACCAGACCTTAATGAGAATTTGCCTGATCCAGAAGCCAATCCAGGATCATATTACTTTTAATATCTCCTTAATCTCTTCTATCTGGACAATTCCTTAGACCCTTTTTCTTTCAAGACCAGATCATTTTGGAGAGTACTGGCCAGATATTTTGGAGAAGGTCCTTCATTTTGTGAATGGCTGCTGTTTTCTCATGAATAAGAATTATACATTTTGGCATGAGTATCTCAGAGGGATAAATTACCCAGTAAGCAAGTATTCACAAGCTTAATTGTCCTTTCGGATCTGTTGCCATTGGTAGGTGCCCTCAGGTTGACTCCAACTCAGAGTGACCCTCTGTGCAAGAGAACGAAACCCTGCCTGAGCCGGTGTCATCTTTATAGCTACTGCAAGGCTTTGTGGCCACTCTTGTAGCCACTTTGTAAATCCATTTCCCTGAGGGTCCTCCTTCCTTCACTGACACTCTACCAAGCATGGTATCTTTCTCCTGGGACTGGACACTTCTGATAACATACTCAAAGTATGTTAGACAAAGTCACGTCATCAATGCTTCTAAGACATTCTGGATCGGCACTGTTTATGTATTCTTTCAGCAGTCCCTGCTATATCCAGGGAGTTCTGGTGTTCAAGAGTTGTGCTCTAGGGGAGTTCTGGTGGCCTAGTGGCAAGGAGCTGCAACTACAATCCCAGAGACACACAGTTCAAATCCACCAGATGCTCTGCCGGGAAAAGGAGGGACAATCTCCTCCTGTACCAGTCAGATCTGATTTGACGGTACACTCACACAAAAAAAAAGAGTTGTGCTCTCAATCTGAAGGCACAGGGTTTGAATCTGCCAGCAACTTCATGGGAGAAAGATGGGCAATCTTATCCATGTGATTCACTGCCTCTGAAAACCCACCAGAGGGTCAGCTACTAGTTGGTTCTCACTTGATGGTACATACAATTCACAATAACACGCTATATTCAGTATTCTTTTTTTTTTTTTGCAGTTCGATACTTCTTTATTCTGGTAATGGCACTTTTTTAGTATTCTTTTTTTTAAGCTAAGAATAAAGGCTATTTTTTAACTTTTTTAAAAATTAATTTTAATGAAAGTTTACAGAGACTTAGGGTTTTCATTCATTCATTGTTGCACTTTTCTCCCTGCCCGCTCCTCCCACCCCAATTCACTCTTTTCTTTGAAAAGTAAAAGACAAATTCTTTCATTGTTATACAATCCCTCCCCCCAAGTCCACTCCACTGTGCAGCCTTCATTCTGGACTCCTGTCATGACAATAATACCTAATCACTTAGCCCTTTTAAACAATTCTCTCCCTCATCTGTTTCAATGCAGTATACATTATTTATCCCATCTTTCTCAGTCTTCCTCAACCCTGATGTCAGTCCCATTTTACAACAGTGGCCCTATGCAACATTCGTCCTTTTGTGACTGAGGTATTTCACTCAGCATAATATCCTCAGGGGTCACCCATTTCATGAGTTCCTTGTTTTTCAATTCAGCATAGTATTCCATTGTGTGAATATACCTCAGCTTCTCTATCCATTCATTTGTTGATGGGCACTTAGGTTATTTCCAACTCTGCTTTTGTGTACAAAACTGCAATAAACATTGGTGTGCATATATCTGCTTGGATGTCAGTTATGGTCTCTTTAGGGTATATCCCCAGTAGTGGAATTGCTGGGTCAAATGGTATTTCTATTTGCAACTTTTTGAGAAAGTGCTATACAGCCTTCCATAGTAGTTGCACCATTTTACACACCCACCAACAGTAAATAAGGGTTCCAGTTTCCCCACAACCTCACCAGCATTTGATGTTTGCTGTTATGTTAAATTTTACTATTCTTACTGGGGAGAGATGATATCTCATAGTTGTTTTGATTTGCATCTCTCTTAGAGGTAGGGATTTTGAACATTTCTTCCTGTGCTTGTTGGCCATCTAAATGTCTTCTTTGGTGAAATGTCTGTTCATATCCTGTGTCCATTTTTGGGTTACTTACCTTTATCTTGTTGTGGTGCTCGAATATTTTATAAATTCCAGATATAAGTCCCTTATCAGACATGTCATTACCAAATATTTTTTTCCTAGTCTGTGGCTTCCCTTTTTACCCTGTTGGAGAAGCTTTTGGATGTGCATGGGGATTTGATTCTTAGAAGATCCCATTCATCTACTTTATCCTCTCCTGGTTCTAGATATATTCAACATTCTTTCATACCACACTAATATGAAAGCATTAATTCTTCAATCTTCGGTATTCCTTGTTCAGCTTTGACATGTATATAAGATGATGGACATTGTGAAACCCGGATGAAACTGTTCACCACAGCTAGGAAAGTAAGCATGGTTAAGCCTGTGCACTCCATGTGTATTGCAGAGTGGTGGTGCGTACTATGCTTACTGGTTAATCTGCCTCCAGCTGTGGAAGAGAGTCTGTACTTTCTTCAGTCCATCAAACAAGAGAAAAATGATGTCTATATACCATTACTGGAGAAATTAGCTTCAGTCTTTTGGTTAAGGTAGAGCCTGGTGAGTTTCTCCACTCCCTTTATTATTATGAGGGAACTGGGGTGGCCTAGACAATAGGGAGTTGTGTCATCACCTTTTGTGAGCAGAGGGCCTATGACAGGACCTTCTCATGCTGCAAGACTGGCTACATCATTTGTGAGGCCTATTTTATTTTCATTATTTTGTGTGTATGGACCATCAAATCGGCTCTGACTGGTACAGAAGGAGATTGCCCCTCCTTCTCCAGCAGAGCATCTGGTGGATTTGAACTGCATACCTCTGGGATTGCAGTGCAGCTTCTTGCTACTAGGCCACCAAAGCTCCCTGTGAGGCCTATTGTAAATGCCACGTATCTGAAAATTGGACAGTGACTAAGAATGACAGAAGAAGAATCGATGACTTTGAGCTATGGGGTTGGAGAAGAGTACTGAGCACTCCATGGACTGCCAGGAGGACAGACAAGCACGTCTTGGAGAAAGTGTGGCCAAGATACTCCTTGGAGGCAAGGATGGTGAAGCTGCGTCTCACATACTTTGAACGTGTAGTTAGAAGGGGCCAGTCCTTGGAAAAAGACACCATGCTTAGAAAGGTAAGAGCATAGGAGAAGACCCTCAATAGGCTGGATTGACATGGCAACTGTAACAAATGGCCTCGAGCTGATCGAGATGGTGGCACAGGATAGGGCCGGGTTCACATCTCTTGTTGATAGAGTCACTGTGCATCTCACTCGACTCAAGAGCATATAACAACAACATCACAAAATGAAATTTAGAGCTGCAAAGTTGCTCTGCTAATCCAAAGACACGCCTCTCTGGTTGATCAACTCCACTGGCAAAGGGTGGGCAGTCGGTCTCCTGCTGTGCAGTTTGCAGCCTTGGGAATCCCTGGAGGCTCAGCAATGAGTCATGTCCTGCTGGACAGCAGTGAGTTTGAGTTCTGTTCATAAGAAGACCTGTGAACATAGTGGCTTAAGTGTTGGACTTCCAGCCCAAGGGTTGGCAGTTTGAACCCACTAGCTGCTCCGCGGGAGAACACTATAGCAGCCTGTCCCTATAAATTTACAGCCTCAGAACCCCTCTCTGGGTCAGTTCTCCTGTCCTATAGGGTCGCTATCAGCCAGAATCAGCCCTGTGGGAATGAGCTGTTCAAAGAACAAGGAAAAACTTGCTTTACAGGTACTAAAAGATAATGCCTTTCTGTTCTTTTATAATCTTTCTTTAGACTTGTGATGATGTTTTTAACTTGTTATAATATCATTCTAGTAAAAAAAAATTTAAATTATTAGCATGATTTTTACTGTTCATCTTCACATTGTGCAATGCTGGCCTTAAGTGCAAGCATAATAAGAAACATTAGCTCGTGTGGAATCATTAGAATTGCACAACTCATATTTCATAACTTGTACATGCATTTATGTATTGCCAGAAACCGAGGCAATGCTGCACGCTAGTAACCCGACTGCTTTCTTTCACTTGTCGATACATAGGCGTTCTACTCACACCCTACTTTTAGCTTACTGGTGACTGAGGAAAGGCTTCCCTTTCCTCCTGTGTCATCGTTTTGTTTTTTTTTTTTTTTTGAAGAGCAGAAAAACAGTTGGTTTAATTGAAGTGGAATTTAAATTGAAAGGGTCCGCCTGAGGTGAAGGGATTGAATCCCTGCCACGAGTTCCAGCTTCTGTGGAAAGGGTTACCGCCACCGCCTGGTTGGCTCTCTGCAACCAGAGGGTCTTCTCCGTCATCAAACTTTTTCCTCATTTCTGGGTCAGAGAGGACTTCTTTAGCGGCAGCTATGTCGATGAACTTTTTCTCAGCTTTCTTCTTTTCTTCTTCATTCTGGAAGTTATCTGGATGCCACTGCATTGCTAATTTTCTGTATGCTTTGATAATTTCTTGCTTTTTGGCATTTCTTTTTACTCCCAAGATTTTGTAATAATCTCTCTTCTGTGACTGTTTGAGGAGTCGCTGCGCCTTCTCCAGGCCTTCCCGAATCTCCTGGTCGTTGTCATTTTGTTCCTGAGCACTTTCATAATCCTGAATAGCTTCATCATACATTTCTTCTATTAAATAGGCCTCCGCTCGGTCTTTCAGCGCATTCACATTGTCAGGTTCCATCTGTAAGACTTCAGAACATATTCTAATAGCTTCCACCGGCTTCTCATCCTTAGAGAAGCAGTGGCAGATCCTTTCTTTTGAACGAATCGTATATTCAGAAACACTTGGTTCTGTTTTCATTACAGATTCATATTTGCTAATTGCCTCTGCATATCTCCCATCGCGGGTGAGCTCTTCAGCGGACTCGATCAGCTTATGAAGTTTCTTTACTTGTTTATAGTGTGCAAAGCACTTTTTATGATCCTGGTCGAGTTTAAGACACTCCCGGACTTCACTGAGAGACAGTTCGTGGTCTCCGAGCTGGTAGTACAGAGTGCTGATTTTATAAAAAGCCTCGGTATTGTCATTCTTCAGTTTGGACGCAGCTTTTAAATCACTTATCGCTTTCCGCGGTTCTCCTTCTCTTACAAAGCACTCAGCTCGAAGCTCCCGCAGTTCTGCATCCCAAACACAAACCTCTAAAATCCTATCGAGGAAGGTGACGGCAGCAGCGTAATCTGCACTCTCAAAAGCATACAGTGCTTGTGAGCGTAAGCGCTGCATTTCATCCGATTTTAACAGCTGAGACTGGGCTTCCTTTTCTTCGTTTTCACTTGGATTCGATTTGAGTACTTTTTTAAAATCATCTTCTGCTTCATCAAGTCTTCCCTGTTTGAGAAGTAAGTGGCCTCTCTGTAATCTTGCTGCAGTGAAATCCATCTTCAATTCAATCACTCGAGTTAAGTCAGGAAGGGCCGCTTTTGATTTACCCATAGCTAAAAAGACAGTGGCTCTCCGGTAATAAGCAATGTAGTTATCAGGGTCACCGTCTACTGCAGCATGGAACTGTGACAAAGCGTCAGCGAGCTGCCCCGCTGCCAGTAACTTCTTGCCCAATTCAAGGTGTTTCTCAACATCTGCATTTACTCCACATTCCGCACCTTCGTACTGCAAGTCCACCAGGACAAGCAGGAAGGGGAACACCGAGCCCAGCCGGCTGGTCACGGAGCCGGGAGCCACCATGTCCGAGGAGGCGCGACAAGGGGAAGACGAGTGTGCGGGGCCGACGCGCTCCCGCCGGCGCTCAGGCTGCAGCAGCGCCCGCCCGCGGTTCGGTCTTGCTCTCAGGCCTCTGCGACCGCGGGCGCGGAGCTGTGTCATCGTTTTAAATCTACATGGCTGGTTAACACAGGGAGCAGGAGGAGGAGGAAAGAGGGCAGGAGATCTCCCCGGCTGATGGTGTTTCTTTGAGCCACTGCCTTCTCTGTGTAATTGAGACGAACCCTGGTCAGAAATGAAAGCCGGCTTCTTGGGTCAGTTGCACGTGTCCACTCCCCCGGCTTTCTCACTCAGTCTCGCTCGGTTTCTACATACGGGGAGCCACTAACTTCTGTGCTCATGGGACATTGCCAGGGCCTCCCCACCTCCCTCCTCCTGTCTTCTGGGCATTTGCCAGGTCACATCTCTTCTGTCGCAGGCTCTGGCTGTCCTTGTCTTCTTATCTGTCTTGTCCTGCATACCAGTAGGCACATAATAAGCGAAGATAAAACTGTATCAGTGCAGGATGTGGCCAAGGAAGTGGAGAGGAGGCCCCTGTGGGGATCGTGCAGGGGCCTGAGGGGAATGGAAGAGGGCCTGACCTGGACTGTCCCCCTCCAGGTACAGCCTCTACACACGCACCTGGCTTGGGTACCTCTTCTACCGGCAGCAGCTGCGCAGGGCTCGGAATCGCTACCCCAAGGGCCACTCCAAAACCCAGCCCCGCCTCTTCAATGGTGAGCTCCGGCATCCCTCGGCCAGCGTCCCCTCCACTGTACACACTTCAGCCTCCTTGCCTACTCCCCTTTTATTCTGTGCCCACCCCCAGCCTTGCTTCTGCCCACTACCCATCCACCACCCCTCTCTGTACTCCAGGAGTGAAGGTGCTTCCCATCCCGGTCCTGTCAGATAACTACAGCTACCTCATCATCGACACCCAGGCCCGTCTGGCTGTGGTGGTGGACCCTTCGGACCCTCGGGCTGTGCAGGTAAGAGGGGGCATAGGGGAAAGGGAAGTGCCCGGGGTCCCCATTGGAGGCTGTCAGCATGCCCTAAAGAGAATTGTCTCTAGTTCCTCTGTCACTGGACTGTGGCACTCTTCAGTCTTGCTCTGGACGTGCCACCCACGTGCTCTGTGTGTGCGTGTGAGAATGTTCATAGGTATATGGGGGGAGGACTGATAAGTACATACACACACGCACACACAGAGCACGGGACGGGAGCAGTGTTTAGAGCAGGGTGGATAAGAGAGTGATGTTGACCCCGGAAGTGGGCCTACAGAGTTTCCTGTCTCAGTCCATCTCTGCAGACTCTTTCTGAGCCTTGTTTCTGTGTGTGTGTCCCTACCCCTCTCTTCTGCTCTGCCTGCTCCCACCCTGCTCTGTGTGCCCCTTGCTGCGTGGGTCTCAGTCATCTCTGTCTTTCGTCTTTTGCCAGCTCCCTCCTCTCCTCTCTCTTCCTCTCCTTTATTCCCCCAACCCCTCTCTTCCCTGGCAGCGCCCTTCTCTCCACCTGCCCCTCTTTCAGCTTCGTCTCTCCCTCCACCCCCAGCTTTTTTTAAAATTTTTAAAAATTATTATCTTGTGTGTGTTCCATCAAATTGGATCTGACTGGTACAGGAGGAGACTGTCCCTCCTTCTCCAGCAGAGCATCTGGTGGATTCGAACTGCATACCTCTGGGATTTCAGTGCAGCTTCTTGCCCCTTTACCTTCTCTCTTTACCTTCTTTATCTTCTCTCTCCCTGCCAGGCTTCCATTGAAAAGGAGGGAGTTACCTTGGTTGCCATTCTCTGCACCCACAAGCACTGGTAAGGGGCTGGGGGACCAGGATGCAGCTCCCCTTGGCCAGTTCTTGCCCAACAGGGCTTGCAGGATGAGGCCACTGGCATGGGCGGCACACACCCTCTTCAGAAGCTACTGGGGCGCCAGCAGATAGAGGGTGGGCGTTCGCCCTCCTCACTCCTCTGCCTCCTGAAGACCTAGGGGAGAGGAGAGAGCCTGGCATACTTCTTGCATCACGTGGATATTTATTAGATGCCTCCCGGGCAGTGGACACAGATAAAACCTGCCATCTCTACCATCAAGGAGAAAAGAGTGCAGTAGAAGGAGAGATCCCTGCAGAAAAGTTTATCACTATTATCACAGATTGGGAGTTCTGGTGGCCTAGTGGTAAGAACCTGCGCTGCAATCCCAAAGGCATATGGTTCAAATCCACCAGCTGCTGCACGGGAGACGGATGAGCAGTCTCTTTCCATGTGATTTACTGCCTATGCCAAACCCCTGGAGGGTCAGTTGTGGGTTGGTTCCGACTCCACAGCACACAAAAACAACATAACAGACATTTGGGGGCATTTGGCACAGGATATGGAAGTGGGGGCACCACGTGGGGCACAGTCAGAAGAAGCACGTGTAGGAGGAATTCAAAGGTGATGCCCTTGGAGTTGAGAAAGTCCAGAAAGATGAGTCAGCATTGGCCAGGTTGTTGGGGGAGGTAGGGTGACAGGTTATGGGAGAGGAGACAGTCTGGGCAAGGGAAGGACTTGAGCAAAGACTTAGAAGTGCCATGACAGCTCAGCCCCATCTGGGATCCACAGGCCTCAGGTCTCTAAAGCCCGGAGATGCCAGAGACGTCATGGGGTGGGGGAAGGGACAGCAGAAGCCCTGGGATTGGTGGTTCATCCCTGCCATCTAACAGGGACCACAGCGGAGGGAACCGTGACCTCAGCCGGCGGCACCGGGACTGCCGGGTGTATGGGAGTCCCCAGGATGGTATCCCCTACCTCACCCAGTAAGTGCCTGATCCAGGAATGGGGACCCATTCTGGGACCCTTTCCCTTGCCCCCATCCTTTAGTGGGTGTTTTAGTGTCATCACCAGTTGCACTTTCCCTGCCCACCCCCACCTGATCAGCTGTGGTCCTCTGAAGAGGAAGGGGAGGGCGGGTTTGGGGTCTAGACCCTGAACACGGGATGTCTTCTCTCAGATGTGGAAGCTTGCCCTCCTGTAAATCACTCAGCCGCTTGGCCTGGACCCGGGACAGGGAACTGAGATAAGGGTCAGCAGGACCAAAGCTCTAGTGCCTTCTTTCCCCTGTTGTCTTGTTCCCCAGCCCCCTGTGTCACCAAGATGTTGTCAGTGTGGGACGCCTTCAGATTCGAGCTCTGGCCACTCCAGGCCACACACAAGGACACCTGGTCTACCTGCTGGACGGGGAGCCCTACAAGGGTCCCTCTTGCCTCTTCTCAGGAGACCTGCTCTTCCTCTCCGGCTGTGGTGAGTCTCCAGAGGGGAGAAGGGCAGGATGGAGACCAGGGCAGCCCTTGAGGCTATGCATTGAGCTCCAGTTCTCAAGCCAAACATATATATGTATGTATGTGTGTATTTTTAAAAAATTTTTTATTATTAATTTTAATGAAAATTTACACTTTGGATTTCCAGTTATTCATTGTTGCACTTTTCTCCCTGCCCACCCCTCCCCCACCCAGTTCGCTCTTCTCTTTGAAAAGTAAAAGAAAAATTCTTTCATTGTTATGTAGTCCCTCCCCCCAAGTCCACTCCACTGTGCAGCCTTCATTCTGGACTTCTGTCATGACAATAATACCTAATCACATATCCCTTTAAACAGTTTCCTCCCTCATCTGTTTCAATGCAGTATGCATTAATTATTCCATCTTTCTCAGTCTCCCCACAACCCCGATGTCAGTCCTGTTTTACAACAATGGAACTATGCAGTATTTGTCCTTTTGTGACTGAGATATTTCACTCAGCATAATGTCCTCCAGGGTCTCCCATTTTTAATACTATTTCATGAGTTTCTTGTTTTTCAATTCAGCGTAGTGTTCCATTGTGTAAATATACCACAACTTCTCTCTCCATATATTTTTTCATGCCCTCAAGACCTCCCAAGGGAAGGGGCAGGTGGGGATGGCTGTGACTGAGTGCAGACCTCACTGCAGGGCATTTGTCCTGCGCTCTGATGCAATGACAGGCAGGACTCAACGGTTTACAAATAGGGGAGCCCCTGAGTGAGAGGATTGTGGGGACAATTCGTTCAGGCTGCGTGGAGTCCCAGAGGGCACCATGGCCAAAGGATCAGCTCTGCCAAGAGGCTTGGGGCTGAGAGAGCCAGCTTGAAAGCCCTGTACCCCTTTTCACACGGATGCCAACCTTCAAATGGGCTTGGGTGGGCACACATGATTAGGCCCAGAGGGAGTCTCCTATTCTAGAATATGACCTAAAGGTGACGCTCGTCTGCCGGTTCTAATCCACCAGCAGCCTCAGAAAACGCGCTAGAGGATTAGCCATGAAGTTAGTTCCCACTCCATGACAATCAGCTTGAATTTTCCGTAGGAGGAGGAAGGACAGTGGCCTGGAGGACTGACTGGTGGCCAGTATGAGCCACAGGCTGGTCTCTATCCCTTCCCATGTGTCTTATACCATCCCTCCCTCCCCTCACTCAGGACGGACCTTTGAGGGCACTGCGGAGACCATGCTGAGCTCACTGGACACTGTGCTGGGGCTGGGGGACGACACCCTCCTGTGGCCTGGTGAGGCATCCACCCACCCTACCCCATCCCTGCTCTTGGCCTGGACTGGGCTCTCCCAGCCCCTCATTTCCTAAGTGACCCGACAGGGCAGAGCACCGTCCCCTCCTTTCCGGAATCCTGGCTCCCTAACAGCTCATTCCACTGTCCCCTGCTAGCCAGCCCTCCACCTCTCAAAGCCCTGAAAGCCCCAGAAGACCCCAGAGAGGTGTCAAGTCTTTCATAGCTAGAGCCCAGGGTAGAAAGTAGCCTTAATTCAGTGTTCATCCATTGCTGGAGGACCTCTGGTGGCACTATGGTTAAAACAGTTGGCTTCTAATCAAAAGCTGTTCGGAGCAAGAAAGGTGAAGCAGTCGCTTGTAGATGTAAAGCGTTAGAAACCTTCTAGGGCTCCATCCTACAGGCTTGCCAGGAATTGGAAGTAACTGAGGGCAGTGGGTTCACCTATTCCTTGATGGTGTACAAAGCACATTCCTAGATATACCGGTTAATCTTCAGAATACGTCTTCCTTCACCGCACTTTACAAATCGGGTTCCCTGTGCCACCTGCCACGAGACAGGCTTTGTCCTACATCAGGGAGCAACATCATGCGGGAGTTGAGATTGCCATCTCCACTTTCCACATGAGAAGAGGCTCAAGGCGGAGCTGTGACTTGTCTGAAGGCCAGAGCAAGTCTCCTAGTCTAGTGGTCCCCACCACCCCCACGTCCTTTCCATCCTCACTCGGGGGGACTGTGCCACATCCACTGGGGACTGAGGCTCTCCTGGAGCAGTGTCCTCCTCCCTGCTTGTCGGGTGTCCAGATGGGGCCTGGGCCTGCAGACGGACAGATCTGACCACACCCTGGGTTCTGCCCTGTGTCCCCTGGCTGTCCGTAGGTCACGAATATGCGGAGGAGAACCTGGGCTTTGCAGGGGTGGTAGAGCCTGAGAACCTGGCCCGGGAGAGGAAGATGCAGTGGGTGCAGAGACAGCGGATGGAGCGCAAGAGCACGGTGAGTGGCAGGGGTGGGAGAGCCAGCCCACCTGTGCTGCGCCCCGTGGACCCTGGGCCCACCCGTGCTGTGCCCCATGCATCCTGGGCCCCCACGGACCCTAGGCCCTGACTGGCTTGGTCCTCCAGTCTTCCAGTCAGGATTCTGAGAGCCGAGCATGGGAGCAGAACAGGGCTGTCTGCATCAGCCCATTTCCCAGATTCTCTCCACTGAGCCTGATGCTTCTTCTCCTCCAGTGCCCATCCACCCTGGGAGAGGAGCGCTCCTACAATCCCTTCCTGAGGACCCACTGCCTGGCGCTGCAGGAGGCCCTGGGGCCAGGCCCAGGCCCCACAGAGGACGACTGCTTCTCCAGGGCCCAGCTGCTGGAGGAGCTCCGCCGGCTGAAGGACATGCACAAGAGCAAGTGACGTCCCTCCCCACGCAGCCCTCCCCGCAGTGGGGAGGGCGCCCACCACACAAGCACCACCCCACCCCACCCCTCACATTGCCACCACCTCCAGCCTCCATCGGTGTGGCCATCCTTCCCCTGCACCGGTCAGGGGGAGGGGAGGGACAAGGCCATGTGACTTGAGAAAGGGGTTTGGTGGAAATTTTGGAGACCTGAGGGAAGGAGGCTAAATTTAGGAGGAAGAGAGGGGTCTGGAGCATCTTCAGAGCCTGCTAACCAGAAGGGCCCCCTCCTCACTTCCCAGGCTGCTGGAACGCCGCACTGACTCCCTCCCTCCCTCAGGAGGTCTCCCTCAGACTGTGCCACCGAACCCAGAGCAGCAGGAAATGGATGGAAAAAACAAAGGCCCCCAAAGTGACCTAAGGGGTGGTGCCTTGGCAAAGTGGTGGCTCGGGGCAAGTGGGCTCTGGTTTACTGTGACACTGCCCCCCCCCCCCCCCCTGGCCACTCCACCCACAGATTCTTTCCACACTGAACCCAGAAGTCCAAGCCCCTCCATTTTATCAGGCCAATGTTGAGGATGGCACAGTCTAGGACTGGGTTCAGGTTGTTCATAGTGTCGCTATGAGTCATGCTGGACTGCAGCACCTGAATCAACTACAACAACGTCCTACAGTGTGGAAGAGGTTGGTTGCCAAGGAAACCTGTCCTCAGGCTAATGAGACAGAGGAAGGCCACAGTGGAGGCCACTTTCACCCAGTCTAGCAGGTCTGAGCCAAAGGCCCTCTGTCCGAGGAGGGAAAGCGCCGTGGGCGCCCCAGCCATTGCTGTGTCCCTCACTTTTGGCTCTTATTTTCAGAGTTTCTGACTTCCGCTCTCTAACTTAATTCCTTCTGCTCGGTCCTCACCCCCTCTTCTCTGTTAGCTACCAAAGGCTTACTTTTATGCTCCTCCTTTGCAGTTTGCCAAGAACATTCCCATGTGGTTTCTCCTCTGATCCTCAGCCCCCGGGAGGAGGGGCCTGCATAGCAAAAAAGCAGACTCAAGTCTGGGACCCTAGTGAGAGGCTTCTCCTGGGACCCCAGGCCTGGGCTCCCACCTCTGCACGCCCCATCCCCCAACTCAGTTCCTCCTTGGGTTTCGGGTCTTTCGGGGACCACAGTGAGGAGGCCCGTGGCCCTGAGCAGGCAGGCCTGGGTCAGCCTGGAGCCTTCTCTTCCTGCGTGAAAGCCCTTCCCTTGGGCTCTGTTTGTTGGGGTGACCCTCTGAGCCGGCTCCTGCCCTCAGTTTCCCCTCATCATCCAGCCTCTGCCTCCTTCTGCAGCCACGGCCTCTGGTACCAACTCTAGCAATACCGCCAGACTAGTTAGAATGCCCTGCCCCCAACATGCCTCTGTGCCTTCGCTCATGCTGTTCTTCTGACTGGAATGCCTTTCCCCGCTCTCCTGCCTTGTCTGCCTGGCAAAAACCTATTCATCTTTCACGGTCCCGCTGTGAGGTCCCGTCCCTGTCCAGGCTACCTCTGCACTTTGTAAATGCTTCTCTCTGGCACCTGTCACACTATATTTTACTTGTTTACATGTTTGTCTCCCCTTCTAGACTGTGAATCCGTAAGGGCATGGACTGTACCTTATGCATCTCAGTATTTCTGCGCCTAGCACGGTGCCTGGCACACAGGCGCTCAATAAATGTTGAATGAATGAATGATTTAACTGAGGTTTGGTGACTTGTCTTTATTGCTGCTTGCGTGACAGTCGAGGACCTTCCCACCATTTCCCCCATCTTGGCTACAGGCCTGCTGACTTGAATTTACTGGGCTTCAGGAGCTTTGCCCAAAATTAACAACCATAACCATAGTGGTGCAGAGTTTAGTTTACGATTTGCTCCGTGTTTAGCAGAGTTGGAAGTGTGCGGGGGTATCCTCTGCTGGGTGTGGACGGTTACAGCACAGGGGTGGCTAGAGGCAGCCGCGGCTCAGTGCTGAGCATTCTTTAGCACTTCTCTGACTAAGACCCCACATCTAGTAGGCACTTTGGCCATCCCCAGTTATACTTTAACAGCACTGTTTTGTTTTTATTTGTCTTTAGAGTTTTCTTTTGACATGTAACACTAGTTTCCATTCCTAGAAATGACTACGGATATACTGGAGTAAGGAAAACATGACGTAAAGAACAGTACAGGTGCATTTGGTTAACTCTACAAGATGGAACTGTAGCTTAAGACCAGGTTAGATGTCCAACCACAAATGAATGGATTGAGAAATTATGGTACAGTCACACAGTGGAATATTATGCAGCACGCAGGAGCAATAACTTTGTAAATTATTACCTAACTTGAGAGGGAATGGAGAGCCTATGCCGAGTGAACTAACTCAGTCCCACGAGGATAAATATTGTATAAGACCGTCATTGTAGAATGAGTATAAGAATCCAGGAGGGGTGGGAGAGGCTGGAAGCAGAGGTGATGTGGATGTGCAGGGGGAGAGAGATTAATCACTGGGTTGTACAATTTGATGGGTGGGGAGGGTGAGGGAAATTGAAAGAATTTGTTTGAATTTATATTAGAATTTTGTAAATAAATAAGTGAAAGGGAAAAAAAATGACCGGGTGAGGATGGCTTAGCTCCATACTTCCTTGAGACAGCCCCAGTCGGTGTTGCTACCCGTGCCAGAGCTCAGCTTCCCCCTTGAACACACCCCTCCCCCTTGGCCGGGGACCTGGGCACTGGGCCCAGCTGTCCTGGATCAGAGCTGCATCCGAGTGGAGTGGTCCGCACCTGCATTCTGTTTGCTCCATAAGTGTTATTTGGATCACTGCTGTTTAGAGCCTCACCTTGGAGCAAGCTGTCACACGGGACTGGTCATAAGAGACATGTAAAGAGGTTTTCCAGGTCGATGGGTAATCCTCTCACAAAGCATCTGTCTTTAGCACACATGCTACTTACTCTAGAGCTGACAGTGACTATTAACAACTAGATCACCTGCTCATAGTTGAAGGCCAACAGGTGTCTCTGGCCTCCGAGGCCTGGATTCCAGTCCTACTTGTGATACTCAGCATCCAAGCAATGTGTAAATCCCTCCCTGGCTTCAGTTTTATCACCTTCTAATGGAGCTGACAAAACTGGTTGAATCAGAATCATCTCACATGCAAATGACAAATACTCAACACAAACATAAACTAAAATTGGGAAGTGGGCATTCGGTCATGGTGACTCCAGGCTTGGCAGGACCCCGAGGCTGAAAAGGACAGCCTCATTGCTCACCTCTGCAATTGCACCTTGTCTGTGAGGGTTTCTCCCTGTGTTGGAAAGATGGTGAGAGAAGTTCCAAGCTTTCTAGTTCATCACCCTAGCAGAAATTCCAGTCATTCCCAGACAACTCTGAGATTGAGTTTCATCAGTCTAGTTTGGGTTATGTGTTCAAGCTTGACCCAATCATGGAGTTAAGGGAATGGGATTCCCTGATTGGCTAAATCAAATCACATGATCATGACCACTCTTTGATAGGCCATGTCGGACCAAACAGAACCGCAAGGTTTAAGAGTAGAAGGTGATTCCCCAAAGGCAGTGCTGATTCCAGGAAGCTTCACCTAGAATTTCACCTACTGGAAGGTATTAGGAAGGTTGGATGAGAAAAGGCCTATAAAGTCACTTTGGAAAATGCTACATGGATTTCTGGTGCTCTAATTAATTATAGACATTACAGAGAGGGAATAGACGTAGTAGGCATATGGCTTCAAAGGTGTTTCAGTAATACACAATTTTTAAAAATAATGAGCAAGTGGTTTGCTATGTTTGCTTGCCAGCCTGTTCTCATTTTTCACAGCTTTCTCTCTGAGGTGAAAGAGGAGGAGGGTGGGAGTTAGGTGAGCAGGCCTGGGCTTTCCAGAGGAAAACAAACAATATGCACAAGTCATGGAAATCAGTGTGAAAACTGTGTGTGGTGTGAGTGTGGGTGTGTGTGGTATGGGGGTGTGTGGTATGAGTGTTTATGTATGGGTGGTGTGGGTGTGTATGTATGTGTAGGTGATATGGGTGTGTGTATGTGGTATGGGGTGTGTGTGTATAGTATAGGTGTGTGTGTGTGGTATGTGTGTGTGGTATGGGTGTGGAGGTATGGGGGTGTGGTATAGGGGTATGGGGGGTGTGGTATGGGAGTGTATGTGTATGTGGTGTGGAAGTGTATGTGTGTGTGATATGGGGGTAGGGTATGGGTGTGGGGGGTATGGGGTGTGTGTTGTATGGGTATGTATGTGTGTGTGGTATGGGGGTGTGGTATGGGTGTGAGGGGTATGGGGGGTTTGTGGTATGGGTGTGTATGTGTGTGTGTGGCATGGGGGGCATAGAGGGGTGTTGTATGAGTGTGTATGTATATGTCTTATGGATTTGGGGGGACATGGGTGTGTGTGGTATGGGTGTGTGTTGGAGGTTGTAGGCAGAATGAGTGTGTGTATATATGGGAGGTGTGTGTGCATGTGGTATGTGTATGGGGTGTGTGGTATGGGTATGGGTGTGGTGGAAGTAGTATGTGTGTGTATGTGTACGTGTGTGTGGGGGAGATATTGTTAGTCCTCTGAATTCTCACCCATAAATGAGTCTTTGAAAGCAGGTAGGCAAAACAACTATGAGATATCATCTCACCCCAGTCAGAATAGCAAAATTTAACAGAACAGCAAGCAACAAATGCTGGTGAGGTTGTGGAGAAACTGGAACCCGTATTCACAGTTGGTGGGAGGGTAAAATGGTGCAACCACTGTGGAAGGAGGTGTGGTGCTTTCTCAAAAAGTTGCAAATAGAGATACCATTCGACCCAGCAATTCCACTACTGGGAATATACCCTGAAGAGACCATAGCTGACATCCAAGCCGATATAGGCACACCCATGTTTATCGTGGCTTTGTTCACAATAGCAAGGAGGTGGAAACAACCCAGGTGCCCATCAACAAATACATGGATAGAGAAGCTGTGGTATATTCACACAATGGAATACTATGCTGCATTGAAAAACAAGGAACTCATGCCATATTATTATTCAAAATGGGTGACCCTGGAGGACATTATGCTGAGTGAAATATCTCAGTCACAAAAGGACAAATACTGCATAATGCCCCTGTTGTAAAATGGGACTGACATCGGGATTGAGGGGAGAATGCGAAAGATGGGATAAATAATGTATACTGCATTGAAACAGATGAGGGAGAGAGAGTTGTTTGGAAGGGATGTGTGACTGGGTATTGTTGTCATGGCGGGAGTCCAGAGTGGAGGCTGTATGGTGGAGTGAACCTGGGGGCAAGGGGGATTGAATAGCAATGAAAGAATTTTTCTTTTGCTTTTCGAGGAGAAAAGTGAACTGGGAGGGGTGGGCAGGGGGAAAAGTGCAGCAATGAATGAATGGAAATCCAGGGTCTCTCTAAATTTTCATTAAAATTAATAATAATAAATAAAAAAGAAAGCAGGTAGGAACCCAATCCTTGGTGGTTAGTAAAGTCTACACTGGAGAAGGGAAGGACAAGATGGTAGAAAGGCCACAAAGTCCCATTATTTCTTTAAGAAGAGTGCAGACGGCGTGGGGCAGCCTCACCTAACACCCCCTAACTCCGTGAGGGAGGCCAGTCCTCAGCCGAAGGTCCACAACACAAACCAAGTTCTACAGAGACAGAGACAGACATGTGCGCACACCCCCAAACCCACTTCTCCCACCAACAGTATCTTCTAGGGCTCTCGCTGCCCCGCTGTGGGGTCTGTTAATCCCCTCCAGTGGACACACACAACTCACAGAGCCATATTCACGATTATAGGGTTTATTAGGGAAGTTAACAAGTTCCCATTGAGGTTGGAAACAAGACACAATTCTTCAGTTAAGACAGCTTCTCAAGTGTGCTCCTGGGCCCCTTGACCTTCAGCCTCACAGCTTTAGGTCAGTGTTATAAAGCTTCCTTTTAAAAAACCTCATTACCATTGAGTCAGAGCTGACTCAGTTGCCTGCCCTCCAGCGAGATTTCAAAGGCTGTAAATCACATGCAAAGAGATGGCCCATCTTCCTTCCACGGAGCAGCTGGTGAATTTAAACTACCTGCCTTTGGGTTGGCAGCACAACTCTTTGCCTATCAGGACACCGGAGCTCCCCTTAGTCCTGCCAAGGATGACAGTTCCCCTCCAGGGCTCCAGCAAGCTTGGGCGAAGGCCATGGTTCCGGCTCCCGCTCTGGCTCCATGGGGTAGCAGTCCTAGGCCAGCTCCGTCTCACATTGGAACCTGGTTCTCCCCTGCTTCCGCTGCTTCTGTCTAGTTCCCAGTCTGTCTGGTGCAGGAATCTCTGTAGTCCCAAAGGACTCAAGCTGCATTCCCTGCGGCTGCTTCTCTGCAAGGAGTGATATCTTCACCTTACGACTCTACGGCAGCTCAATCTAACAACCCGATGGGATGGTGAGGATGGCCAGTCCCATCCTCAGGGGTCTGCACACTTTGTTTGCATGTTCCAGCCCAGCACGAACTATTTACCTCACACACATTATTAATTTAGGCCCACTCAGCCATGTGGCAAAAGACAAAACAATGGCTGGGAAAGTTATTTGGAAAAATAAGCCCATTGCACCACAATCCCATTTATAGGAAATATTTGGAATAAGCAAATCTGTTGAGACAGAGATTAGAGGTTACCCAGGACTAGGAGTGAAGTGTGGGGTTGAGGTCAGGAATTTGAGAAGCATGGGATTCAGGCCCGGTGGCAGGTCCAGGCCAAGGATCACAGAAAGAGAGGACTTAAAGTTTTGACTTAATTAGACACAAATATATAGTCTGCCTCTGGTGGCCTTTGTGTCGCACTGGACAGGTCACTCAGTATCACTGAACGTCCTTTCACTTCAGAGTGTCAGGAGAATCGACAAGGCACGCAGTCATATTCTTTTAACTCTTCCCTCTTTCTCTCTCTTTTTTTTTTTATTAAATTTTATTAGTTTCAATGAACATTCACAGGGATTCTGGGCTTTCACTCCTTCATTGCCGCACCATTCTCTCCACCCTCCTCCCCAGTTTGTTCTTCTTCCCCGCCATCCGAATGTCTGTTTTAATTGTCCAATTGCCACAGTGCTTGTCAAAGTCAGTTCT
>NW_006399856.1:678722-689567 GCF_000299155.1 Elephantulus edwardii | reverse complement strand
ATAATATTGCATGAGTTCCTTATTTTTTAATGCAGCATAGTATTCCGTTGTGCGAATATACCACAGCTTCTCTAGCCATTCGTTTGTTGATGGGCCCTCTTTCTCTTATTAACCATCTCTGGGGGAGTTTTTTCAAGGGAATAGGACCCTGTGAGGCAGTTCTGTCATATAGGGTTGCTATGAGTTGGAATCAACGTGACAGCACCCAACAGCAGACGAGATTGTTGAGTGTCCTTCATCCCACCCTCCCTTCGGGCCCTGGCAGGCAGGTCTAAAGACAGCATCTTCCCCACATCCTCCCCAACACGTATTGCTTGCTGCCCTGTTAAACTTTGCCACCTCTATGGGTGAGATGGTGTCTCACTGTGGTTTTGATTTGCATCTCTTATGGCCAGTGATTTTGAGCATTCATTTCTTCATGTGTCTGTTTGCCATCTGAATATCTTTATATATATATATGTATGTATATATGTATATATATATGTATATATTTAATATCTTTTATTAATTTTAATGTAAATTTACAGATATTTTAATTTCCATTCATTCATTGATGCACTTGTCTCCCTGCTCACCCTTCCCCCACCGCTGCCCCCAGTACACTGTTCTCTTTGAAAAATGAAAGAAAAGTTCCCCCATTGTTTTACAATCCCTCCCTCCAGGTCCACTAAACTATGCATCCTTCGTTCCAGACTCCTGTCATGACAATAACATCCAATCATATATCCCTTTTAAACAGTTCTCTCCCTCATCTGTTTCAATGCAGGATACATTATTGAACTCATTTTTCTCAGTCTCCCCCTAACCCCGATGTCAGTCCTATTTTACAACAGTGGCATTATACAGTATTTGTCCTTTTGTGACTGAGATACTTCACTCAGCATAATGTCCTCCAGGGTCACCCATTTTTAATAATATTGCATGAGTTTCTTATTTTTCAATGCAGTGTAGTATTCCATTGTGTGAATATACCACAGCTTCTCTATCCATTTGTTTGTTGATGGGCACTTAGGTTGTTTCCAACTCCTTGCTATTGTGAACAAAGCCATGATAAACATGGGTGCGCATATATCTGCTTGGGCAGTTGAATATCTTCTTGTGAAAAGTCTTTCCATGTCTTTTGACCAGACCAATACTGTAAAAATAGAAGGATAACTTAAAAAAACGTGTATGAGGAGTCAGGTGGGAGGGAGTGGGGCCCGAAGGATGAGGATGGGCAGGGGCGAAATCACAGGGTTGCACAATTTGGTGGGCGGAGGGAGGTAAGAGAGGAAATGGGAAAGATCCGGTGGGAACCTGAAAAGACAGGGTAATGGTGGGCATAGTCCAATAGTGATTAATTTTGTAAAACATAATGTATGAGAACCTGGAGAAAGGATGAAAGTCATGCAAGGGTCGAGGACTTTCATTCATAAGGTCGCTATGAGTCCCTGACTCGGCAGCACTTAACAACAACAACAGTGTATGAGAATGATTGTATGAAACACAATGTGAATGAAGAATAGTGTGGAACACAATGTATATGAACTTTGTAAGCAAACCAATATAAAATAATTATTTTTTTTAAAAAAAGACAGTATCTTTAAGCATTTAAGATCATGGGCTCTGGAGCCAGTCTATATGGGCCAGATACTACACTTTGTATTTCTTAACAGAGTCACTTTAGGCAAGTTATTTGACCTTTTTGTATCTCCGTTTCTCCTCTGTAAAATAAGGATGATAATAGTACCTACTTTAGAAGACTGTGGGGACTAAATGTGTTACTACTTGCAAGATAAGTTCACAGTGAGGCCTCTCTAGGGAGGTTTCCTCCCCTCCTCCACCCACTCTATTGTTACTGCATCACCTCTGACTCAGGGTCTCCCCAAGTGTTGCAGAGAAGAACTTCACAGGTGTTTTCGAGGTTCATGACATTTTAGAAATAGATCATCAGGCCTTTCTTACAGGGGCCCTCTGGGTGGGTTTGAACTACCAACTTCACAGACTTAACCATTTGCACCATCCAGGGACTCCTCTTTAAGAGATAGTTGTTCAGTAGATGTGAAGCCCGGAGGCTGTAAGGATGCAGCTTGTCCATCTCACAGACACAGAGAGACTGAGCCACTCAGAGTTACCCAATATGGATGTCCGACGGCTGCAGCATGTCCCTACCCTGGCTTATCAGGGCCTGCAGGGGTGAGGGGACAGGAAGAAGGGTGCTTAGCAACATCTGCTGCTGCTGGGTGCTGTGGCAAGCAGATTTTAACTCATAGCAATCCAGTGTACTAGGAAGAAACTGCCTGATTGGGTTTCCAAGAAACTGCACTGCAATCCCAAAGCCATGAGGTTCGAATTTACCAGCAGCTCCACGGGAGAAGGATGGATAATCTCCTCCCACTCAATTTACTGTCTTTGAAAATCCACTGGAGGGTCGGCTATGGTTGGGTTCTGACTCAGTGGTACACAGCAACAACAATCTTTACAGGTGAAAATTGTCAGGTTTCTCCTGTGGAGCTGCTGTATGGGGTCAAACCCTTTAGTCAACAACTGGGCACTTAACAGTCGTGCCACGTTGGTCACTTCCCCTAGACAACTGCCACTGAGTTGATTCTGCTTCACGACAATCCTCAATCCTCCGGCAGGCTTCCAAGGCGGTCAGTCTTTATAGGAAAACACTGCAGGCCTCTCTCGCACACAGTGCCTGGCTGATTCGCACTGCCAACCTTTACGTTAGCAGCAAAGCACATACTGCACTACGTCAGCAGGGGCCTCTGCTCTCTCATCGCTGTTAAGTCAGGACCAATTCATAGCTGACCCTCCACTGGGTTTCCGGGGTTGTGAATGGCACCGGAGGAGATTGCACATCTTTCCCCCAAGGAGCTACTGCCAGAGACGGGGGCAGCCTTTGGGTCAGCAGGGCAACTCGGTACAGACGAAGCCACCAGAGCTCCCTGGGATCTCTTATAAAGGGTCAGAAAATGGACAACGAATTGGGTGTCAGTTCAATGACCTACTTTGTCAAGCTGCTTTCTCCCCAGCAGCTGACAGCTATCAGCCAGCACTATAGGGAGGGAATTTGGGGGCAAGATGAGAGTTGAAAGCAGGGGGTCACAGGAAGTAGGGAGTCTGTGGGGATGGGAAGAGGGATTCCAATGCAGTTAGAGGGACCTGATCATCTGGCATGGGGGGTCTCCATAAGGTGCAGGGCTCAGAAAACACCTCATCTCTTCAGCCTAGGAGCCCAGAAAGGCAGAAAGTGAGGGGGCCACAGGGAAAGAACTATGTGGGCATCACCATGAGACCATGTACTGCTGCTTTTATTTTTTTTTAAACTTCCTCCCCATAGTCAAAATGACCTTGACAAATTTAATGTCATTTCCATTTTGAAAGCAACAGGGTTGACGTCTTTTTAAGATGTTCTTTTAATTGTTACTGTTGTTGTTGTTGCAGTGTTATGTGCCATCAAGTCCCTTTTGACTCACAGAGGCCCTAAGTACAACAGCTCTGAAACCTGCTCTATCCTGAGCCAACCTTATTGTCTCTGACACATCTTTCCTCATTACCCTACTCACTGACTCAATTCATCTCATCCAGAGTCTTCTTTAATGACTTTTTATTAATGGTTTTATTCAAATATTCATATAGCGTAAAATGAATCTTTAAAAGAGCTCCGGTGTGTTATTTTTTTTCCAAATTTTATCTTGTTATTTCTGAGACTATACACGGCAAGGTATACACCTACCCACCACTTTCTCCAGGTTCCATTAGTGACAGATTACATTCTTGGGCTTGTGCGGTGTTCTCACCTTTCTTTATGGAGTTATTTCTTCTCCATTAACATAAATGCTCTGCTGTCTCAGGTTCCTATTTAGTCCATCAAATTGCTGCCCATTTGGTCCAACACAGATAGATCCTGAAACAGCTTAAGGCTCAAGAGAGACAGCTCGTACTCGTACAGCTAAGCTACTGTTCGGTTTTAAGACGTCAAGGCGTATTTTTTGGTTTAGGCTTAAAGATTCTCTCAGGGCAATAATTTCACGAGTTCATCCAACCTTGATAGCTCCAGAAAGTCTGAAGTTGCGTGAGAATCTGAAATTCTATTCTGCATTTTCCTCCTAATCAGAATTCTTCTCCAGACTCAGTGTTGAGTAATGCTCAGTTCTTCCGGTTCCACGGCAGAAGAGGCCTTTACTGACCTGTTCCTCATGTCCCTTCTCTTCCTGACAAACAGTAGCCAGGTGCTGTGACTTAGGTGGCCACTTGCACACTTTCATTAGCTTTTGCTTGTTTATAAATTTTAAATTGTGGAAAATATATGTATATACTAAAGTGTTTGTCATTTCAACATCTTTTATGCATAAAATCCAGTGACATTAATCATATTGATTTTGTTACACAACCATCACCATTGTTTCCAGATTTTTCCATCTCTCTTAACGGAAACTGTCTTCTAAGCAACCCCTTTTCCATGGGCTTCAGTATACACACAGTTGTGCAATCATCACCACAATTAATACTCGAACATTTTCATCATAAACAAAAGAAACTCAGCTTGCTCACAGCTACTCCCTGCTCCCACCCACCCTCACCCACTTCACTCCACTCCCTTTGCTGTTAGATGTTGGCCAGTCAGCCCCTAGGGACCCAACAGCAAAACCCTGCCCCATCCTCACAATTCCTGTCACGCTCACGCCTACTGCTGCAGTCAATGTGTGAATCCACCTCACTGAGGGTCATCTTTTCCTTAATTGACCAGGCGACTTGACAGCATGTAATAACTCTTCCAAGCATAATGTCTTTTTCCAGGGACTGACCCCTCCTGATAAAAAGCCCTGAGTATCTGAAATGAAGTCTCACTATCCTTTCCGCTAAGGAGCAGCCTGGTTTCTAAGATAGACTGAGACAGGCTGTTGTTGTTGTTATGTGCCGTCGAGTCGTTTGCGACTCATAGCGACCCTATGCACAACAGCCCTAAACCCTGCTCTATCCTGCACCAACCACACTGCCTCTGACACACCCATCCCGATTACCCCAGTCACTGAATCGATCCATCTCATAGAGGGTCTTCCCCTCCTGCACTGTCCCTCCACCCTCCCAAGCATGATGTCCCTCTCCAAGGACCCGTCCCTCCTGGCAACAGGTCCAAAGTATGTCAGACGAAGCCCCAGAATCCTTGCCTAGGTCCTGCTTTAACACTCAGAACACCGTGTTTATAATTAGCAGAGGCTGCACCAATGTTTCCTTGCATTCTAAGCTGGCCACATGCCAGCTGCACAACTCAGGTTGCGTCTTTGACCTTCCAAACTGGCCAAACAGCTGTTTCAAGAAGTCTCTCTGAGAATAAAGCCAATAAAATCAGGGTCATTTTCATTCAGCCAGAGAGTTGTCACCCTGTTCCTTCAGATTGAGAAATCAACAAATTAAAAGGGAACATTGCAACAGACAGGAAAGCAATAGGAAACAAACACGTCTTTTTATTTTTTTAAGTAGAAAAAAACATACAAGGATTTATGCGGCAGGTCTTTGAGGGATGGCAGGAGCGGGGAGGGGGCTGTGGGGCAGGGCTGTAATGCGGGAGCAGCCCTAATTGCTGGTGATGAGTGGTTTCCTCGCGATGATTGGAGACGTGGCTGTCCTTGTTGATGGGCTTGGACTTCTTGACCTTGCCGTTCTTGGGATCTCGGTCCACATCCTCTGCAGTTTCTCCAGCACCATGTTGCAGTGCCTGATGAAGGCCTTCACGAGGCCCAGGGCTTCCTGTTGCTGTGACAGCTGAGGAGCACCAACTGCGTGAGCACGGAGAGAAGGCCCGCATTAAACTCCTCTTCCAGCTTCTCCTGGGTCATCTCACGCGTAGGCTTGTGAAGGAAGCTGGTGGTACTGGCTACGTTCTCAAGTCTCTCCCATTTCCTCAGAGTAACTTCTCCCTCTCAGACCATTTCTTTAATACGATATTAATAGCTTTCTACAAAGATAGTGCCAAAAGCAAAGAAGGAAATCCCTGCCCCTCCCAAAACTGAAGCCAAAGCAAAGACGTAAAAGGCAGTGCTGAAAGGCATCCACAGCCACAAAATAAATAAAAATGCAGCGAGTTCTGTTGGCCTAGTGGCAAGAAGCTGCTCTGCAATCCCAGAGGTCTGCGGTTCAAATCCACCAGCTGCTCTGCTGAAGAAGGAGGAACCATCGCCTCCTGTACCAGTTGGATCCGATTTGACGGTACACACATAAAAAAAATTTAAAAAAAACGACAACACAAAAATGCACACAGCACCCAACTTCTGGCGGCCTAAGATGCTGAGACTCCTAAGGCACCCCCAGAAGAGCGTCCACAGGAGAAACAAGCTTGACCACTATGCCATCATCAAGTTTCCCTGACCACTGAGTCAGCCACGAAGAAGATAGAAGATAACACACTTGTGTTCATTGTGGATGCCAACGTCAACAAGCACTAAATCAAACAAGCTGTAAAGAAGCTCTATGACATTGATGTGGTCAAGGTCAGCACCTTGATTAGGCCTGATGGAGAGAAGATGGCCTTTGTTCAACTTGCTCCTGACCATGATGCTTTGGATGTTGCCAACAAAGTTGGGATCATCTAAACTGAATTCAACTAGATAATTCTAAATAAAAAATTTTTTCCATTATAGAAAAATAATATCTTAAAAGGAAGATGTATTCCTTTAGTCTAGAAGACTAGAAAAAGAGATCTCTTTATCAAGCTGAAATCCTTTGTTGAGCGCTGCCTCCACATTCTGTAATCTTAAATTGAGATTCACTTTCTTTTTGATAGCATAATGGATAAGCTCTTAGGATCTTGTATCAAAGACAACTTTTTCAGTGTATGGAAAGGAAAATCTTAACTCAGTGCTGCCCGAATCACAGAGTCTCTTGTTTTCCCCATTTTGTTTTCCTCTTTATAAGATGTGGTGAATAAAACCACTTTTCTTTCCTAGTGAGGTATTTTCCCCCCTGACCCAGTTCAGAACAAGAATGGTGTCGTTCAGCTAATTGCAGACAGCACAGGTGTCCCTTCATCACCCAGGGGTACCCCTTACCTGAGTAGCCTGGAATTCATCTAATACAGGCATCCCCAGGTGTTCCTTTCTAATGACCTTTATTTAGCTCGACTAAGAGCTTCTGCTTTGTTGTTATTGTTGTTAGGTGCTGTCCAGTCAACTACTACTCATAGCTCCCTGTTTCGTTGTTAAGTACCATGAGTCAGAACCGACTCAGTGGACCCTCCAGTGTGTCTTCTGAGGCAGTAAATGGCACTTTTTATTTTCCAGGGTAAATTGCTTCTGAAAACCCTCTGGAGAGTTAACTACGAGTTAGTTCTGACTCTGTGGGACCTAACAACAATAATGGTAGTGGTACTTAACAACAATGGTTGTTGTTGTTGTTGTTGTTGTTGTTGTTGTTAAGTGCCCTCGAGTCGTAGACGACTCAGAGCAACCTTATGAACCAAAGTTCTCGACATTTGCGTGGCTTTCATCCTTTCTCCAGGTTTCCAGAGGCAAGCTATTTATGGAAGCGGATACCACTCCTGCTTCCAAGCTTGTTTCAACTGGGGAGCGTCACCAAACACTGTCCACCATGGGTAACCATTATCACATTTGACAGGTCAGTGTCACAGTGTTCAGCTTCACAGCGACCACAAGTTACCTCTGTACAGCAAGTGGACACACCAGGGCTATACGACTTAGAAGAATGTTTCACCAATAATAATGGTAGCTTAGCAATAATTGAAACAAAGAAGAATGTAGTATCAAGATTGGAAGACGTTTTGCAGATGACACAAACAACCTTGCTTGCTTAAAGTGAGGAGGAATTCAGATGCTTGCTGCAGAAGATCAAAGACTACAGCCTTCAATATAAATTGCATCTCAACATCATGAAAACAAACACTCACCAATGGGTCAACAGACAACATTACGATGGAGAAAAGATCGAAGTTATCAACTATTTCATCTTACGTGGACCCACAATAAAATCTCTTTGTTTCATCAGTTAAGCAATCAAAAGACCTGTTACATTGGGAAAATCTGCTGTCAAGGAACTCTTCAGAGTTCTAAAGAGTTTATAGACTAAGGTGCACCTGATTCAGGTCGTGGTCTTTTCAATTAGCTGCTATGCATCTGAAAGTTGGACAATGACTAAGCAGACAGAAGAAGAATCTCTGGTTTTGAGTTGTGGTGGAGAAGAGTACTAACTATCTTAGGGGGTTCCAAGAGTACAAATCAGTATGTTTTGGAGAAAGTGCAACCAGGGTGTTCCTTAGAGGCAAGGAGGGTGAAACTTAAAGCCAAGGTTGAGCAAACTTAAAGCAAAGTTAGAAGGCCAACCCTTGGGGGGAAATAGAGAGGAAGCCTCTCAGGAAGGTCGATTGACACAATGATGGTAACAGTGGGCTCTCGTTTATCTAAGATGATGGGGATGGCTCAAGGTGGGACAGGGTTCGGATCCGTTGTTACAGGGTTGCTGTGAATCATGCTGACTTACCGGAACCTAACAACAGGAAGTAGCACAGGAAAAGACAGCCCATCTTTCTCCCTCAGAGCAGGCTGATGAACTTAAACTGTGTGCCTTTGAGTTGGTAACACAACTCCTTACCACTAAGCTACCACAGCTCCCTCTACGAGATATTTTAATGGTCTAAAAAAAGCCTCAAAGTGCCATGCTATGCAGAAGAAGAAAGAGTGAATACTGTGTAAACTTCTAGAAAGCAACCATGAGGAGAAAACTTACAGTGTGTGTCTCATGGTGACTAAGCATCGACCAAGAGAGATGCCGTCTTGCAAGAGAAAAAGTTAGTGGTAGGTCCTGTGATTCCTAAACTCCTAAACCTGATCCATGTCATACTGGAATCTAGCTGCAATCACCTCCTCATTGGCATAATCTCTTCTTACTTATCTTTTGCATTGGTACAGAACAGTTCTTAAAATGTTATCAATTCTTTTGCATTGGCCAAAAATAAGGCCCCAGGAATCAATGGGATACCAACTCCCATGTTTCAAATGACAGATGCTGCTTTGAATCTACTCATCCGTCTATGCCAGGAATATTGGAGGATAGCTGCATGGCCAACTGACGGGAAGAGATCCATATTTGTTCCGATTCCCAAGGAAGGTGATCTAATAAAATGTTGAAATGATCAAACAACATCATTAATACCACACACAAGCAAAATATTCTGAAGATCGTTCAAAAATGTCTAGAACAGTACGTACATCAAGAACTGCCAGAAGTTCAAGCTGGATTTACAAGACGCTGTGACACCAAGGATATCATTGCTGATGTCAAAGGGATCCTGGTTGAAAGCAAAGAATACCAGAAGAATGTCTATTTGTTTATTTGAGTATGCAAAGGCATTTTAATGACTGGATTATAAAAAATTATGGCTAACATTGAAAAGAAAGGGAATCTCAGAACACTTAATTGTGCTCATGGGAAATCTATACATATAATAAGACACTGTTGTAAAAACCAAGCAAGGGAACACTGCATGGTTTAAAATTAGAAAGCTGTGTGTTGGGGTTGTATTCTTTCTCCATACCTAATCTATCTGTATGCTGACTAAATAATTATAAAAGCTGGGCTCTATTAAAAAGTGGTATCAGGATCAGAGAAAAAAACTAATAATAAACATTCTGTGTTATGCAGATGATACAACCTTGCTTGCTGAAAGTAAGGAGGACTGGAAGGGCTTGCTGCAGAAGATCAAAGACTATAGTCTTCAATATGGATTGAATGACAAGAAAACAAAAATTCTCACCACTGGCCCAATAGGCAACATCATGATAGATGGAGAAAACATTGAAACTGTGTGGTGTGGGAGAAGAGCACTGAATATCCTACGGAGTGCCAAAAGAACAAACAGGTATGTCTTGAAGAAGGTACAGCCAGAGTACTCCTTGGAGGCAAAGATGAGAAAACTTCATCTCATGTACTTTGGACATGTTGCTAGGAGAGGCTCTCCACTGGAGAGAGAACCACACAGTTCAAAGGCATTGATTCTTCTGTCATCCTTATTCATTGTCCAGATTTCAGCAATATAGCAAGTGACTGAAAAGAGCATGGCTTTAATAAAATGTACCTTAGTCCTCAAACTAACATGCTTGGGAAGGTGGAAGGATGGCAAAAGAGAGGAAGAGCCTCAAGAGCCAGGTGGACTGACACAGTGACTGCAGCAATGGGTCTGAGTGTGTCAGAGACAGTGAGGATGGCACAGGATAGGACAGGCTTCAGGTCTGTTGTTCACAGGGTCACTATGAGTCATTCTCGACTCGAGGGCACCTAACAATATCTTATCTAAAATAGCTTCACTTGGCCCTCTCATGAGTACGGAATAAACATGAGCTTTTCCTCATGTCCCTAACCGAACCTACAAATTGTTGTTTTGTACTTTTGAATCAGAACTGACCCATAGCTGACCCTCTGGCGGGTTTTCAGAGGTGGTTAATCGCACGGGAGGAGACTGCCTATCGCAGGATGACAAAGTAAAATATTACAATGAAATGTGCAAGGAGCTGGAGTCAGAAAATCAAAAGGGCTGAACTCACTCAGCATTTATTTTTTGAATTTTTTCCATTTTACTATTTTCTCTGTTTGTACCGTCAAATTGGATCTGGCTGGTATAGGAGGAGATTGCCCGTCCTTCTCCAGCAGAGCATCTGGTGCATTCGAACTGCCTACCTCTGGGATTGCAGTGCAGCTTCTTGCCACTAGGCCACCAGAGCTCTCTCATCAGCATTTCGTAAGCTCAAAGAACTGAAGAACAAATTCAAACCTCGAGTTGCTACAATCAAGGATGCTTTAGGAAGAATATTAAATGATCCAGGAAATATTAAAAGAAGATGGAAAGAATAT
>NW_006399856.1:674990-677834 GCF_000299155.1 Elephantulus edwardii | reverse complement strand
TTCAATATGGACTGAGGCTCAGTGTCAAGAAGACAAAGATTCTCACCACAGGGCCAATTGGCAGCATCAGGATAGATGGTGAAGAGATTAAAATTGTTCACAGCTTTAGTCTGCTTGGCTCCACAGTCAACACTCTTGGCACCGACAGCCAGGAAATTAAAAGACGTATTGCCATGGGAAAGTCTGCTGTTAGGGACCTCTCCAAAGTGCTGAAGAGCAATGGCGTCTCTCTGGAGACTAAGGTGTACCAAAACAGGCCATAGTCTTTGCAATCACTTGTTATGCATCAGAGAGTTGGATAATGACTAGGGAGAATATAAGGAGAATTGATGCCTTTGAGCTGTGGTGCTGGAGAAGAGTATTGAATATACCATGGACTGCCAAGAAAACAAACAGATTCATCCTGAAGATGGTTAAAGTGGGCTGCTCCTTGGAGGCAAGGATTCTGGGGCTTCGTCTGACATACTTTGGACATGTTGTAAGGTGGAACCAGTCCTTGGAGAGGGACATCATGCTTGGGAAGGTGGAGGGACAGTGCAGGAGGGGATGACCCTGTATGAAGTGGATTGATTCAGTGACTGGGATAATCAGGATGGGTGTGTCAGAGACAGTGCGATTGGCACAGGACAGAGCAGAGTTTAGGGCTGTCGTACATAGGTCGCTATGAGTCACAACCGACTCGACAGCACATAACAACACTACTCTTGCAAAGCAGCTGATGGCTTCAAATCACATGCCTTTGGGATTACAGCGCAGCTGCACTAGACCACTAGGCCTAGGCCACTAGGCCACCAGAGCTGCCTGATCTACAAATAGTCTCTCAAATCTTGTTTTCCTTTGAGACAGATTTAGGAAGTTCATATTCCCTCCAACTTATATACTGGTTTTTGTGTTGTTATGTGCTGCCGAGTTGCCTGTGACTTATAGCAACCTTATGTACAACAGCTCTAAACCCTTCTCTATCCTGTGCTCTATCTCTTCACCTTCCATCATGATGCTGCCAATCGGCCCTGTGGTGAGAATCTTTGTTTTCTTGATGCTGAGCTTCAATCCATTTTGAAGGCTTCAGTCCTTGACCTTCTGCAGCAAGCACTTCAGGTCCTCCTCAGTTTCAGCAAGCAGGGTTATGTCATCTGCATAATGCAGATTGCTGATGAGTCTTCCTCCAATCCTGATGCCACATTTCTCCTCAAAGAGCCCAACCTCCCAGATAATTTGTTCTGCATATAGATTGAAAAGGTATGAAGACAGGATATAGCCTTGGCGTACATCCTTCTCAATTTTGAACCATGCCATGTTTCCTGGATCTTGGCTGAAAGCAGGGAATACCAGAGGAATGTCTATCTGTGTTTCATTAACTATGCAAAGGCATTTGACTATGTGGACCACAGCAAACTGTGGCTAACTCTCAAAAGAATAGGGATCCCAGAATATTTGACCGAGCTTATGAGAAAGCAATACTTGGAACTTATATATTGGTGGTGGTGGTGATGGTTGTTGTTGTTATGTGCCATCAAGTTGCCTGCGACTCATAGCGACCCTATGTACAATAACCCTAAACCTTGCCCTATCCTGTGTCAATCTTATTGTCTCCAACACACCTGTTCTCATTACCCCAGTGACTGAATCAATCTATCTTGTCGAGGTTCTTCCTCTCCTGCACTATCCCTCCACCCTTCCAAGCATGATGTCCCTCTCCAATGACTGGTCCCTCCTTGCAACATGTCCAAAGTATGTCAGACAAAGCTTCAGAATCCTTGCCTCCAAGGAGCAGCCTGGCTTCACTCTCTCCAGGACGAACTTGTTTGTTCTAGCAGTCCATGGTATATTCAATACTTTTCTCTAGCACCACAGCTCAAAGGTATCAACTCTCCTTCTATCATCCCTAGTCATTGTCCAGCTCTCTTACACATAGCAGCAATTGCAAAGACTATGGCCTGGGTCAGGTGCACCTTAGTCTTCAGACTGACACCATTGCTCTTCAGTACTTTGTAGAGCTCTCTGACAGCAGACTTTCTCAATGTAATTCATCTTTTAATTTCCTGGCTGCTGGTGCCAAGAGTGTTGATTTTAGAGCCAAGCAAACTGAAGCTGTCAACAATCTCAATAGATAGATAGATGGTGATCTATCACGATGCTGCCAATCGGCCCAGTGGTGAAAATCTTTGTTTCCTTAATGTTGAGCTTCAATCCATATTTAAGACTGTAGTCCTTGACTTTCTGCAGTAAAACTTGTAGAGATTCCTGTAAGGTAGTAGAGTCTGTGCCTTTGAGACTGTATCACGCTTCTAAAGTTATTCCAGTGACCTGTTTTATTTCCCTGCCCTTTAAGAATGTTAAATGCTCCCTCTGCTGGACAAGTCCACAGGCAGGACCTGAGTCTCAGAGCTCACAGATTCTCTATTGCTCCTGGGACAACTTCCTCCAAGGTCTGGGTGTTTGGTGAAGTGAGTTGGTGGCCCTTTAAGAGATGGTAGCTCTCAGTTGCTATAGCAACAGCTGGACACTCACTGGGCAGCCATGGCCTCCAAACTTCATTTCACAGGTAGGAAAGAGGGCTGCTGGGGCTGGGAAAGGGAGACCACTTCTGCATCCTAGTGCACTGGGCATGGGGGAGGGGCTTGGGGGAATCAGCTCCATGACTGGGGTGCCCCTGCTCTTGTCTCCAGGGCCTGCTGTCTTGGCGTTGTCTGTCTTCTCTCCACAGGCCTCAGAGACAAGGGCCAACAGCCTCCACCCCGGAAGGAGAGTCTGCCCCTCCCAGAGGCCAACGCTGAAGCCATTGAATTCCTCCAATCCTTAAGTGAATGTTTGGTGGCTGGGGCGGTGTGGGAGGGTGGGGGG
>NW_006399856.1:664155-674890 GCF_000299155.1 Elephantulus edwardii | reverse complement strand
GGGTACAAAAGTTTTGTCAAGTCAATCTGAGACCTTCCCAAGTGGGCTATGTCCTTGGCATCTGTTTCCTTTCAGCTTTAAAGTCTTCTGAAACTCAGTTGAAAGGGGGCACTGTTTGTTGTCCTTCATCTAGGGGACACACAGGTCTAGGCTAGGGAAGAGGTCTTTCCCTGCTGACTGCTGTGGAGGCCGAGGAAGGAGGCTTAGGGGCCAGCTGGAAGGCATCAGCTAAGGAGAGAGTGGGTGGAACAGGTTGGGGGGCAGAGGGCTGAGGTCTAGGAAGCAAAGCTTTATCTGTCTCCATGGGACTGTCACTTCAGAGACTTCAGAGCTACACCTTCTGCTGTTCTCCGAGACTCTAGCCATGGTCTCAGACACGGGGGAGCCCCTGGGAGAGTTGACCATTGACGTGAAGAAAGGGAAATATAAAGACGAGTTTGGGGTCATCTCATACTGCCTCATTGTACACGCCTCCAGCCGTGGATTCCTGGACAAACTGCTCTGTGGAAACTCCCTCCTGGGTAGTATCACCCCATCCTTCCTCCGCCACTCGGCTTCACCTTGGGATCAGAAAGTGGATTAGAGGGTGTGGGGATTGGGGGGGGATCAATCACAACCACAAACTCAAGTCAAGAGCAGTGCTGACCCACTGACACTTCCGTGAGCAGAAGGCACCCAAGTGTCCCAGCCTGCACCCCACCCTCCCTTCTGATAGTCTCCATCTCACATCTCCTGTGACATCAATAGTCACCTCCTTATCCCTCCAGGCTATCTCTCAGAGAAATTGGAGATCATGGAGCAACACAGCCAGGAGTACATCAAGGTACCTGCTAGTCTTCAGTCTTTTTTTTTTTATTTTTTTTTTGTGTGTGTGTGTGTAACCGTCAAATCAGATCTGACTGGTCCAGGAGGAGATTGTCCCTCCTTCCTCGGCAGAGCATCTGGTGGATTTGAACCGTGCGCCTCTGGGATTGCAGTGCAGCTTCTTGCCACTAAGCCACCAGAGCTCCCTGAGTCTTCAGTCTTGATTGACTCCCCCACCACCACCCCAGGGTGAGAGAATAGAGGTTCTGGGAAGGAGGAAGAAAAGGTGGATTTCTAAAAAGGGGGAAACGGGACATGAGGGCTCAGGGCTGGCTGAAAGCACCAGAGGGAGTAAGACTAGCACAACTTCTCACTGCCCCAGAGCAGAAAACAGATAAAGAACCTATAACCCAGTCCCATTATTCCTGCAGAACCTCACCAGCAGCAAAAAGTTCATTTATTCATTGCTGACTCAGTTATGGCACCAACAATGGGGTTTTTATTAGCAAAGGAAGTTGGAGAGTGGGGGAGTCAAAGAATATCACCCAAAATAAGTCCAGATTTTAGAACAAAAATTCCAAGCAAACTTCTCAGTCCAGTTTCTGGTTTTCAGTAAGCAGCTTTCCCTTCCATCATCAAAGGCAAGAATAGCAAAACCCAGCTGAGGCCAGCACAAATGCAAGAAGCCTCAGATCACACCTTGCCACAGTTTCTCCAGAGCAACATCAGTCTCTCCACCACCAGGGTTTCACTCTCACCAGGGTCTTGCTGCTCGGTGTGGGAAGCACTCTTTCATTTATCCTAGTCCCACAGCTGATGCTGATTTCAAGACCATGTTGGTTTACAAGACCACATGCCTGTAGTTAAGGTAGCTGGAGACCAGAAGCTAAAGGCTAGAAAAAAAGCCAACTTTTAGGCTAACGCCACAGTGGGTCTCAGCTGAATGTCACCCTGCATCCTCCACTACATAAAACCTGAAAATGAACCAACCTGGGTCAGGTCAACAGTGGGTCCTTTTTTTTTTATGGTGCCAATTTTAAATACATCTTTATTTGAGACATTGCATTTTCCACCTACAATACAGTGATAATAAAGTGCAATGTTAATTCCTTTCCCTATACACATTCCATACATATGGAATGTTAATTCCTTTCCCTATACACATTCCTTCAGTATGGACTGAGGCTCAATGTCAAGAAGAAAAAGATTCTCACCACTGGACCAATCGGTAGCATCAGGATGGATGGCGAAGAGACTGAGATTGTTCACAGCTTCAGTTTGCTTGGCTCCACGGTCAACACTCTTGGCACCAGCAGCCAGGAAATAAAAAAAAACGTATTATGATGGGAAAGTCTGCAGTTAGGGACCTCTCTTAAAGTACTCAAGAGCAATGGTGTCTCTCTGGAGACTAAGGTGTGCCTGATACAAGCCATGGTCTTTGCAATCACTTGTTATGCATCAGAGAGTTGGACAATGACTAGGGAGGATAGAAGGAGAATTGACGCCTTTGAGCTGTGGTGCTGGAGAAGAGTATTGAATGTACCATGGACTGCCAAGAAAACAAACAGATCCATCCTAGAGAGGGTTAAACCAGGCTACTCCTTGGAGGCAAGGATTCTGGGGCTTCGTCTGACATACTTTGGACATGTTGAAAGGAGAGACAGGTCCTGGAGAGGGACATCATGCTTGGTAGGGTGGAGGGACAGCGCAGGAGGGGAAGACCCTCTATGAGGTGGATTGATTCAGTGACTGGGGTAATCGGGATGGGTGTGTCAGAGGCCATGCGATTGGCACAGGATAGAGCAGGGTTTAGGGCTATTGTACATAGGGTCGCTATGAGTCGCAAACGCCTCGACGGCACATAACAACAACAACAACAACAGTACACATTCTATATTCAAGTATTGAGAATGCCCAGAAATTTAGTCTAGCAGTTTAGACTTTTCAACTTCTGACACTCAAATCCTGAACTCAGATGACTCACTGGGGGGCCCCCTATAGCCCCCAAATCCAACATCTCCAGGGAGCTACTGATGTGGGGGCTCTGGGCCTGGTCTTTGCCGTCGGTTCATCACCGAACCCTCCAGCTCTCTGACCCTTACACCTTCCTGTTCACTTCACTAACTTTAGCAATGTTGAGCATTCATATACCAGAAACTATTCCCATCTTCCAAAACCCATATCTGAAGTGAATTTGCTTTTTAATTATATTGTATAATAATAAGTCTTCTATCTTTAGTTTTACGATGTAGAACACAAGGAGCTCTGCTGGCAAGGCAGGCAGTTTGAATCCATCAATTGCTCTGCAGGAGAAAGATGGGCAATTTCTGCCCATGAGATGCAGCCTCTGGAAACCTGCTGGAGGGTCAGCTATGAGTTGATTCGAATTTGATGGCGATGAGTTTGAGGCTTTAGGTTGTTTTGTTTTGTTTTGTTTTTTAATGTATGAAAGGTTTTCCTCAAAATATCACTTTAGTTATCTGTAAAGGAAATTGGACAAGATGGTCCAGGGGTGGGGATTGGGAAGCCCCATTTATATAACAAAGTTTAGGGATTCCTTGATTCTCCTCTTCCGTGCTCTGCCTATTAGTTCCTTGTCCTCCCAATGGAAAGAAAGACCACTTTAATGAGGCAAGAAGATCAGCTGGCCATGACAAGGATGGTCAAGGAAGGGGAGGTAAGGACAAGAGCCAGGTAGGAACCATCCTCCACAACTTCTTCAGAAGCATGAGCTGGGACAAGGTTGGGTCAGGCTGGAAACTCGGCTGAGAACTGACCTCGGCCATGTGCCCTGTCTGGACCCTCTCTCCACATCTTCTCAGCTTCAAGATCCTGACATAAATTTGTCTTCAACAGGAAGTAAAGAGCGAACGGAGTGCATTCTCCTCGAACTCACTTGCTGGCTTCATCTCTGAGGCCGCCAACCTGGTGATGCTGAGGCTGATGGCCTGGCGGCAGATGGTGCCCAGCAATGCCCGCTTCCTGACCTTGGACACGGAGGGGAAACTCTGCTATTCCACCTATGTGAGGGAGCCCACCCCCAGCCCTGGCAGGAGTCCAGATGGGTCTGGAATGGAAGAAAAGATAGCTGAATCTCAGGGGGGGATGGGTAGAGATAGGGGATAAACAAGAGATGGGAGTGGTGGGGCTTGGAGGGCAAGAGAAACATAAGAATGACTTTGTTAGATTAAATATGAGACACAAGGGAGCTCTGGGGCCCTAGAGGTAAGAAGCTGCACTGCAATCATTAAACATGAGACAGGGTGAAGAACAAAGCAACTCCTTCTACACAAAAGTCAGCTCAGGAAAAAGAAAACATGGAAGAATGCTTTTAAACAGTACATTTCTTTAAAATCACTAAATGCTATCTTTCTGATTGTCATATTTACTTCTCTGCTCTGAAGAGTGTCTCTTTATTTTGCCTGTCGTTTCATAATCAACACACCTAGAACTTGCATATGATTATAAAACCATGTCTTTGATTGAACACAGAGTAAGCCACTTTAAGGGGATGTTGTTTCTTTTTTTTTTAATCAACTTTGCAAATTACATTTCACTCTTTCTATTACAAACAGGCAAACAGCAATGCCTTCAACACAGACAAGCACATGCCATTTCCCCTCAGTGTTCTTTGAAACACATATTTTACCTTAGTAGTTTCTAAGGCTTCACTACCTGCTCCCCAATCCCTGTGGTCCCAAGAGCCCATCCTGCTCCCCCATCCCCATATCTAACTGACTGATCATCATTTCTGTAAAAGAATCTGCCAAACAAAAGTATTTGCTCAGAGATTGTGTGGGGAAGGGGTGGGGCAAGGCAGGGTGAAGCAGGATTTAAGAAGACCTTCAAGTTAGAATGTGAGTATGACTCAAATCTTGTGGACAAACAAGGTTTGTTTACTATTAGTCAACAATGAATGAACAAGGAGGAAAAAAACCTGACAGTAAAATGTTGTGGGAGACCCTAGAGGACATCCTCCTCACCCCTACTCTGTTTCCGGCTGCTGCCAGCAACCGCTGGGCTCCCAGACATTCCAGATGGGCAGTCAGCAGGAGGAAGTGTTCATCGTGGAGCAGACGGTACACTCGGAGGAGGGTGTCCCCATGTCCTGCCAGTACTACCTGTTTCGCGATGGGTGAGCCACTGTGAGAACAAGGGTGGTGGGGAGCATGGAGCTGAGTTCTCAGTGATGGGGTTGGGAATGGCACAAGGGGAACACCACCTGTATCTGAGGCCACCACCAGGAAGAGGAATCATTGAGATCTGAGCATCTCTTGCTGGATCGACACCCTTTGCCCTTTCTCTTCTATTTGCACGTTCTCTTAATCCTCACCGTGTTCCCCATCCTTCCTCACCAAAGAACCCTGAATGGCTGAGAAGCAACAGCCAACCTCCGTGGGCTCTAAAGCATCACTAAAGCGGCTCTCACCGGGGCTGGGTTTAACCTTTTGCAACACCAAGTTGTGAGAGACTTTACACTGGATCGGGTCAGTGTGGGGAGAATCATCTGTAGCACACAGCCCGGCTGTCAACAAAGGACAATAGCACCACATAATAATAATACCAGCTTTGTATTATTATATACCATGGAGTCACAGCCAACTCATAGCTGACCCTCCAGAGGGTTTCCTGAAGCTGTAAATCACACAGGAGAACACTGCCCCTAGTTCTTCCTCAGGGAAGCTGGTGGGTTCGAACTGTATGCCTTCAGGTTGGCAGTGCAGCCCCTTACCACTAAACAAACAGGACTCCCTTTTAAAAAAAAAATCTAAATGGAGGAGAATTTGTTTCCTAACCTTCCAAAAGAGGTACGGAACCTAGAGAAATATCATCAGAATGCTAGTTGTTTGTAAAATTTTTATAGTTACTATATTGTCTCAATTTTTAATTTCCCATAGTAAGAGGCTCCTGGTTTGTTTGCTGGGGGTTTTTGTTTCTCCCTCCTTAGAGGCTGCACATTGAAAGGCCTCAGTCCAAACACATCTCTGTTAGTGATTCAGGAGCCCAATTCTTGTCAGCCCTGTGTATTATCAGGGATACAGACAAGAACAAGACCCAGGCACCGTAAGAGGAGCGAGGGAGGCAGGGCAGGTCCCTGAAGGGTGGTGGGTAGGTCTGAGAAGGTTCCCCTTCCCACGCCTTCTTCCATGTCACACTCCAGGCACCTGGCTAAGAGAGTCCAGGTGGGGTCCCCAGGGTACTGCATCATCACCAAGATGCCCATCCTGAGGGAGGAGGGTGAGTGAAGGGCGGCTGCTGGAGAGGGAGGGGAGGTGGAGGGACACCTGGGTGCAGAGGCCTGCAGAAGAGCAGGCCTATGGGTGGGCTCTAGTCTGAGATCAGATGCCCTCCAGGCCCCACCTCGAGGCAATTAGGGAGAATTTTTCCAGGACTGCCTTTCAGCAACCCTTCCCAGATGGTCAGTCCCCGGCTTTTACCTGAGCCTGTTGTCTGAGGGATCCTAGGAAGTTCTTGGAATCCTTGGGTGCTGGGAAGAGCCCAGGCTAATGGGTAGAAAGTCCTGGCAATCTACTGATTTAAAGTGCCAGCCATGGAAAACCCTAGGGAGCAGTTGTACTCTGACACACGTGAGCAGCCATGCGTGTTTAGGAAAGTTCCAAGGTGGGGTTAAGCCAGATTTCGTCCCTCCCCAATCCAGATGAGCCGGAGCCGCCTCCTGTGTTTGAGAAGAAGCCCTTGGCGTGGGAGGAGGACATGGAGCTCTACTCGAGGTTCTTGGAACGAAAGGTGAGGGGGAGGCGCTCCGGCCATGCAGCTGTCCCCATTTCTGTCTCCTGTCTGCGTAATTTTACGCACCGACGCCCCTCTCTGCCCGGCTTCCCTGCGCGCCCCTCCTAGTGGCTGCGAAGGGCCAAGGGGCGCTGGTGTCCGGGGCGCAGGAGGAGGGCGGGCGCGGGCACGCTCTGGTTCAGGAGCCCCGTCCCCGCCAGGAGGAGCTCCGACTCAGCCACTCCAGCTACTTGCGGCACCACCCCGATGCCCAAGCGCTCATCTCGGACTTCATGCTCTTCCTGCTGCTGCGCCAGCCTGCAGACGTGGTCACCTTCGCGGCCGAGTACTTTGGGTCCTTCTCGGTGCACTACCAGGAGAGCCCGTCGCTGCGCTCCTCCGACTGGTCCAGCCCTTTCCGCCCGCTGCCCTGGAAGCAGCCCCTCGGGAGGAAAGCGTCCTTCTGGGAGAAGATGTAGGCGGGTCGGAGAGCGCGTCCAGCCAGACCCGCGGGCCGGAACCACGCTGGACGCTGGGAGAGAGGGCGCGCTTCCCAGGCTGCGGGTTGGTGGAAATAAACAGGACCCTCCTCGCGCTGGGCTGTGTGTCCAGAACCTTCTCTGACCTGCTTATTTAGTCAGGCCAAAAACAGGAGCCGCTAAGCACGTTTATGAGATTAATTTCAATCCTTCTAGGAAAGACTATTATCATCATTATCCCCACTTCACAGATAAGAAAATTGAGGTAGAGAACGGCTAAGTAACTCGTAGAGCTAGGTTGTGGAGAATGCCCAGACGCCATTAGTTAAATTGAGAATAGAAAGGTGGTGCCGATTTACATTCAAGCTCAATGGAGATGCCTGAGCATAATCGCCCTCCTCACTCCCCACCCTTAAACGAAAACAACGCACCATAGAGGGACTGGAGATAGGAGCCCCTTTGACCTTGCTTGGCACCTTCTAAGCATCCCCCAATGCCCATGGCCAATCCTCAGGACCCGCCTCCTACCCATTGACACAAATGAGCTCTCAAACTCTGTGTGATCCCCATTACCACTGGCAAAAAGGGGCCCCAGAACTGCACGGTGTGGGGATTTTGTCCCCTTCCTCCTGTCAAGAACCTATAACCAACCATGCGCCATCACCGGGCCTCCTGTTTCCTGCCTGTTCCCAGTTACATCAGAACTCTTGGAAGATTCCTGTTCTCTTCCCATTACCAAGATAAACCATATGCTGGGTTATGAAACAAAAATTATTAAAGAATTATGCCCTCTGATTACAATGAAATGAAATTAGAAATCAGTAACAAATAACTCTAGGGAAGTCAAAATAAGTGGGGAAAATGAAACAACACTCCTAAATAATATAGAAAACAAATTAGAAAATTTTTCATTGACATAAAACTAAAGATACAATACTCCAAAACATATGGAATGCAGCTAAAGCAGTTGATTGTTGTTATGTGCGGTCAAGTCACCTGCAACTCACAGTGACCCTACCATACAACAGCTCTGAGCTCTGCTCTGTCCTCAGCCAATTTCATTGTCTCTCACACACCTACTCCTTTGATCCCAGTCACTGAATCGATCATCTCATCCAGGATCTTCCTCTCTTGCACTGTCCCTCCAACCTCCCAAGCATGATGTCCCACTCCAAGGACTAGTCCTTCCTGGCAACATGCCCAAAGTATGTCAGTACAGAGAAATTAATGGCTGTGTATTTAAAACACAGAATGATCTCAATAATCTAGATTTTCATCTTAAAATACTAGAAAAAGTAAATTAAATGAAGCAAGCACACAAAACATGGTGAAAATATATTAGAGTAGAAATTAATGAAAACAATAAAAAACTGGTTTTTTAAAAAAAGATCCAAAAAATGGAAAAATGTTTACCTAGACTGGCAAGAGAGAGAAAACTCACATGACTAGAGTCAGGAATGAAAGAAGGGATGTCACTACTGACCTTACAGAAACAGAAGATGGTAAAGGAATGCTATGCACATTTGTGTGCAAATAAGTTAGACCATTGGCAAATTCCTAGAAAAACACAAACTGAAGGAATTATATGAATGGAGCTATAACAAGGAGACTAAGTTAGTAGTAGTTAAATATTAATAGCTTACAAAATAAAGACTACACTGCAGAACATGGATGAATCTAGAGAAAATCAGACTGAAGGCAATTAAGTTCGTTATAAGTATTGTATAATAAGTTAGTTATAAATATAATATTTGTCCACTCATACACAAAAATTAAAGAAAGGTTTGCATGCAGAAAACAATCATTCTTGGCTCATTGGATAGAAAAAGAGGGAGAGGGAAGTAAAAATTAGTACATAGAGATTAAACACATATGGTTAACAGAAAGACAGTATTGAATAAGGAAGTGATCAACACAATATCACTAAAGAAAGAAAAGACACTGAGAGGTGCCCAAAAAGTCCAGGCAGCAGCAGACACATAGGCAGGCGGGCAGAGAGGCAGTTATTAGTGGAAACAAGAATTACAGAGAGGAAGTAGGAAAGTGTGATTTCATTGTGGGTATTGTAATTAATGTTATGAAACAAAAAATATATATGAAAAACTAATTTGCCTTGTAAATTTTCATTCAAATCATGATTTTATAAAAAGAAAGCCTTCCCCTAAATCACTTACTTATTAAATATTACCAAACATTTAAAAAGGCATTAATAGCCATTCCTTTTTTTAATAACAATAACAATTCTTTTTTTTAAAATTTTATTATCTTTTGTGTGTGTACCGTCAAATCAGATCTGACTGGTACAGGAGACTGTTCCTCCTTCTCCAGCAGAGAATCTGGTGGATTTGAACCACGCATCTCTGGGGTTGCACTGCAGCTTCTTGCCACTAGGCCACCAAAGCTCTTAATTGCAATTCCTTTTTTTTTTAAGTATTTTTTTAAATTTTATTATTTTGTGTGCGTGTACCGTCAAATCAGATCTGACTGGTACAGGAGGATATTGTGCCTCCTTCTCCGGCAGAGCATCTGGTGGATTTGAACCGTGTTCCTCTGGGATTGCAGTGCAGCTTCTTGCCACTAGGCCACCAGAGCTCCCCTTAATTGCAATTCTTAACAAAGTTTTTTTTTAATCACTAAATCAAAGCCAAGTATATTGTAGGCATTCAGTAAAGGCTTGCAATTGTTTTTCCAAGTACATAAAGACAAAATATATTTGAGTGGAAATGGAGGGTTAGAAGACAATGACAGTAATAAAAGTTGTTTCTATTTAAAAATATTTTTAAAGTGTTCTTCCCTTCATACTGGTATGTTTAACATTTTTTAATGAATATGTATTATTTTACTGACTATGCGAAAGTAGTTGTCTGTGTGGATCATAAGAAATTATGGATAATGTTGCGAGAAAAATGGGAATCCTAGAACATTTAATTACGCTCATGAGAAACCTAGACCAAGAAAAGACTGATGCTGTTAATGATTTCATTTTACTTGGACCCGCAGTCAACACCCATGGTAGCAGCAATCAACAAATCAAAAGACAAGTTGCGTTGGGGAAATTTGTCAAGGACCTCTTCAAAGTGCTAAGGTGCAAGGGTGTTAGCTTAAAGACTAAGGTGCGCCTGATCCAAGCCATGGCATTTTCAATTGCTTCCTATGCACCTGAAAGTTGTACAGTAATAAGGATAAATGAAGAAGAATCCATGCCTTTGAATTGTTGGTGGAGAGACCTGACTATCCCATGGACTGCTAAAAGCACAAATAAGTTGGTCTTGGAGCTTGGAGGAAGTGAAAGCAGGGTGCTCCCCAGAGGCAAAAATGGTGAAACTTCACATACTTTGAGGATGTTGTCAGAAGGGCCCAGGCTTTGGGAAAAGGTGAAGGGTGAGAGATAGATACAGAGAGCCTCAAGAAGATAGATTGATTCAGTGACTGTAACCATGGGCTTGAGCATTTCAGAGATCATGAAGATGGCGCAGGATAGCACAGGGTTCCAGTCTGCGGTTCAGAGGGTTGCTATGTGTCACAGTCAGCAGAGAACACTGACGACACATTGATTTTTTAAATGGAAGGGAGGAAATAAATGAGTGAATGAGTGTGTGTGTGTGTGTGTGTGTTTTAAACTATGACCTTTTCCCATTTTATACGTTTCATAAAATATATTTTTGGCCATTTTGTAAATTACACTATCTAAATAATGCCCCAGTACCTTCTTCTTATGATGA
>NW_006399856.1:638838-664055 GCF_000299155.1 Elephantulus edwardii | reverse complement strand
CATAAACATTTCCAGAGAAATTAACTTCTTCTGAAGGTATTAGATATCTTTGACTTATTGTTTTTCCCACTTTTCAATAGTTAGAATTTAAATGTCACTTGCTAAGATACGAATTGTTTTCAAAGATTTTAAAATCTTATTATTTGGGGACACAGTTTCAGTCAATGAAGTTCTGATCTTCATTTTTCCAAGTTTGACAGAAGGAACGGTTTTGTTTGCTGCTACAGGTATCCAAAATGAATCAATAGTCACTGTTGGACTTATTAATGAACTGCCATTAGTGCTTTCTGTGGTCTTTTTTTAATCACAAGTCACCCAGATTCTTTATATCTTTAAATAAGAAAAACATTATCCTACATTTGATAAATAGGTTCAGGTGATGTGGACAAGCAGGATTCTATATCTGATACCTGATCTGCGGTTCTTCACAAGCTTTTTCAAAAATTAGAAAGGTTATGACTCTTGCATATTCATTCCATGAAGTCAGTTTTTACCTGGCAAAGAAATCATAAGAAATCATAATCATAAGAAAATAGAACTGTCAATAGCTCTATACTCATGGACCCAAAAATGCTCAATGGGGGTAAATTCTAACAATTTGGATCCAACAGTGTATAAAAATAATTATACATCAGAATTTGCAATCGAGGAATGCAAAGTTGGCTTAACATTTTAAAATCACCTAATGTCATTGCTCTTCAGTACTCTAGAGAGGTCCCTGAGAGCAGACTTTCCCAGTGCAATTCGTCTTTTGATCTGTTGGTGCCAAGAGTATTGATTGTGGAACCAAGCAAACTGAAGTTGTTAACAATCTCAATCTCTTCATTGTCTATCATGATACTGCCAACTGGCCCAGTGGTGAGAATCTTTGTTTTCTTGATATTGAGCTTCAATCCATATTGAAGACCTTCTGCAGCAAACACCTCATGTCCTCTTCAGTTTCAGCAAGCAAGGTTGTGTCATAGGCATAATTCAAGCTGTTGATGAGTCTTTCTCCAATCCTGATGCCACATTTCCCCTCATAAAGTCTAGTCTCCTGAATGATCTGTTTTGCATATACATTTAAAAGGTATAGAGATAGGCTGCATCCTTGACACACACCTTTCCTGATCCTGAACCATGCAGTGTTTCTCTGTTCTGTTCTGACTGCTGCTTCCTGGTCCAAGTACAGGTTTCACATGAGCATAATCAAGTGTTCTGGGATTCCCATTCTTCTCAAGGTTAACCATAATTTGTTGTGATCCGCACAGTCAAATGCCTTTGCATAGTCAATGAAACACAGATAGACACGTCTCTGGTATTATTTGCTTTCAGCCAAGATCCATCTAACATTGACTATGATGTCCCTAGTGCCATGGCCTCTTCTAAACTCAGCCCGAACATCTGCAGTTCTTTGCTGATGTACTGTTCCAGATATTTTTTAAAATCTTCAGCTCTCTAGCATATAACAACAGCAACAACAATGTAATAAACTATTTCAACAGAATAATAAAACTACACAAATATCTAAGTTGTTGTTCTTGTTAAGTGTCGTCAGATTGGCTACATCTCATATAAAAAAACCTCACCTGATCCTGCTCCAGCTTCACAATCTTGGCTGTACTTAAGCCCCTTATTGCAGTCAATGTGTCATTGATTTAGTCGAGGGTCTTCTCTCTCACTGACCCTGTACTTCTCTCAGCACGATCTTTCTCCACGGACTGGTCCCTCCTATAATTTGTCCGAAGCATGTGAGATAAAGACTCATCACCATTGCGTCTAAGCAACACTCTGGCTGCAATTCTTCCAAGATAATTTGTTCCTGTGATAGTCCACGGTCCATTTACTATTCCTTGCCAGCACCACAATGCAAAGGTATCAGTTTTATCTTCAGTCTTCCTTATTCATTGGCCAACTTTCATATGCATATAAAACAATTGAGAATTTCATGGCTTGGGTCAGGCACACCTTAGTCTTTAAACGGATATCCTGTCTCTTTAGCATTTTAAAAAGATCCCTGACAACAGATCTGTCCAGTGCAATACATTGTCTGATTTCCTGACCACTGCTTCCATGGGTTAGTTGATGCTGTTTTTGTTCACCTTCAAGTCAAGCACGACTCATAGCGAATCAATGAACAAAATTCTTGAAAGCCTTTCTACAACTATTGACATTTATCAAAGTTCATAGGGTTTCCAGAGGTTATTTAGGAAGTTGATGCCACTCCTGCTTTCATGGGTATTGTGTGAAACCAAATAAAATTAATTGACAACTTCAGTCTTTTCTCCATTTATCATGATGCTGTTCATTAGTCCAGTGGTGAAGATTTTTGTTTCCTTGATGCTGAGGTATAATTCATGCTGAAAGTTGCAACTTTAATCTTCAATAAGTGCTTCAGGCAAGGCTGTGTCATCTGCATAATGCAGATTGTTACTAAGTCTTCTTTCAATTCTGATAATGATTCTTCATCATATATTCCCTTTTATCAGATTATTTGCTCAGCATACAGATTGAAGTTACAGTGGAAAAGATAGAACCCTGGCCCATGCCTTTCTTTATTGTAAACCATGCTTTATCCCCTCATTCTATTCAAATAAATGCATCTGGGTCTATATTCAGGGTCTACTTGAACAAACAGAATGTTCTAGAATTTCCTTTCTTCCTTTTTGTGGTGTTATTGATATCTTTGTTCTATCTACTCTTTTGAGTAGAGTTCATTTTATTTATTAATTTTTTTAAATTATTTCCTTCAGGGAACTCTGGTGGCCTTGTGGCAAGAAGCTGTGCTATAATCCTGAAGGCAGTCGGTTTAAATCCACCAGATGTTCTGCTGGAGAAGGAGGGGCAATATCTTCCTGTACCAGTCAGATCCGATTTGATGGTACACACCAAAATAAATAAATAAATACATAAATACATAAAAATAATTTTTAAAAATTATTTCCTTCACTGCTCCTATTTTAGTGTTTATTTAGCAGTTGTGTGAAGGTTAGATAATGAATAAAGAAGAATGGAAAATAAATTACATCTTTGAATTGTGTGTTGTTGGTTTGATCAACAAATTTACCTTGGAAGAATGGCAACCAGGGTGCTCCTTCTAGGCAAGAATAGTGAAACTTTGTCTCACATATCTTGGACATGCTGTCAGAAGGCACCAGGTCTTGGGAAAAGATATAATGCTGGGAAAAGTAGATCATAAGAAAAGGGGAAAAAACCCTCTCAGTGGAAGATATGAATTGACGCAGTGACTACAACAGTGGGTTTGAGTATGGCAGGGATTGTGAGAATCGGGCAGGATAGGTCAGGATTTTGATCTGTTGTTTAGAAGGTTGCTATGCTTCTGAGAACTAGACAATGAATAGGGATGACATAAGAAGAATTTATGCCTTTGAGATGTCATGTTGGAGAAGAGCACTGACTATCCCATGGGCAGACAAGAGAATAAACAGATCTGTCTTGGAGAGGGTGCAGCCAGAGTGCTCTTTAGAGGGGCTTGTTACTAGAAGGGGCTATTTCTCGGAGAGGGATATGATGCTCAGAAAGGCAGGTCAGTGAAGGAGAGGAAGACCCTCAACCAGGTGGATTGACCCAGAGACTGTCACAGTGGGCTCTAGTGCACCAGGCAGTGTGAGGATGGCACAGGATAGAACGGGGTTCAGACCCGGTCTTCATAGGGTTCCTAAATTTGTACTCAATTCGATGGCACCTAACAACAGCATGAGTCACAATCAACTAAACAGTGCCTAGCAACAAATATTTGTGGTTTTCTTCCTTTTTTTTTTTTTTTGGTGGTTATTTGCAGTCAGATTTTTTCTTCTTTTTTTACTGTGAAAAACATAGATGAGGGTACAAGCAGGTGAGGGTTGGGAGGAGAAGAGTGAGGATGGGCAGAGATGAAATCACAGGGCCACACAATTTGGTGGGGGGGGATAGGCAAAGGAAATGACAAAGATCTAGTGGGGACCAGAAGAGACAGGGTAATGGTAAACATATTCCAATGGTGATTATTTTTTTTTAATGAATTATCTAATTCACTTGTGGGTTTCTCATTTGGGAATAGGGCGGATTTTCTTCTTTTTTATTTTGATGAAAAGATTCATTTTCTGGGAGGTTAACCTATAAATTACTGTTTTATGCCCAAGTCTAAAACATTTCACTTCATCCTAGAGTTAGCTGCCTTGACTTCTCCATTTAGAAGTTCAGCAATCATGCTTCTTCCTCCCTCTTCTAGCATCACAGCTGTCCTCACTTGCTGAAACGCCAGCTCCCTCCGTTGAGTCTTGTAAGTTTATTTTGTGTATGTCTATGTCTTGGTGGGTCTCTGAGTGTGTGTGTGTATGTGACATGTGTTCATTTCAGGGCTGTTGTCTTTCATTGTTGACTCTCTGTTCAAAGAACTCCTCTTAGTATTTATTGTAAGACTGGTTTCATTTTCACCAATTCTCTTAATACTTACTTGTCTAGAAGCATGCTAATTTCACCATTGTGTTTGAGGGAAAATTTTTCTGGGTATAAAATTCTTGGTTGACATGTGATTTTCTTTCAGAGTTTCACAAACATCATTCCATTGTGTTGCCTGCAGAGATTCTGATGAAAAAAACGGAGCTGAGTTTTATTTTTTTCGCCTTTATAGGTAACAAGGTACAGCTGATTCAGGCCATACTTTTTTTTTTTTCAGGCCATACTCTTTTCAGTCACTTGCTATGCATCTGAGAGCTGCATAATGAACAAGGATGACAGAAGAAGAATTGATGCCCTTGAACTCTGGTTTTGGACAAGAGCAATGAATATCCCATGGACTGCCAAAAGAACAAACAGATATGTCTTGGAGAAGATGCAGCCAGAGTGCTTCTTGGAGGCAAAAATGGCAGGGCCTCATCTCACGGACTTTGGGCATGTTGCTAGGAGAGGTTATTCCTTGGAGAAAGACATCATGCTTGAAAAGGTGGTGAGACAGTGAGGGAGAGGAAGACCCTCAACCAGATGGACTGATCTCCGTCAGGGTACCCAGTGAGATAAAAGAACCCTGAACAGGGTGGTGGCCCATTGATCCAGGGACCGGCATCAGGTCAGGTAGGGAACAGGCCTAAGCTCCAGGAAGGAGTCTCTGAATGTAGGGCCGTGTGCACCCATCTGCCTTTGGCTCATCAATAACATATGATTAAACATGTTTCTGATATTATTTCCTTTCAGCTAAGAGCTATCTGACATCAACAGTCATATCATTTGTTCCACAACTTCTTTTGATCCACTTGAATTTCTGGCATTTCCCTACCAATGAACTGCTCTCGTCTTTTTTTTTTTTAAGATATAAAATTGTATTGAAAATCCACACTCATTACTGTTGAATTAAAACCAACTCATAGCTGACCCTCCACTGAGTTTACAAGCAGGAATTTTCCCATATTTCTTCTGAGGAACCTCTAGTCTCTAGTTGTCTTTTAAATAATATTTAGCAAAATTTTACTTCCATGTGATATCAGTGATACTCTTTGATAATTTCTTAATTCTGTTGGATTTTTTTAAATTGGTCACACATGCGTATCACTTCTAGTCTTGACCACGTAGCTGTGCCTTCCAAAATTTTGGCACAAACCAGTGAATACTGGTCATTCAGGGCTGTAACTGTTTGTGGCAACTCCTCAGTCGGTATTCCATTGATTCTTTTGTTTGTTTGGTTTTTCATTATACTGGTTTATTTACAAAAATTTAATACATTGTTTTCCAGACCAGGTTCTTCCAATTGCCCTTACCCTCCCCATCAAATTGATTAATCTACCATTATTAATCCACTACCACTACCAGCCCCACGAATCCTCATCCCTCTGCTTCCACCCTACCCCCACCTTGGATCCTCATACTTATTCTATAATAATGGTTTTATACAATATTTGTCCTTGTAGGACTGAGTCAGTTCACTCAGCATAATGCTCTCCAGTCCCTCCCAAGCTAGGTAATAATTTATAAAATCATTGCTCCTTCGTGCTGTGTAGTATTCCATTGTTTGTACCATAATATTTTCAATCCATTCGATTGTGGTTGGACATCTGGGCTGTTTCCATGTTCTTGCAATGGTGAATAAAGCTGCTATGAACATTGGTGTACAAATCTCCATTTGTCCTTCAGTTCTCATTTTCTCAGGATATACTCCAAACAGTGGAATAGCTGGGTCATATGGAATTTCTAGGTTCAGCTTTTTAAGGAAGCGCCAAACTGCCTTCCAGAATGGTTGAACCATTTTACAATCCCACCAACAAAGTATATGAGTTCCTATCTCACCACATCCTCTCCAACATTTATTACCTGCTCTTCTGTTAAACTTTGCCACTATTACTGGAATGAGATATCTCATTGTGATTTTTATTTGCATCTCTCTTATTACCAGTGATTTTGAGCATTTCTTCTTGTGTCTGTTGGCCATTTGAATATCTCCCTTTGTGAAAATTCTTTCCATGTCTTTTGCCCATTGGCAGTTGGGTTATCAGTCTTTTTCTTTTATTTCTTGTATAGGAGCATTCTGTATACTTTGATTATGAAATTCTTTTTTTTATTTTATTATTTTTGTGTGCATGTACCGTCAAATCAGATCTGACTGGTACAGGAGGAGATTGCCCCTCCTTCCCCCGCAGAGCATCTGGTGGATTCGAACCCTGCACCTTTGGGATTGTAGTTGCAGCTTCTTGCCACTAGGCCACCAGAGCTCCCGAAATTCTTATCTGAGATCGTATTACCAAATGTTTGTTCTCAGTCAGTAGGTTTTCTTTTCACCCTGTTGGAAAAAGTTTTTGTTACACAAAGGAATTTACTCTTTAGAAGGTCCCATTCATCAATTTCATCCTCTTCATATTGTACATTTCTGGCTACATTTGGCAATCTCTTTATACCGTAGACTAGGGCTTCTGAATTTGATCCCAATTTATCTCTTCTGAACTTTATGGTTTTGGGCTTTCCTCCCAGGTCTCTTATTGGTATTCCATTAATTCTTTAAGCTTTATTAGTTGTCAATTCCTTCAATCCAAACTGGACTTCTTCCTGTACCCCTTAGTTCTTGATTAGTGCTCTCTCTTTCTGCACCTGTTCTTTTAAAAAGAAAATTAAATTTAAAAAAAAATTTATTATTAATTTCCATTGAAAAACAAGGAACTCATGCAATATTATTCAAAATGGGTGACTCTGGAGGACATTATGCTGAGTGAAATATCTCAGTCACAAAAGGACAAATACTATATGGTGCCACTGTTGTAGAATGAGGCTGACATCAGGGTGAGGGTAAGACTGAGAAAAACTGGATAAATTATGTTTACTGCATTGAAGCCAATAAGGGAAAGAATAGTTTGAAAGTAATATATTTTAGGGAATTATGATTATCATAAGAGTCTGGAATGAGGGTTGCAGAGCGGAGTTTACTCGGGGTGGGGGTGGGGGTGGGGGTGTGCGGGGGGATTGTATACCAATGAAGGAGTTTTTCTTTTGCTTTTCAAGGAGAAGAGCGAACTGGGGATGGGGGCGTGGGCAGGGAGAAAAGTGCAACAGTGAATGAATGGAAATCCAAAATCTCTGTAGATGTTCATTGAAATTAATAAAAAAAATTTTAAAAATTATTATTAATTTCAATGAAAATTTACAGAGGCTTTGGATTTCCATTCATTCATTGATGCACTTTTCTCCCCTCCCAATCCTCCCCCTAGTACACTACCCTCTTGGAAAAGTAGAAGGAAAATTCTTTCATTGTTTTACAATCCCTCCCCCTAGGTCCTCTCCACTATGCAGCCTTCGCCCTGGACTCCTTTCATAACAAAAATACCGAATAACATATCCCTTTTAAACAGTTTTCTCCCTTATCTGTTTCAATGCAGTATACATTATTGAACCCATCTTTCTCAGTCTCCCCCAACCCCTATGTCAGTCCTGTTTTACAACAGTGGCACCATGCAATATTTGTCCTTTTGTGACTGAGATACTTCACTCAGCATAATGTCCTCCAGGATCACCCATTTTGAATAAAATTGCATGAGTTCCTTATTTTTCAATGCAGCGTAGTATTCCACTGTATGACTATACCACAGCTTCTCTATCCATTCATTTGTTGATGGGAAAAATTTTTAAAATTTATTTTTGTTGTTGTGTATCGTCAAATTGGATCCTACTGGCACAGGAGGAGATTGTTCCTCCTTCTCCAGAGGAACATTTGGTGGGTTAGAACTGCATACCTTCGGGATAGCAGTGCAGCTTCTTGCCGCTAGGCCACTAGAGCTTCTGCACATGTTCTGAAGAAGGTCCTTTGTTTCTGTGAGCATCTGCAGACCTCTTGTTCCTTGGAGAGTTGTGTGTGTCTTGGTCTCCCTAGTGGTGAGGAGCTTCCCAGTGCAGAGACTTGAATCCAGAAGGATGCACTCTACTCCTAGAGACTCTTTTGTGGTAATGCATTTCTGCTCTCTCCTTTTCTCTCTCTTAACTTAAAAGGTGATGCCAGCCACATCCTAAAGAAACTCTTTGCATCAGATATCAGGGCCATGATTGGATTAAGGATGTTACAACCACGTTTGGTCCTTTTACAATTGCATGATTTATCAGATCATAGAGGATCATTACAAAATGTCCATATCACATCATTAGGTATGTATGCATTGGAGCAGGAACAAAATCTAACACATGGCTCAACAATAGCCATGCCTTTTGTTCCCAAGAATTATTCAAGGATTTTACAAAATATTCTGGTGTTAATCTTCATCTTCTTTTTCCTGGTTATTCTGTAAGTAAAGCAATTAATAAATTTCTTTGCTCTAGGCAACTACATGCAACCAACCAATCACAGTTGATTATTCTTTAATATCTTTTTTTGGGGTGAGATACTTCAAATTCCTTTTGGTAAAGGGCACCGTGGTGGTTAGTAATCTCACTGTAGTTTCTTTCAAATAGTTGCAACCCCTCTTCCAAGATTACCAAGTTTCCCATTAACTTTGTTTCTTTCTTGGAATAACTACCCAAAGTCAGCTGCTCACCTCCCCTGCCTTTGGTCACGAGCTTTTTCACAGGTATCGTGGTGGCAGTGGAGGTAGAAAACTACATGACTACTCATTTTTCATTGGATTTTACATTGTTTGGTTCCTTTAAGGAGAGTTGGCCTTTGTCCTGGCAGAAGATCAAGAACTACAGCCTTCTGTGTGGATTGTATCTTAACATCAAGAAAACAAAGGTCCTCACTATAGGACCAACAGTCAACATTATGACAGTTGGAGAAAGAATAGAAGATGCAATGTGTTCCTCTTACTTGGATCAACAATCAATACCCTTGGTACCAGCACTTAGGAAATCAGTATTACATTGGGCAAGTCTGCTCTTAGGGACCTCTCCAAAATGCTAAAGAGCAAGGATGTCAGTTTGAAGACTAAGGTGCACCTGATTCAGGCCATGGTCTTCTCAGTCACCTGGTATGCATCAGAGAGTTGGACAATGAAGAAGAATGACAGAAGAACTGATGTCTTTGTGTTGGAGAAGAATGCTGAATAACCCATGTGCTGCCAAAAGAACAAACATAGATGTTTTGGAAAAGGTACAGCCAGAGTGTACCTTGGAGGTAGATTAGATGAACAAAGCTTCCTTCTGTCATTCTTTGAATATGTAACTAGACAAGGCTATTTCTTGGAGAGGGACATAATACTTGGAAAGACAGGAAGTCAGCAAAGGAGAGGAAGATTCTTAACAAGATGGCTTAACACAGTGACTTCAGCAATGGGCTCTAATGTGTCAGAGATGATGAGGATGGCACAGGATAGAGCAGGGTTCAGGTCTGCTATTCGTGGGGTCCCTTTGGGGTACTCAACTCAGTGGCACCTAACAACAACAATTATATCCTCTGGAGTCACAATGAGTCACATTTGAACTTAATGACAGTGGTTTGTGGTGGTGTTGTATTGGGGAGTTTTCATGTGTGTGTTTAAGTTAATCTTGACCCTTTGCTTAACAGAAGAAACTGAAGCCCACAGAGGGGTCATGATTTAGTTAAAATGTCAAGGGAATCAATCAGTAGCAGAACCAAGAAGAGAATCACAGTGTTCTGACTTTGTCACCCAGACTCTTTTTTTCTTTCTTTCTTGTTGTGTACCATCAAATCAGATCCAACTGGCATAGGAGGAGACTGCTCTTCCTTCTCCAGCGGTATTAGAACTGCATGCCTTAGGGGTTGCAGCATAGCTTCTTGCCAGTAGGCCACCAGAGCTTCCTACCAAGACTCTTTTCTAAGGACATCTGTATCCTGGATCTTCTGTTCACATGTTGCAATGACACAGCCTGAAAAGTCTTCTCCTCAATGAGAAAGCCAAGCAGAGGGGCCATGCGGAGGACTCCCATCCCTTAGAGCAGCCATGGAACTCTAAACTAGAGCGGAAGAAGGGTTTGACACTGTGTGTGTGTGTGTGTGTGTGTGTGTGTGTGTGTATACACTTGCTCGCATGTGTTAGGGAATAGGATGTGATCTCGACACATTTCCCAGTGGCAGGAAGTGACTGGAATCCACACTAGCCTGCGAGTCACAGAACAAGGGGTGCCTGGAAGGGGGCCAGAGGTATAGTAGGGCATAGGGCAGGAGGCAAGCACAGCAATCCATGCTGTGGGCGACCAGATCCTTCCGCCAGAGCTGGCTACTTCTGCCTTTGGAGAGACTTTCGTAATATCCCACTTGTGAGTGTGCGATGGTGATGTAAGAGGGGACCGCCTTGCTCAGCTCAGGATGGGTAAGGCAGCAAGCGCTCACACACTCACGTGTCGGTGCACAGAGAGGAAGCCCAGGCTGGGGAGCAGTGCAGCACATCACCCCCACACCAAGCTGACTGAGACCTGCCGTCTTTATGACAGGTGAGTGGCCACTGGAAGGGTCAGGGTGGAGCCCAGGTCTGGGGGGAGACTCGAGGAGGCAAAGGCATCCCTGGTCCCCTTTGACAGCCCTGGTCTAGGCTGCAATTCTGAGCACCAGCCTGGAGTTGGATTCTTCTTCTGAAGGACTTACTCTCCTTGTCTGGTCTTAGAGACCCTTGGCTTCCTCAGCTCCTGGAGGAGGTGGGGAGACTGAACCCAGAAACACACATGGTGGCCCCAATTTGTCCTGTACAGAGTCTAGTGTCTCTCTCCCCATCCTGTGTGTGAGGAGAGGTTTTGGTTTGGGGTGTCTGAGCTCCAAGGGGAGGAGACTGTAATTCTGAAGCATCTGTTCCTCCTATCTCCTGCTGGGTCTCTTGGTCAAAGGTTGGAGGTGATGGACCAGGATGGAGCTGGGCCAGGACAGACTACTAAGTTGGGCTTTGATTCCTAGACTTTACTAGAAGGAGGAGAGGACTACAGCAACTAGTTTTAGCTCTGGAGCTCCAGAAAAAAATCAAGTCACTCATCATGCCTCCTGGAACCCCTCACAGGTGACAGAGGCCCCCAAAGGCTAAGCAGACCCAGCTATGGCTCCATCTCCAACCCACCCAGCCCAGGGTCACAGCAAATCCCACCCAGAGAGACCAACTGGAGTGAGAAGACCACCATCCCAGACACAGAAGTGGTGGGAATACGTCAAACTTCTTGGGGTCTTTCAGAGCTGGTGGGATCATGTGAATGCTCATAGGCTGGGGGAAAGGAGGTGTCCACTACCATGACACGTCTTTCCAGCTCTTAGTAGATGTGACAGACAGCTGCGACTGCTTGCTTCCGGCTTCTATCCACAGTGCTTGCGGAGAGATGCTTAATATTTGTCTTAAAAATAGTGAATGGTTTCTAAATGAATCTCAGCTTTCCTGTGAGGGGAAAGAATCTGGGGTGAACTAGAATTGGGGTTTCAAGTATTAGTTCAGCATCAAAAAGACAATATTTAGACAAGGGTCTAAGGAGAGACGGAGGAGGGGACAAATTGATGTTTGGGACGCGACATCTTGCTCTTCCAGAAACTTTAGCAGATGCCTATTCAAGGTCCAGGTGGCGCTTGGGGAACCCCTAACCTCAGTGGATTCCAGCGGGGAAACCCTGTGGTCTGAGAAGGGATGGGGGCTGGTCCAAGGAGGGCTTTGAGGTTCTGCTGAGTCAGGACCTGTGAGAGGCAAGCTGGTCAGGTGAGGGGGGTGGGGGGAGCACAGAACGTGACAGTCGGAGAAAGCGGATCCACGGTGACTCAGCTAATCCTGCAGTTCCCCCCCACCCCCACCCCCCCCACACACCACACCCTCCCTGGCTTCAGGGTGGCAGCCGCGCTGGGCGGGTGGCTGGGCTCTGAGCCTGCTAGGGCTTGGCAGAGGCAGAGAGCTGCTTAGGCCCCAGCCCACCCATCCCTAGAGCCTTCCTGCTGAAGCTCCCCCCTAGCCTCCCCCTCCCCTTGCCTCCCCCAGGGCACGTTCAGCTTCCGGAAGCTGTGGGCTTTCACAGGGCCTGGCTTTCTCATGAGCATCGCTTTCTTGGACCCGGGAAACATCGAGTCAGATCTGCAAGCTGGAGCTGTGGCTGGATTCAAAGTGACTGAGCCCAGGGTTTGACAGGCCTATGGGGTCAGAGTGGGTGCAGACCCACAGCTTTCTCATTTCTTCAGGGTGGTCAGCAGGGCTGGGGCTCCTGGGAGCAGGTGTTGAGTTCAAGATGGGCCGGAACAGAAGCCCCAGGGAGGCCCTCCAGAGGGTGGAGTGACTGGCTTGAGAGTGGTCTTCCTGCTTCCTCTCCCCAACTCCCTCCCAAGGAGCGTCCTTGTTCCCACCAGCTGGGGTCACCTGATATGGTCTCTCTGCTCAAGGCACCTCCCTGCCTTCTCCACAGCTGCTCTGGGTGCTGCTGTGGGCCACAGTGTTGGGTTTGCTCTGCCAGCGGCTGGCAGCTCGGCTGGGCGTGGTGACAGGCAAGGACTTGGGCGAGATCTGTCATCTTTACTACCCTAAGGTGAGGTGGTGCTGGGTCCCACCAGGAAACAACCCCAGGTTCCAAATGCTGCCCAGTCATTTACAGCTTCCCTGATCAAATAAATCCATCTCATGTGGGTGTCACAAGTCCATTTTATGGATGAATAGACTGAGGACAGAAAACTAACAACTCATAGACTGAGAGAGACATTAGTGCCAAACTCATTTTATAGCCCAAACCAAAAACTCACGGCCTCGGAGCAGATTCCGACTGTGGGACTTTCCTCTGAGTTTCCAAGACTGTAAATCTTAATGTGTACAGACCTTTCTCTCTCGGAATAGCTGGCGGGTTCAAACTGTCAACGTCTTAGTTATCAGTCCAACACTTGTCCTAGTAGGATACCGGAGTTCCTTTCATTTTACAGAGAGAAATTAAAACCTAAGGGAATGAACAGTACAGGGTGAAAAAATAGGTAGACTTCATAAGGTAGCTCCAGTGGCTTAGTGATAAGGAATTGTGCTGTCAACCCAAAAGGATATGGTTCAAATCCACCAGCTGCTCTGCTGAAGAAAGATGGGCAATCTCCTTCTATGTGATTTACTGCCTCGAAAATCCACTAGAGGGTCAGCTATGAGCTGGTTCTGACTCGACAGTATATACAATTTAACTTATCTACTGAAATACATTTCTTGTATCATCATACTGACAACGAAGCTGGTCACTGGATGAGGAGAGCAATTGCACAGTGTCTACCTAGGAAAACAGACAGCAAATCACTAGCTACTTCAAAGGGATGAGATGCAGGCACTTAGTTGCAAAGACATTAGAAAGACTGGAAGGAGGAGAAGAGGAGAGATTTTTTTTCCAGACACCAGGGTTCTCCTGTACTTCTGCACAGCGGCCAAGAGCATCATTTACTGCCAACCTTCTGAGGGTCTCCATTGCCACCACTGCTAAAATGACCACCAGTGGTGCTGTGCCCGTTGCCACCACAGCCAGACACATCATGAGAACAGGAGAAACCTTTCTCCCACCTTTCAGTCCCCTGAAGTGTTTCCTGCACACACCTAACAGGCAGCAGCTGGCAGAGTTGTCTTGCAAATATAGTTTTCAGTCTTCTAGCCGAGCTGCATAATGCAGACTGGAAAGGGGGATGTGGTAGAGTTGGGAGACAGGAGATGGACAATGGGCATGGCCTCCATGTGGCTTCCTTCCCCCAACAGGTGCCCCGCACCTTGCTCTGGCTGACCATCGAGCTAGCCATTGTGGGCTCAGACATGCAGGAGGTCATTGGCACGGCTATCGCGTTCAATCTGCTCTCAACTGGACGGTACTGCCCTGAGGGCCCTCGGTTATACAACCTGGTTGAAGACAATTCTCACCTCTACCCTGTGCTTCGACCTTTCCCAGGTCCATTTCAACATGTAGCCAGCCCCTCTCTAACATAGAGCTAATGCCCTGTTTGCCAGATGGGTAAACTAGGGCTCAAAGATGTAAGGCAACTTGCCTAAAGTCATGCAGTACTGGAGTTGTGTAGACTTTAGGTCCACAGTCTATACTGCCTGCTATCTGAGTCCCCCTGCCTCCACCCAAGCCCGACTCTACCCTTCAATTGTCCTTGATTCCCCCCCCCCACCCCCATGCCTAGTACTCCCAGGGCTCTCTTCCTTAGCTCTCCAAGGCTTCTTGCTTGGGTCTCTGTCCCTAGGAGGCCAGATTCTGTCTCCATCACTGACAGTGGGTGGTCCAGACCCCTGGACCAGGCAGGGCTGACTCTAGTCACTCTGCTTTCAGAATCCCCCTCTGGGGTGGCGTCCTCATCACCATTGTGGACACCTTCCTCTTCCTCTTCCTTGATAACTACGGTGGGTCTCCTGGTGGGAGGGGCTGGGGTGGGACAGCTGGGCTAAGAGACATTTTAATGTAGGTCTGCTGGTGCTCACAAGGGTCAGGCTTCTTGGGTTCAAACCTGAGCTCAGTTACCCCAGCTTCTAACACCTTTTAGACTCTGTAACCTGGGGCTCATAACAGCACAGACACCATACGGCTGCTATGCAGAAGCCATGAGACAATCTAGACTCATACTGGACATAGTGCCTCAGCATGGCCCTCAAAACTGCTAACCATCAATAGTTACAATTGCTTGTTCTGTCCCGTTGCTCTAGGGTTGCGCAAACTAGAAGCCTTTTTTGGATTTCTCATTACCATCATGGCCTTGACCTTTGGCTATGAGGTGGGGAGCCAGAGATGCAAACGCAACTGAGGTCACCTCACCTGTCCCCATGCATATCTGAAACTCATCCCCCTGCACATCTGAGTAGCCCTTCACCATGTCCAGGAGCTGCCTGGACTGCAGGAAGTGGGAAGCGGGGGGGGGGGGGGGGGGAGAGTCATGAGGACGGGTGACCCTGGAGAGGTGGGCACCAGTAGGGTTTGACACTTGGCCTCACAGTGCTTCTCCCCACAGTATGTGGTGGCCCGTCCAGCGCAGGGAGCGCTCCTTCGAGGCCTGTTGCTGCCCTTGTGTTCGGGTTGTGGGCAGCCTGAGCTGCTGCAAGCCGTGGGCATTGTGGGTGCCATCATCATGCCTCACAACATCTACCTGCACTCTGCCCTGGTTAAGGTGAGTGGAGGTCCAGGGGGAGAGAGGCCCAGATCTCTAGGCTCCTTGCAGGCCCCAAGCCTGGAGCCCTTTGATGATTTTAGTGGGAAGAACATCATTCTCCACATTTTCACATATAGTAACACTGGCTGGCGCAGGAGTGAGGAAAAGACGAGGCTCCCGTCCTCATAGAGTTTGTAGTCTAGTAGAGGAGACGGATGAGCAAGTCAAGTAGGAAAGAATGATAGCTGGTGGCAGGGCACTCTGAAGAAATGAATGGAAGTCTAAAAGAAACCTTGGAGATGGTGTTCTGAAGAGGTGACCTCTGGGACTTGAAGGGTGTGAAGGAAGATCCAGGGAGAAGAAATCCCAAGCACTGGAGCAGTAAATGCAAAGGCCCTGAGGAAGCAATACATGGTATGTTTGAATTCCAACAGTGAATGAGAGGAGCATGCCAGGGGCCAAGGGTAGAGAGGGCAGGAGCCAAGACTCACAGGTCTCAAAGGCCAGGCCGCTGTCATTCACAGACGATCACCAAGGACGAGTGCAACAGCAGAGAAGTGGGAAGGGAATTCAGTGTCCTGCCTGTTCCAAATTGTCACACAGGGGGCTTTAGAGGTGTGAGGATGACATGGGGGTGGCTGTGATCAACTCTGGCTCTTCTCTCCCTGACCCCGCCCCCCAATCCTAGTCTCGAGAGATTGACCGGGCCAGCCGGGCAGACATCCGAGAAGCCAACATGTACTTCCTGATTGAGGCCACCATCGCTCTGTTTGTCTCCTTCTTCATCAACCTCTTTGTTATGGCCGTCTTCGGGCAGGCGTTCTACCACCAAACCAACCAGGCTGCGGTGAGGCAAACCCCCTCCTCACTCACTCCCTGCAAGCTGGCCCAGCACTGCAGCCACTAGTGCCGGGAGGGGGATGGGCTCTGCAACCCACCCAGTCGGGGGATATCACTGCCCTGGGCTAACCCTAGCGCCAAGCAGGCTCTTAGAGGGGCATGTCCACAGTGGGAGGTGCAAGGCATGGTCTTCCAATGGGAGCAAAGAGCTGACGCCCAGCGCAGTAAGCATTCCAGCAGCACCTAAATGAATGGGCAGGATTTGCAGGGCTAACTGCAGTAAGGGCTTCTAGGCAGAGGAGGCGCCCCACACGGCCTGCATTTGAGAAGGTGCAGAAAACAACGGTTCGCTGAGGTCCCTCTCCAGATGATCGTCAGTGTCAGCAACTAAGCTGTCATCCACTCACCAAATTTTTTTTTCAAGAAATCAAAAGATGTATTATTACATTGGGCAAATCTGTTGTCACTCACCAAATTTTTAACGAGCACTTGTTAGTACTAGCTCTGGTGGCCTAACGGAGAAGGAGTTGAGCTGCTAACCCAAAGGCGGGAGGTTCAAATCCAACAGCTGCTCTTCAAGAGAAAGATGGGCAGTCTCCTCCAACCCACTGCAGGGTCAGCTATGAGTCGATTCTGACTTGCAATGAGAATGCAAATGAAAAAGGCAGTGTCCTAGACCACGGAAATCAAGTAGTCAGTGATTCAAAGACCCTGCAGAAGCTTAAGTGGGTGCGGGAAAGCAGATAAAAGTAAGTGAACAAATAGATATACTAGAAAGCACCACTTGGAACTGATGCTGGAAAGGAAATAAGGGGCAGGAGAGGAAAGAATTGGAGGGAGAGGTTTGCATTGACACAGGTGGTCAGGAAAGGACTCTTGGAGGAAGTGACATTTGTGGGTGACATTCCCCACTACAACTACCCCCTCTTTGGGATTTTGGCTCTGACAGCTGCTGGTCATTGCTGAGTGCTTACACTGAACACTATAGAGGTAAGGATTGGCTGGTTTCTGGTGGCCACCGGCCATAAGACGGTAGGAGGTCACTGACCCTTGCTAGGCCATTGACTCTGCCTAGGTCTCATTCTGAGAGATGGCAAGACTTTGTCACTCCTACTTTGGGCATGGTTTCAAGAGGGACTAGTCCCTGATAAAGGACATCATGCTTGCAAAAGCAGATGGTCAGCAAAAAGATCAGAAGAGCCTCAGCGAGAGGAAGTGACTCAGGACTGCAACAATACGCAGAGCAGAGATTGTGAGGACGGCACGAGACCAGGAGGGCTCCGTCTGCGGAGCAGAAGGTGCTGTGAGTTGAAACCAGCTCAGTGGCACCTAACCGTGACAGGTCTCACTCTAATCCTTAGCCAAAGGGCGAAGTCTAAATAGTGGCACAAACGCCAGGTTGCCATGTGTAAGAAGAGAGGACAGGCGAGCTCTGGTGGCCTAGTTGCAAGAAGCTGCAACTACAGTCTCAGAGGTGCACGGTTCAAATCCACCAGATGCTCTGCTGGAGAAGGAGGAACAATCTCCTCCTGTACCAGTCAGATCTGATTTGACGGTACACACAAAAAATAATGAAATAAAAGAAATAAATAAAAAAAAAAAAGAAGAGAGGACAGTGGGTCAGCCTCATCGCATCTGGTCCATTGTCTGTGGACCAGATGTCTAAATCCACAAGAAGCTGGAAATTCAGGCCCTCGTTTGAAATTATCCCAGTTTGGGTGACAAAGTCAGATTGGGGGGCGGGGAAAGCATATGCACACATACGTCCATACACTCCTTTCATTCATTGCCATGGTCTCAGAACCAATTTGTAACTGACCTCTGACCCTCCAGGAGTTTTTCTGAAGCTGTAAATGGAAAGGTAGGAAATTGCCCATCTTTCTTCTGCTGAGCTGCTGGTGGAATCGAACCAGAGAGAAATGACAGCCTTAAGTTAGCAGCTCAACTCCCCACGGACTAGGCCCCCAGAACTCCATGTAAATGGCACAGTCAGCCCAGGGGCCATCAGTTTTGGACCCATCAATATCCTCTATGCTTGATGATCTGGTTTCCCACGACTGAATGTGCACGTCTTTATGTCTCTCCTCCTGACCCCGTGCCCGCAGTTCAACATCTGTGCCAACAGCAGCCTCCACAACTATGCCAAGATCTTCCCCCAGAATAACCTTACGGTGGCAGTGGACATCTACCAAGGGGTAAGATCCTGGCCAAGAAGACAGGGAACGGAGAGCAGTCTCTTCCCGGCAGCAACTACCCGGGGGCGGGGCCTGTGCACAATGGGGCGGGGCTGCACAACATGGGCGGACCTACACTAGATAGGGCGGGGCCTGCGCAGCACGAGGTGTGGCTTGAGGAGCGGGGCTGCGCTCCATGGGGCGGGGCCTGCACAGCTTGGGGGCGGGGCCTGTGGGGCGTGGCTTGAGTAGTGGGGCCAGGCCTGCCCAGCGAGAAGGACGGGGTCTGCACAGAGAAAGTAGTGGGGCCTGAGTCCCACACCTCTCTCTCCCGCAGGGTGTGATCCTGGGCTGCCTCTTCGGCCCTGCAGCCCTCTACATCTGGGCGGTGGGTCTGCTGGCAGCGGGACAGAGCTCCACCATGACCGGCACCTACGCGGGACAATTTGTGATGGAGGTGGGACCACGGGTCAGCCAAGGTCTGAGGAACACACACACACATAGTCCCCTCAGCCCCAAGGTTGCCATTATAAACCCCACTTTACAGATGAGAAAACTGAAGTTCAGAGTAGTGAGAGAACCTTTTCCCAAACCTGGTTAGTGGTCAGCTGTTGCCCTGGGAGGGGGATCAGACCATCCCTCTCCACCCATCCCCTTTTGCCAACGAGGAGCAGACTTGCCTCCCCCAACTTCACAGAAAGAAAACGAGGGAAACCCAGAGGCAAAGAGGTAGACTGAGGAGTTCCTCCCCTGGGATGCCCCAGCCCCACCCCCAGACCAAGATGTCCGCCCGATGCCACAGGGCTTCCTGGGACTCCGGTGGTCCCGCTTTGCCCGGGTCCTCCTCACCCGCTGCTGTGCCATCCTGCCCACGGTGCTAGTGGCCCTCTTCAGGGACCTGAGGGACCTCTCGGGCCTCAACGACCTTCTCAACGTGCTGCAGAGTCTGCTGGTGAGCTGGGGTCCCTCCTCCCTGGTGCTGAACAATGCAGGAGCCGCAGCAATCTCTCTGCGGAGCTTCTGCTCACCCCATGCCCACAGCCCTTAACGCCCCCTTCTACCGAAGACTGTGCTGCTCTTGCTGTGATGTGCCTCACTCACAGCTTATCCTCCAGCGAGCTCTCAAAGTCTGTAAATCCTTCTTTGAGGGAGACAGAGTGCCCAATTTTCTCCCATGAAGCAGCTGGTGGATTTGAACCACCTGCCTTTGGGTTGCCAGCACAACACTTTACTCAGTGAGCCATCACAGCTGTCAGGGAAGGCACACACATGCGGAGACTGGGCCCCAAGTGGTTAAGGAACTTGCCTAAGGCCTGGGTGGCCCCCTCCCCTCATCACTATAATGTCAGGGCAGTGTCTCAGCGGGTCACCCCTGTTGTCCCAGCTGCCCTTTGCTGTACTGCCTATCCTGACGTTCACCAGCATGCCTGCCCTCATGCACGAGTTTGCCAGTGGCCTGTGAGTATTCCCTCTGCCAAGCACCGTATTTGTGTTACCATCTTTAACCCTTGCCTCCACCCTGGGGTTGTGGTTGGTTATGTGCCATCCCTATGAATGACAGCTCTAAACTTAGCCCAATCCTGAGCCAACCTCACTATCTCCAACACTCCTAACCCCATTGTTACAGTCACTGTGTCCATCCGTCTCTTGAGGGTTTTCCTCTCTTGCACTGACCCTCCACCTTTTCAAGCATAGTGTCCTTCTCCAAGAGCTGGCCCCTCCTGACAACATGCTCAAAGTATGTGAGACAGTTTCACTATCCTTGCCTCCAAGGAGCATCCTGGTTTCACTTTCTCCAACACAGCTCTGTTCTCTTGGCAGTCCATGAGACATAGAGTACTCATCTCCAGCACCACAACTCAAAGCATTGATTCTTCTTCTGTCATCCTTAGTCACTGTCCAGGTTTCAGATACATGACCACTGAAAAGACCATGGCTTGGATCAGGCACACCTTAGTCTTTAGACTGACATCGTTGCTCTTTAACACTCTGGAGAGGTTCTTGACAGCAGAGGTCGAATCTCCAGTCACCATCCAATCAGATGAGATGATTGAGGCTCAGAGAGGTCCAGGCACCTATCTAGGGTCACACAGCCAGCAAATAAAGGAGTAAGGATTAGGACTGAGGGGTGCTTCTTCTGGTGTATGAGATCCCCACCTTCCTCTCTGACTGCATGCTTGCACATCCAACCAGTGAGGAGCCTGGAGAGCCGTAGAGGGAGGAGATGGGCGAGGGCCAGGGAGTCAGGCTTTGGTAAGTCCACCCTTCCCCTCTGCCCTTGTGTTCCCAGGCTGGCTGTGGGCACAGGAGGAAGAGGAGGGGTGGATGACCCAATTACATTCTGCTAGTCCTAAGATCCCTTTCCGTCCCTCAGGCTTAGTAAGGTCATCACTTCCTCCATCATGGCACTGGTCTGTGCCATCAACCTCTACTTCGTGGTCAGCTACCTACCGGATCTTCCCCACCCTGCCTACTTTGGTCTGGTAGCCCTGCTGGCCGTGGCCTACCTGGGCCTTATCATCTACCTGGTACCGTGGGGCCAAAGGGTGCCTTAGGCATTATGGGAACAAGGGAGTGACAGCTGGTGGGGGTGGGGGTGTTCCATGCTATGACTCTCACAGGGAGCCCCCAAAAAAATCCCCAACCGGACTCATTCACTGCCACCTCCTCCCCCAGGTCTGGACCTGTTGCATTGCTCATGGAGCAACCTTCCTGGCCCACAGCTCCCACCAACACTTCCTGTATGGGTTCTCTGAAGACGACAAGGGGAAAGGAGGGGCCGCTGGATGAGCCCCCCACGGGGCAGACGCCTGATCTGCTAACCTGGGCAGCAAGCAGGGGAACAGAGCCAGCAAGATGGCTTTCTGGAGGCAGCCCACCCGGGGTCCATAAGAGGACTGCTGCCAGCGAGCCTGGCCAAGGGCCTCTCTGTCTTCATCTGTAAAGTGGGAACAACTGCCCTGCAATGGATGTAAAACACTTTAGCACAGTGTCTTACAGGTGTTTGGTTTTTGTTGGGTTTTGGTTTTGTGGGTTTTTTTTTTTAAAGAGAACTATTTCTTGAGCAGCTTATAGGTGGGCCTTGACAAACCGACCCGGTGAGGGGGCTAGACACCAGTTGCAAACTGGCACTTTGAGTCTGTGAATGTTAAAAATCAGGTAGTGTCTCCTCCAAAAGAGCAGAGGAACGCGGGGCGTGGTGGGGCAGTAGAAGGGTGACTAACCCTCCTTGCTCTGGCTTTTGACCTAGTGGTCTCAGTCTTCTTGCCTGCCCTAAAGCAGTTTTTCCAGGTAGTAAAGCAGAGGCCCGGGTTCACCTCTCTCCAAACACCAGGTCATAAAGAGCCCAAGAGCCCATGCCTCCGAGGCCCAATTCATTTGTCATTTCTCCAGGGAACTGGACGTTCGGGACTCCCACGCGGAGCTGTTAACGCTCCCAGGACACCGGTTTCCAGCTCCCCCTAGGGGCAGGGACAGTCCCCAATGCCGGCATGCTTCGGCCCCTCAACCCTCAAGGCTTCCTGGGGGAGGAGAAAGCAGGCTCTTAGGTCTAAGCGTCCTGTGGTGCTGGAATCCGCCCCAGAGGAGAGAGAGGGGGGAAAGCTACGTGGGCGGGCGACCCGCGCGGTTCAGAGCGGCCAGACGCCCCTTCGCCTCGAGCAGGGGCAGCTCTTTATAGACGCTCCCTGGGCCGTTTCTAGGCTCCCCTAGATCCCTCCTCCTGTGGCCTTCGCTCCCTCGATTTCTTGCCCCTGAGCGGCCGAGGGGTACGTCTGGGAAAAGCCGCCTACCCTTTCCCGAGCTGAGCTGGGGTGCTGGCTTCTGACCCCTACTCGAACTCTCGGGGAGTCGGTGGGGTGGGCGGCGCGGCTTGGCGCCCTGGTTGGGGCGCTTGTTTGTGAGAAAAATTTCCTCTTTCTTAAAAGGGCTACGTTTCTAGTGGGGCCCGCATGGAGGGCTCACCTTTGGGCAGCAGCTGTAGGAGGGCGCTTGGGCGAAAGGGTCCCCCCCTGTCATCCTCGAACAGGACTTTGCAGATGAGGCCCACGCGCGCCGACCGGAGGCTATGGATGGGGGCAGGGGCATAGTGTAGAAAGACATCTTCCAGATCCTTCTCTACCTCTGGCCCAGCCCTACTCCCTGGTCAGTTTTCTGGTCATTAATTTGGCGCTACATCCTGTGCTAGATCGGTGGAAGGAGAACGTCCTGAAGGAAAAATGACAGGGCAGCTCTCTAGGAGCTCGGTGCAGTGGGGGAGACAGCTACAGAAGTAATTCCCACAACTGTCTATCAGGTCGCTTCGGACCCAGGCAGGGGCGTGCGGGGCAGAGCCGTGGGAGGGGGGGGGGCGAAATACTGCTCCGCTGGGAGGGTTTTAAAAACAGTAGAAGAGGGGGCGGGAGGACCTTGGGGGAACAAGCCTGCTGGGAATGGTGTCCCCCATACAAAAGGGTACAGACAAGAAACTGAATTCTTATATTGGGGAAGGCAGGTTGTAAGAGCAAGCTAGTCATAGATCTGTTAAGCCTAGGACTCAGGGCTCCAAGCAAAGGAGATAGAAAGGGGGGGCCAGGGGGCTGGCTAGGAGCCGCAGAGGGTTAATGGGGGCAGGCCAAGGTCAGCCATTATGCACAGAGAGATTTCTAGATTCTTTCTCCTGGCCCCCCTCCTCCTGAGGTGTGAGCGGTTGCACAGTTCCACTCCTGGATGCACCTGGTCAGCCTCTCAGAAAGGGAGCAGCTTCAGTAAGTGCAGGTGGAGCTCTGCTGGCTTCTTGTTGTTATGTGCTGTTGAGTCGCTTATGACTCACAGCGACCCTGTGTACAACAGCCCTAAACCCTGCTCTGTCCTGTGCCAATCGTACTGTCTCTGACACACCCATCCCGATTACCCCAGTCACTGAATCATAGAGGGTCTTCCCCTCCTGTGCCATCCCTCCACCCTCCCAAGCATGATGTCCCTCTCCAAGGACCTGTCCCTCCTTGCCTCCAAGAAGTAGCCTGGTTTAACTCCAGGATGAATCTATTTGTTTTCTTGGCAGTCCATGGTCCATTCAGTACTCTTCTCCAGCACCACAGCTCAAAGGCATCAATTCTCCTTCTATCCTCCCTAGTCACTGTCCAACTCTCTGATACATAACAAGTGATTGCAAAGACCATAGCCTGTATCAGATGCACCTTAGTTTCCAGAGTGACCTTAACAGCACACCTTCCCATCGCAATACATTTTTTTTATTTCTTGGCTGCTGGTGCCAAAAGTGTTGACCGTGGAGCCAAGCAAACTAAAGTTGTTAACAATCTCAATCTCTTTACCATCCATCCTGATGCTGCCAATTGGTCCAGTGGTGAGAATCTTTGTCTTCTTGACATTGAGCCTCAATCCATACTGAAGGCTGCAGTTCTTGACCTTCTGCAGCAAGTGCATCAGGTCCTCCTCAGTTTCAGCAAGCAGGGTTGTGTCATCTGCATAACGCAGACTGTTACTAGATCTCCCACCAATCCTGAGGCCACACTTCTCCTGATAGAGCCCAGCCTCTCGGATAATCTGTTCTGCATACAGGTTGAAAAGGTATTCTGCTGGCTTAGTGGTAAGAAATTGCACCGCCAAACCAAAGGCAAGTGGTTCAAACCCACCAACTGTTCACGCGGTTGGGGGGGGGGGTGTTTGTAAATAGGAAATCGCCTCCCTGTTTCTGGAATCCCTTTGGAAGGTCAGCTAGGGTCACATCTGACTGGGCAGCACAGGCCGTCCCCACCACTGGGGCCCTGAGGGCCTGGCGCCCCAACCAATGGGGCCCGGAGCTCCTGCCCGGCCTTCTGCACAGTCCCGTGAGACTTCCCTTAAAGTGGGTTCTTCCCAGGCCCGTTTGGAAGACAGAAAACAGAGGTGCTGGGTGGAAAAGACATTTGTCCTCAGTAGCCACAGGGAGTCAGGCACCCAGCTTTCCTGACTCAGTCCCGAGAGACCAGGATCCTCCTGAAGGTGCAAACGGAGAATAGACTCAAATAAACGTGGATAATACATTCAAATAAACGTGTAAAGCGGTCTCCAGATGTTGTGGTGGGAGGGGTTGTGGTGGTAAAAGCAGGGCGCCCACTCCAGCGGCTTCTGCAAAACTTACATCAGCTCCCCTGTCCCCAAAAGGCCTGCAGGGCCCTCATTCACCTCCCTAGCGAACCCCACAGCCTCGCCTGAGGAAGATTACTCCAGATTATTAGGCCCAAGGTGCGTTTCCGGGCAGCCTTGGTGGGGAGAAGGAAGGTCGCCCCCCCTGGGAGAAGGGCCCGCACCAGCAAAGGCTTGGAGGTGACTGGAGAGGTGTGAAGGCTCCAGGGGTGAGCAATCCCATCTGCTCAGGGTGGCCCCGTTGGTCTCATCCCTCTTAGCTCCTCAGACCCCTCACAAACGGGGAATCGGAGTGCCCTCTCCCCCAGAGAGGAAAGCGGGCGCAGGGAAGAGGTCAGGCTTGGGGTCCCCTCGGCCTTCGAAACGCATTTCCTGTGGGGTGAGTGCGGCCAGCGCATCCCGAGATAAAGCTGGAGGCCCGCCCCGGGGCCCTCCCCTCCTGCGAGCTCAGTTTCCATATCTGTGAAATGGGATCAGATCGGGTGGGTTCGTTCTGAGATAAGAGGGGAAGAGTACAGACAGCGGGAGCGGGCCCCAGGCGAAGGGCTGGCGGCGCTGTCGCCAGTCGGTGGATGAAGAAGCGCAGTGATGGCACGTGGGGACGCCGAGCTGCAGGAGGCGGGCGGGCCGAGGGC
>NW_006399856.1:629432-638693 GCF_000299155.1 Elephantulus edwardii | reverse complement strand
GGTGAAGGCTCGGCGTCATTTTTTATAGTGCACAACGAAGAGTAATCACAAAGAAAAGGTGTTTCCTAACGTCTTCCAGTTCAGTCCCCAGTCTCCACGGCGCGTGACGCGGGAGTTTTCCCCGCTAAAACAGGGTCGTTAGCGGCCAGGACAGGCCCCTCACATTCCTGGGACGAGGGGGCCAGTTTTCACTATTTGAAGCCTGAGGCCCCCACGGTCGGGCACAGATCCCGTACTGACGGGGCGCCCAGTGTGTGCGGGGTTCCCGGGAATACGAACGAGTCTCAAGCAGAGGACCCTGCCTCCCTATAGTCAGAGGACAAGTTGCAAAAGCTGCTTGGACAAGGTGGCATTTCATCGAGAGCTAAGCGATTTGGCTTCACACAAGAAGGGGCTCTCGAGGTGGAGAGAACCGTGCGCACGAGGGTCCCGAGAGAGCACAGCGCTCGGCTCTGGTTCGCGGGAAGGCGAGGTGGCCGGCGTGAGCGCGCGGAGAGCCAGATGGAATTTAGCAGGGAACATCCTAGGGCAGAGTTGGAATTTTTCTACCCTACAGACCCCAACACTTGACAGCACCTAACGACAAACCCAAGTCACCCAGCCCCGAGACTGTAGTGCTGGCGAGAGCCAGAGTCTGTTAGCAGCAGAGTTCTATCTGGAGCTAGTACACATTCACAACTTCCCTTTGACCACCAGGCTGAAAAATAGACCCATACTACAGATGTGATCCCCGATCCCCAGAAAAGTAAACAGAGAAGCAGTTAAGTCTCCAGCCCTCGGAATGTGCAGAGGTGGGGCTGAGCCGCACCCCCTCCCCCCGGCCGTGGGCGCTGCAGCGGGGCGGGCTCTGGCCGTGGACGCCCCGCGGCCTGGAACGGTGGGCCGGCCGCCGGCCCTGCCACGCAGCCGCAAAGGCTCGGCCCCGCGGGCGGGCGGCAGGAAAGGAGGCGACGCCCCCTGAAGCGCGGCAGGAACCCGGCCGGACCCGCCTCCCCCGCTCGCTTAGCCGCGCCGGCCCCAGAAGTGATGAAAGCGGCGGCCGAGTCCAGGTCACGCCGAAGCCGTTGCCCTTTTAAGGGGGAGCCTTGAAACAGCGCCCGGGTTCCATGTTTGCATCCGCCTCGCGGGGAGGAAACTCCATGTTGTAACAAAGTTTCCTCCGCGCCCCCTCCCTCCCCCTCCCCCTTCGAGTCTGTCTCCCCTCCCCTCAGAAGCTCGCGGGGATCCCTCCCTCCCACCCCTCCCCTCCCCCCCGCGCCCCGATTCCGGCCCGAGCCGGGGGGGAGGCCGGGCGCCCGGGCCAGAGGCCGGCCGGAGCGGAGCGCGCCCGGCCCCATGGACAGCTCGGCCGTCATTACTCAAATCAGCAAGGAGGAGGCGCGGGGCCCGCTGCGAGGCAAAGGTACGGGGGCCGCGGGCGGGGACCGGAGCCAGACGCCTCGAGAGGGAGGGTGAGGGGGCCGGGACCCTTCCCAGGCCACGGGCGGCGCCCGTCTCAGTCCAGCCGGATCCCTGGCGGGAGCTCCAGCTCAAAAGAGAGCGAGGAGGGAGTTCAAACTTGCGGAGGATCAGAGACGCAGGGCGGGGCCTCGCGCATTTGGGGTGCCTCGGTCTTCATAAGTGGGGAAACTGAGTCAGGGTAGTGCAGACTTCTTCGGGGTCTACTGGGCTGGCAGCGCGCGGTGCCCTAGGTCTAGTCTGCCCCTCCGCATCGTGCCCCCCCCCCAGCCCCGCGCACATTGGCGCCAATGGAGCTGGGGGGGGGGTTGAGGAGGGCGTCTTGAGGCCACCCGCCGAGACTCCGCCCCCTCTGGGTTGCGGTCTGATTGAGAGAGGGGGCGTCGAGGTGACAGTGGGCTGGAAGGGTTTAAAGGATCTCCCGCTAACACGCAGCCACACTCCCCACAAAACTTCAGCGTCTCCCGTGGAATTGTCGAGCTCATTCGAGGGGTTGCATTTCGAGGGGCTGCCTGTCTCCTGCGGGAGAGACTTGCACGGGCTGGGCACGCGGCGTCCCCGTTGCAGGCCCGTGGGCGCCGGGCCTGTGCACACTTGCAGCGACCTGGGCAGCCGCCCTGCCCAGCCTGGGCCCCAGGGGCTGGCCTGTGCTGCGTGGAGCCTCTGCCCACCCCTGCCCCGGTGTTGACCTTAGGAGCTCGGCAGCCCCCTTTCAAGTTTGCCCACCCCCTCCCTCCTGGTCCTAGTCTTGCTCTGGGACTCGGGATGGGAGAGTGTGTCTGTGTGTGTGTGTGTCTGTCAATCATTCTCTCCAGGTTAGGGGGGCGGAGCCGACAAGCTTAGGGAACACAGGCTCCCAGCTGCACGCACGGCAGCCAGCGTCGCTGCCCCCACCCCTTGCTTCTGGGTTCAGCCTTTTTTGAGGACTCGACCCGGTTTGGTGGGGGACTGGGAAGCAGGCCCCAGTTTGGCACTTCTTGGCAGGAGGCCCCCTGGGGTGGGCTGAGTGGCTGGAGGCCTCCCCAGTGGGGCTGAGCACTTAGCAGTATTTCACCTGAGTCACACTGGAGGTTGTGCCTCTTCTTCTGGTAATCCATCTCCTAGCTCTTAACGGTGTGGAGTGTATGGAGAGGTCGCGGCCAGAACTGGCTGGCAAAGCCCCTTTCCCGTAATGTGCCTTCGGGTGAAGAGGGGAAGCCCTCCCAGTTGAGGGAAAAGTGCCCCGCATCTGGGAACACCTCTCCAGGCCCCACCTTGGACGTCTTTGCTTCAGGTGACCAGAAGTCAGCAGCTTCCCAGAAGCCTCGGGGCAGGGGTATCTTCCACTCAATCTTCTGCTGCGTGTGTCGCGATGATGCTGAGGCTCTGCCCGCCCACAGCGGGGCGCCACTGCTCGTGGAGGAGAATGGCGCTGTCCCCAAGGTGTGTGACAGGCAGGTGGAGGCTGCAGGGACACCTGGGATGTTTCAGGCTCTCTCTGCCGGAGGCCCTGGGAGAGACCAAGGAGGGTGGGAAGTGGGGTTCTCCCTGCCAGCCCCAAGCCTCACTCTGTGAGCCTCAGAATGGCTGCCCTCTGAGCGCATCTCTAAAGTCCTTGGCTTAACAGGTGGGAAAATGAGGCTCAGGTGCTAGAGTTTCAGGAGCCAAGCTGGTCTCACCTCAGTCTTCCTGGGGCTCTGGGAATAAAGGTGGGGAAGGGGAGACGGTACATAAAGAAATAACTGGCTTGCAAGGCATGTCCCAGCCAGCCCTACCCCTCCCCATAGCAGACCCCTGTCCAATACCTGCTCCCGGAGGCCAAGGCCCAGGACTCAGACAAGATCTGCGTGGTCATCGATCTGGACGAGACGCTGGTACACAGCTCCTTCAAGGTGGGCCCAGCTAGCAGCCTTCAGCCTTTCTGCCCTGGCCTGGGAGGGGGGGGCCTAGGCTAGGTCATGGCCCCAGGGGACTTGTCGGCCACCTCCAGCCTCTGTTTGCTTCCCCTCAGCCTGTGAACAACGCTGACTTCATCATTCCGGTGGAGATCGATGGAGTGGTTCACCAGGTGAGGCCAACGGAAGAGGTGGGGACGGGGCTTTGATAGAGGCCCAGAGAGGGTGCCGGGCTTGCTAAAGGCCACACAGACCCTGGAGACTTGCCGGACTCCTGGGCCTGCAGAGTTGGGGTTCCTCTTAATCCTTCCCCCAAGCTCCCTGCCATGCCCCCTTGCCCCACCCTGCCCGGGACCCAGTTCAAGTAATTCAGGATAGGTTGTGTGCTGTCCAGCCTGTTCTCCATTACTTGGCTCGGGGGCCGGTGCCCTGCAGCCCTGGGGTGAGGGGGCCACTCCTAGCCCCTGTATTTGCCTGAGGGACCAGGAATTAGTGATCGCTTAGAAGGATTACCCAGAAGCTATGTTCATTTTCATTTTGGGAGAAGACAGAAAGCGTCCCCTGGGGCACTTGGGAGAGTCTGGCCAAACTGAGCCTGCAGGCGCTGGGACCAGCTCCCTTCTGTGTCCCTCTGCTCCCTACCACCTGCCCTCCCAACCCTCAGCCTGCCCCCAGGTCCTCCCTGGCCTGGTGGGCAGCAGCCGCCTCACTGGCCCACCCCCCAGGTCTATGTGTTGAAGAGGCCTCACGTGGATGAGTTCCTGCAGCGGATGGGTGAGCTCTTTGAGTGCGTGCTTTTCACTGCCAGTCTCGCCAAGGTGAGTCCTCACCTTCCTGAGGGGTCCTCGCACCCAGCCCCAGGGCACAGCTGGGCCTCAGCGTGACCCACCTCTCCCCATCTCCAGTACGCAGACCCCGTAGCGGACCTGCTGGACAAGTGGGGGGCCTTCCGGGCCCGGCTGTTCCGGGAATCCTGCGTCTTCCACCGTGGGAACTACGTGAAGGATCTGAGCCGGCTGGGCCGAGACCTGCGGCGGGTGCTCATCCTGGATAACTCGCCTGCCTCCTACGTCTTCCACCCGGACAACGCAGTGAGTGCCGGGGGTGGGCCGAGCGAGGCCCGAGGAAGGTCCAGCATCTGGGGCCAGCTCCTCCCCGCCCTCTTGTCAGGGTCCACTCCCTTTGGGCCCTCTGCCTTCGCCACCTGAGCATCCTGGGACTGGAGTAGAAGGCTTCCCCGAAGGCCTTGGACCCCTATGTGGAACAGGAGCCGTTTCAGTCTCCCACACTCTGTGCTGTGATCTCTGAGCGGGCCTCGGAATCAGATCGAGCAGGTCCTGATTGGGCTTTTGCTCGAATGAAGTAGAATAGAAAGTATTGGGGTGCTTTCAGGTTAGTACAGTGTCTTGTAAAACTTGTTCTGCTTCACACGCGTTACCGAAAAAGTTTGAAAGCTGTGGGTGAGGGGAGCTGGCTCTTTGGGGAGGGGTTTCCAGGTCCCCAGGAGGTGCTGAGGGATAACCTGGATAGTTCCCACCCATGGCTACATGTGCCCTTCACCACCTCCCTCCTGCCTCCCCAGGTACCAGTGGCCTCGTGGTTTGATAACATGAGTGACACAGAGCTCCACGACCTCCTCCCCTTCTTCGAGCAACTCAGCCGCGTGGATGACGTGTACTCGGTGCTCAGGCAGCCTCGGCCTGGGAGCTAGTGAGGCCAGAGGGGGCCTGGACTTGCCCTTGGCCGCGGCCACACCTCCTCACTCTCGGACTTGGCAGCGCTCACTGCTCCATAAGAAAACCCATGAGCCAACACACTCAGTGCCAGGGGAGCGTGTGCCTCCCTAACCAGCCTGGCCTGGCTGCCGAGGGAGCTGCAGCAGGCACCGAGGGCAGTGAGCCCTGGGGTCCCCATATCAGTGCCTTAGAAGCCCCTGCGCCTTGGGGGCAGGTCTCATGTGCCACCACCCCCACCCCCTTTTTTCTTCTTCTCCGTGCTGCCATGTTTATCTGCTGCCAAATTGGGCCCTGGGCCCCTTCCGGTTCTGCTCTCTTGGGAGGCAGGGCTCCTACTGCCCCCACCTTGGCCCCTAGCCTGGGAACAGTGGACACAAGTGCCTTGCATAGAGCCCCTCATTGCTCCCAGCTTTTCTGGGGGCACTGGGCTGGGCAGCTCTTTGCAATCCAAGCTGGCTGGAAACAGCTCTCTCGTCCTCCCGCACCCCTTCCATGGGCCCCAGTACTGCCCCACCTGTCTGCCCAAAGGGCTCAACTCTCACCACCTGTGAAGGGAACTCAGGCTGTCTTTCTTTCGGACTTGCATCTTCTTCAGGGTCGAGGTCTGCCCTCCTTTCCCCTCCCCTCCCAGTCCCCTGCTTGTCACATCTGCCTTAACCTCCTGTGACCAGGCCCCCAAGGGCTCGGCTCCCCTAGCTGTGAGTGGGGTTATAGCAGTACCCCCCATGCGGTGCCATATAAATATGTATATGTGTATATAAGTTTTTAGGAGAGGGCAGATGGAGGGGCTCTGTAGAGACACCCCTCTCTCATCCCTTTCCTGGGCCCAGAAATTATGGGACGGGAGGGAAAGGATTTTTACATTTTTTAAATGGCTATTTTTCTGAATGAAACAATCTGGGCCCATGTGCCTCAGCCCAGTCTTCTGCCCCTCACTCCCCCTTTGCTCTCTTCATCCATGGAAAAGTCATTTTTTGAGCACCATTTCTGCCAGCACTGTATGAGGTCCACCAGCTGAGTGAGGGGACCTGTACACCACATAACAGGTGCCTCCCCCACCCAGCCCACACGTCACTGGTGCCTTTGGGATGGATCTGCAGGAGGTAGGACCCTTCTTGGGCTTGGGGGATTTCCAGGAAGCCTGACCACGCTGTCCCTGTCTCCTCCGTGCCATTCCAGCCTCTGCAGCCCCTGCCTCATCCTCTGCTGGCTGGGGGCTGCTCCCAGGACTGGAGCCTTCTGGCTCTTCTATCTGGAGCCCTTCCCCCCTACATGCTGTATCTGGAGATCATAGCCTTGGGCTCTCCCAGGGCCTAACGGTTAATGGGACCTACAAACCAGTGCCAAGGGGGGTGTCAGTTGGAGAAGTTCTTGTGTTCCCGCCCCCCTCACAGAAAGCTCGTGCATGGGCAGAGGCTGGTTGGCCGAGGCAGGTGGTCTGCTCATTTTTAAGTGCCTTCTATGTGACAGCCCAACAATATATGAGAACTAAAGCCAGACCCCCCCCTAATCCTGCCTTTGTGGTTTTTGGGGGCCAGGGTTGAGTAGGGGTGATAATGATTCTTGTAGCCATGTCTCTTGAGGCCTCACCTTGATGTGGGTGTGGAGGGGTGGCCCCAGCCTCATCCCACACAGGGCCTTCCGGTGTGATTGCCGCACACGCTAACTTGACATCCCATCTGGTATTTAATTCCCTTTTCCTGGGCACTAGGCGCTCTGGTGGCCTAGCTGCAAGGAACTGTGCTGCAATGAGGGCACAGGGTTCGAGACCACCAGCTGCTCTGTGGGAGAAGGATGGGCAAGCTCCACCCTTTCGAGCCGCAGGGTCAGCTGTGGGTCGGTTAGCTCAGACCTGCACACCAGCAGCTGGCGGGACAGAGACCTGGCGATCCTCATCCCTGAAGATTATACCTCTATGAAGGTAGCTTTCCCTGACAGGCGGTGCTGGAAGTTGTGATTCGCTGCAGTTATTGAAGCCACGACTTGATAAATACTAGCTACAAAGCAGGGAAGCGCCTGTGGCAGAGGGGTCCCAGGGACCTCCTTTGGAAAGGAGAAGAGTGTGGTCGCTGCCCCCCAAACCCAGTGTGCAGGGAGGGACTGGGGACCCCCCGCAGGGGCGAGGAGGGGGTCGTGGGAGAGTTACAGGGAACCGGAGTTCATGCACAACGATCTTTGTGCAGCTCTGATGTGGGCTGGGCAGAGAGGGCGCAGCCCCCCACCGCTGCGCGGGCCCGGGGTCGCCAAGTTCACGGTCAGGTTCAGGCTGGGGCTGGGCCTCGGCCCCGCCCGGTGCCTCCCCGCCCCCTGGCCGCACTCTGGCCACTCGCCTGTGGCCGCACCCTGGCCCGAGCCTCCGCCCCACTTCCTGCCCCCGCCCTGCGGCTCTGGCAACACTTCCTTTTCAAAATGCGGCCGCCCCGGGGGCCGGCAGGAAGTGTCCGCCCTCCCCTCCCGGCCCCGCTGCCCTGCGGCGCGCCTTTCCTTCCCACGGTGTCCACTAGGGGCCTCTGTCCCCTGGGCGCCCGGGATCCCCGCACGCCCTCCCTTGCCGACCCCACCCTGTCATACACATGACCCCCTCACATCACCCCAGGGACTGGAAAAAGCGGGCCCACATCAGTCACCCCTCAGCCCACGCACAGGCGGGGCAGGGAGTGCCCAGCCCCCGGTTCCGCCCTTCATCTGCCCTCTCCGCTCCTCAAGTCGAGCCCCAAGCCAGCCACTTCCTGGGACCCCAGATTCCTCTCTGTCCCCGCCAGGCCGCATTCGGAAATCTGCGGTGTGACAGTCCCCACTTCTACCACTCCATCAATCAGCTTCCCAGGTAGAAAAAAGCTAGGGAACTCACATGAGAAGAGACCTCAGTTCCTCTTAGCATCAGCTCCGTTGTGGGCCTGAGGCAGAGCCCCTGTGGGGTTCATGCGGCGTCCTGGCTCTATTTCCTGCTCTCCATGCAAACCTTGGTCATTCCAAGATTTGCATCAACGCAGAGGAGACGTCCAGGCTCCCAACTATGAAAGAGACCACAGTCAGCCACCACTCACTCCCCAACTCCAGCAACACAGGGTTCAACCTCAAGTGTTGGGTGCTCTGTCAAGGCAGGGTGCCAGGAACAGGGACACCGCAAAGAGTGTGCCACTGAGTCTGCTCTCTAGGAACTCACACTCTAGTGAGAGAAGGGAAAATAATACGAATGGGAATCCTGACTGAAGTGCAGTAAAAGAGTTACAGAGTAGAAGGCAGATTTCACACAATGGAAGACTGTATGTGTCAGACTGTGACCTTGGAGGGTGGGGGGCTGGAAACATTTCTCATATTGTTATGTTGTTGATTGGTGACTAGTCGGCCATGACTCATAGTGACCCTATGAATAATAGGCCTGAAGCCTTTCTAGAACTATCGTCTTTTCTCCAAGTTCTTAGAGTTTTCCAGAGGCATGTGGTTTAGGAAGTGGATGCTACTCCTGAATGTGGTTGAGGAAGTGGATGCCACTCCTGCTTCTAAATTCTTAAATTAGAAGGTTGGAAAGGAGAGATTCGGGTGAAGGTGACCCGAACAACCAGAGGAAGTGCCATGAGCAAAGCCTTCCAGAAGCAGCCTGGTATGGAACAGTTGGGAGCAGACAAATGTTGGAATTGCATACAGGGAGGAGGGGAGAGAAGGAGGAGAGGCTGCATAGAGCAGAAGAGGCCACCTCACGATGATCTGTAGTCTGCAAACTGCAATGCCTGGTGCGTATATTTCAAATACCAGCAGACATAACAATCCATGATGGATAGGCCATAGTGGATCCTCCAGAAAGAAGGCTACGAAAGATGAGGAAGAAAGGGCTGGCGATCTTCCAACAACCATCTAATGTAAACCTTATAGACCCAACAGAAGTAGTTGTATCTCATGAGTAATTTATGCCTGCCTTGAGCCTTCTGCTTCCTCTGTGATTTATCTGTGAGGAATCAAATTGACAAGAAGAAGCCTCTTCAAACGCACTCATAGTGACTCTACATTGCGTTTTCCAGGTTGTAAATAATAATAGGAGGAGACTGCCCATCTTTCTCTTGCATTTGAGCCACAGGGTGCATAAGATTTCATTAGCAACACAACTTGCTACAGAAATGTAGGAATTTTCAATATTGTTAATATCACAGACAAGGAAAATATTTCTTTTTTTTTTCTTTTTTTTTTTCTATAAT
>NW_006399856.1:621668-623002 GCF_000299155.1 Elephantulus edwardii | reverse complement strand
GCTCCTCTGGAGTTCCACGGCAGGTGGCTGGCTGCTGCTCTCCCCGGGTCTCTTCCGGGTCCCTCTCGCGGCGTTCCCTGGTCTGGCGGCGGCGTTCCCGGTCAAGATTACTAAAAATGACTGGAGCAATACATCCACAGGGAACTGCTAGAAATTCATGTTGGATTCAGAAGAGACTCTGGGCGAAAAGATGTAACTGCTGAGGCCAAATAAATCTTGGCTGATAGCAGAGAATACTAGAGAGATGTTTTTACTTGCATTAGCTGTGCAAAAGTATTTGTGCAGATAATAAATTATGGATAATATATTTATGAATTACGTCATTGCTTATAAGAGATTGGTTAAATAAATCTGACTTTATCTATACCAGAGGGTGTTTGAAGTCAGGAAGCACAATGAGATGGAAATATACGAGCTGACGTAGAATGATCTCCAAGGCCTCACTGGAGAGAAAATGAGGCAAAGAAAGTTTAATAATAATGATATTGGTCTTGTCCTGCTGTGGAGAAACGTATAGACAAATAAGTACAGATACTTTTATATCCTGATGAGTCTTCCTCCAAAACTGACCTTCTCCTCATAGAGTCCAGCCTTTGGATAATCTGTTCTGCATATAGAAATTTAAAAGATATGGAGATAGGACACATCCCTGGCATACACCCTTCCCTATTTTGAACCATGCAGTGTTTCCTTGCTCTGTTCTGATGACTGCCTCTTGGTCCAAGTATAGGTTTCACATAAGCATGATCAAGTGGTCTGGAATTCTCATTCTTCTCAGAGTCAGCCATAGATTTTTGTGGTCCACACAGTCAAATGCCTTTGCATAGTCAATGAAACATAGACAGACATTGCTCTGGTACTCTCTGCTTTCAGCCAAAATCCATCTAACATTAGCTACAATATCCCTAGTACCACAGCCTCTTCTAAACCCAGCCTGGCCTTCTGGCAGTTCTCTGTTGATGTGCTGTTTCTGTCGTTTTGTTTTTTTTTAAAGATCTTTATTATTTTTATTTTTGTGTGTGGTCCCGTCAAATCAGATCTGACAGGTACAGGAGGAGATTGATTGACCCTCCTTCTCCAGCAGAGCATCTGGTGGATTAAAACTGCGTGCCTCTGGGATTGCAGTGCAATTTCTTGCCACTAGGCTACCAGAGCTCCCTCTTCAGTCGTTTTGTTAATAATCTTCAGCAGAATCTTGCTTGCATGTGATATTAATGATAGAGGAAGACTCACCCACAATCTGTGTTATGCAGATGACACAACCCTGCTTGCTGAAACTGAGGAGGACCTGAAGCGCTTGCTGCAGAAGGTCAAGGACTGCAGCCTTCAATATG
>NW_006399856.1:617798-621393 GCF_000299155.1 Elephantulus edwardii | reverse complement strand
AGAGTAAGGTGCTCCTGATACAGGCCATGGTCTTTGCAACCACTTGCTATGCGTCAGAGAGCTGGGCAATGACTAGGGAGGATAGAAGGACAATTGATGTCTTTGAGCTGTGGTGTTGGAGAAGAGTATTGAATACACTATAGACTGCTAAGAGAATGATCATGTTTCTCCTAGAGAGGGTTAAACCAGGCTGTTCCTTGGAGGCAAGGATTCTGAAGCTTCATCAGACATATTTTGGACATGTTGCAAGGTGGGACCAGTCCCTGGAGACAGACATCATGCTTGGGAGGGTAGAGGGGCAGTACAGGATAGAAAGGACCTCAATGAGATGGATTAATTCAGTGACTGGGGTAATGGGATTAGGTGTGTTGAAGACAGTGAGATTGGCATAGGATAGAAGAGGGTTTAGGGAAACAAGTGGAGTTTGTGGCTGATTCTGCAGAATGGTGCTAAGAGAAGGAAGCCCTCTAAGAGGGGAGTCATCAGCTGCCATTGAGCTGGTCCTCACAGAGTGACCCCCAGGCACAAAAGGCTGAAGTACTGCGCAGTCCTGCACCATGCCCACAATCGGTTTCAGACAGGCCCATGTTGATCCGTAGGGCTTTCACTGGCTGGCTTTCAGAAGCAGCTCACCTGGCCTTCATTATTAGTCTCTCTTGGTCTGGAAGCTCTGCTGAAACTTGTGTGGCATAATAACAACACAGAAACCTCCACGGACAGAGCAGTCAGGATTGTGTGCAAGGAACGCTGGCTGAGAATCAGACCTGGGTTTTCCATGTGAAGGCAAGAGACTTAACATTTTATTATAGACTTTCTATACTGTTGAATTCTTTGTCCAACCACAATTATGACTTTAAAAAAATTGAAGATCTGTTTAAAATTAAAATACACACATGTTCGTCTCTTAAATATAATAGAAAAGATGTTGGTGATGGTGGTGTGCGCTGTTGAGTCAGAACTGACTCATAGCTGACCCTCCAATGGGTTTTCAGAGGCTGTAAATCACATGAGAGATTTTCTTCTCTTGCAGAGAAACTGGTGGATTCTTCTCTTGCAGATGAGCTGGTGGATTCAAACTATGTGAAGATAGAAATAGTAAATGTAATTCCTTTGTTTAGGCATTTATTGGGATATTCGTAGGCTGGGTTCTAAGGAAATAAAACCAATGTTTCTCTTTCTATCTCTCACACTCTCTTCAAGGAAATAGCCCATCTTTCTCCCTTGAAGCTATTGGTGGAGTCAAACTGCTTAGAGAGATGCAGGCTTTGGGTTAGTGGTGCAACTCCCTACAGACTGCACCACCAACAGTTCTTATATATACACACATATATATTGCTAAGAAATGGTTCATGAAGTTATGGAGGCTGATAAATGCCCAATCTATAGGTCAGGCATCTCTCCTGATCCAGATGGTTGGTTGGCCAGCAGGTCAGATGGAAGACTGCTTGCTGGCTTCTGGGGCTGTGGGAGATGGGGATGATAAATCTCAAAATCTGCAGGTTCAGTTACTTTATATGTAACGAAGAGGGACAAAGAGAACGATACCAGGAGGGAAGACGCACACATATCCAGAAGTGATTTTTCTACAATTGCCCAGCACCTAGGGAAGTTGATGTTATGGGGGGAGGAGGGGAAGGGGGAGAATTACAACTAGATTTTGTAAAAACCAGAAGGACTAAAGAGGCACATGTTGTTTTGTTGTTTAATGCCGTCGAGTCGTAGACGACTCATAGTGACCCTATGAACGAACAGCCTGAACACCGTTCGTACATAGAGTTTCCAGAGGCAAGCCATTTTGGAAGTGGATGCCGCTCCTGCTTCCAGGCTTGATTTAGTCGGGAAGCTCCAGCCAACACTGTCCACCATGGGTGCCCATTACCACGATTGGCACGTCACTGTCACAGGCTTCAGCATCACAGCAACCACGAGTTACCTCTGTACAGCAATGCACAGACCAGTGCTATACCACCTAGAAGAATGTTTGACAGGAAGACATGGTAAAGGAAAATTAATTATCACAATTTTATACTTGTTATGGATTAAACTAAGGAGCTATGGTGGTCTAGTGGTAAAAAGCTACACTGCAATCTCAAAGGCATGGGCTCAAAACTACCAGCTGCTCTATGGCAGAAGGGTGGGCAATCTCTTCCCACGTGATTTATTGCCTCTGAGAACCTCCTGGAAGGTCAGCTATGGGTCGACTCCCAGCAAACAGCAATAAGAACATGGATTACCATGTGTGTGGGTATGACTCTGTTTGGAAAGAAGACTTGTTTTGCTATGTTAATTAGGCAGTAATAGGATGGGTTCTAGGGAGCTCTGGTGGCTTAGCAGTGAGGAGTTGTGCTGACAACACAAAGACACACAGTTTGAGTCCAAGAGCTGCTCTGAGGGAGAAAGGTGAACCGTCTTCCTGCATATGATTTACTGCCTCTGAAAACCTGCTGGAGGGTCAGCTATGAGTCAGTTCCTACTCTGTGGTGCATAACAGCAGAGTGGGTTCTAAATGCAAACACTTTTGAGTTTTAAAGAGCAGATTAAACACAGACATGCACATGAGAAAGAAGATAAATGTGTGAATATCGATAAAGAATGTCCAGAGCCACCAACAAAAAAGACATCAACATGACCAAGACCCTAATTAGGACTTTTCATTTCCAGAACTGTAATAATAAAAATATTTTTTAAAAGGTGTCTAACCAGGAGCTCTGGTGGCTTAGTGGCAAGACGCTACACTGCAATCCCAGAGGTATGTGGTTCAAATCCACCAGATGCTCTGCTGGAGAAGGAAGGGGCAATTTCCTTCTGTACCAGTCAGATCTGATTTGACGGTACACGTAAAATAATACAATTTTAAAAAATTAAAAAAAAAATTGTCTAACCACAAATGAATGAATTGAGAAATTCACACAATGGAATATTATGCAGCATGCAGGAGCAATGAGTTTGTAAATTACTACCTAATATCGGAGGGACTGGAGAGCATTATGCTGAGTGAACTAACTCAGCCCATAAAGACAAATACTGTATAAGACTGTTATTACAGAACGAGTATGAGAATCCAAGGTGGGGGAGAGGCCTTAATCATAGAGACATGCAATTTGATGGGTGGAGGGAGGGGTGGGCAAAGGAAAGGGGTAAGGTCTAGTGTAAAAAACAATGTATATGAACTTTACCAACTTTGTATGTAAACCAGTATAAAATAAAATAATAATTAAAAGACCCCAAACAAACAAAGGTAAATTTTTGTTGTTTGTTGGGTTGGTTGGTTGATTTTTTTAAAATAAAATTTTAATGTTATACTGGTTTGCTGACAAAGTTTGTATACTTTGTTTTTCACACTGGATCTTTCCCAGTTCCTTCACTCACCCCTCCCTCTACCCATCAAAATGTGCAATCCTATAATTAATCCCTGTCCATCCTCACTCCTCTGCTCCTACCCTCCCCCCTTGGATCTTCATATATGTTTTATTTTAAGAAAGGTAAATTTTATGTTTTAAAGCCACTCATACCTGATATTTCTTTTTTTAATTTTTTAAATAATTTTAATGAACATTTACAGAGAATTTGGATTTCCATTCATTCATTGCTGCAC